>NW_017670238.1:312021-456936 GCF_001879085.1 Nicotiana attenuata
TTTGTGAAGGCGCACAGCCTGACTTGGTTCAACCGTAGTTGAACTTGTTGGCGGAGGCATGTAGCCTGAGTCCTGGTTCAACCGTAGTTGAACTTGTTTGTGAAGGCGCATAGCCTGATTTGGTTCAACCGTAGTTGGATTTGTTGATGAAGGTGCGTAGCCTGAGTCCCGGTTCAACCGTAGTTGAACTTGTTTGTGAAGGCGCATAGCCTGATTTGGTTCAACCGTAGTTGGATTTGTTGATGAAGGCGCGTAGCCTGAGTCCCGGTTCAACCGTAGTTGAACTTGTTTGTGAAGGCGCATAGCCTGACTTGGTTCAACCGTAGTTGAACTTATTTGTGAAGGCGCATAGCCTGACTTGGTTCAACCGTAGTTGAATTTGTTGGCGAAGGCGCGTAGCCTGAGTCCCGGTTCAACCGTAGTTGAACTTGTTTGTGAAGGCGCATAGCCTGACTTGGTTCAACCGTAGTTGAATTTGTTGGCGAAGGCGCGTAGCCTGAGTCCCGGTTCAACCGTAGTTGAACTTGTTTGTGAAGGCGCATAGCCTGACTTGGTTCAACCGTAGTTGAATTTGTTGGCGAAGGCGCGTAGCCTGAGTCCCGGTTCAACCGTAGTTGAACTTGTTTGTGAAGGCGCATAGCCTGACTTGGTTCAACCGTAGTTGAATTTGTTGGCGAAGGCGCATAGCCTGAGTCCCGGTTCAACCGTAGTTTAACTTGTTTGTGAAGGCGCATAGCCTGACTTGGTTCAACCGTAGTTGAATTTGTCGGCGAAGGCGCGTAGCCCGAGTCCCGGTTCAACCGAAGTTGAACTTGTTTGTGAAGGCGCATAGCCTGACTTGGTTCAACCGTAGTTGAATTTGTTGGCGAAGGCACGTAGCCTGAGTCCCGGTTCAACCGTAGTTGAACTTGTTTGTGAAGGCGCATAGCCTGACTTGGTTCAACCGTAGTTGAATTTGTTGGTGAAGGCGCATAGCCTGTCTTGGTTCAACCGTGGTTGAGCTTGTTGGCGAAGGCACGTAGCCTGAGTCCCGGTTCAACCGTAGTTGAACTTTTTGGTGAAGGCGTGTAGCCTGCCTTGGTTCAAGTGTAGAACTTGTTGGCGAAGGCACGTAGCCTGTATTTACTGGCGGAGGCGCATAGCCTGAGTTCCGGTTCAACTGCTATTGAACTTTGTCGATCTTGATGACGAAGGCACAGAGCCTGAATCCCATATGGTGGGTATCGAGTGCTGGGACTCGTTTTGGATTCGAGACCTTGAGCGGCTTATCCATTGTCTTCCCAACCAGGGTATAGAGGCTGTCTTGGGGCGAATCTCGGCTCGAGATATCTCCGTGCCGGTTTTCGATCGAAGCTCGTATGCCTTACAGAGACCTCCCCTTAGGAAAGGAGGGGGCCCCTTCTTCTTGCTTGCACTATCTGAGATTGGAGAGAGAGAGTGAGGACTTAGATCTTGATTTGAGATCTTCGAGCTCCCTTTCGAGTTTGGCGCTTCTTTTCTTTTGGTCCAGGGAAGAACTACGCGATTTTGCTATGAAATCCCCACAAACGGCGCCAAATTGTTTGCTCAAAAAATATTACACATCTTACGAGTACAAAACAATATAAATTAATCCCGGAATAATCATAGCAAATCGTAATAATCCGTTGGACCAATTGATAGAAATGAAAACAAGAACTCAGAATTAGGGGGAGAAGCATTAGAAACCTTTATTGATAATATTTGTTTGGTCTGCCTCCCCATGAAGAGGTTCAGAGCCTTACAATGGTGTTTTTCTCTTCCCATAAGAGGGGAATATTTTCTCGTTTCTCTCTCCTCCCACTAGTGGTCAAGAAGTCCCCCTTTTCTAGGGTCCCTTCTCTTGGTATTTATAGCTGTGGGCTTCATGAGCTGTCAATAAGTGGTCGTGACCACGTTGAGATCTCGCCTTTATAGTGGCGGAGAGGCCAGGGCCTTTGTTGACCGAGCCAGGGGCGGGTTGAACGTCGTCAATTATTAGTGGTCGTGCCATTAATTAATCGTGAATTAACTTAAAACGGGATTAGCCTCGTTAATTATCGTGGGGTAGGATTCTGACCCATACAGTAGTGTTGAAAATTTCCTTTTACACTTATGATCATCTATGGTTGGAATAGTTTTAAGATCATCAAGTTCTTGTAAGTGTTAAACCAAAGTGAATCCACATTAGGTAGCAAACGAACTTATTGATGGCCATATTCGAGTCTATTTACGTGCATCTCAACTATTTTACAAATATTATTATTTTTCACCAATAAAAACATGCTTACATGCATCTCAATTATTTTATAAATATTATTATTTTTTACCAATAAAGACATCAAATAACTTTGCCTATCAATAGTTAGGCATATGTATTATAAACAATATGACTTGAGCTTCTAGATCTATGATGAGGGCTAAGAGCAGGGTTGCATCTTGTCTCATTTATAATAGGTATTAGCAAGTGGTATTAAAATTAAGAATAGCCACCACGTATTCCTTAAATATATGTGGATATCATGGCACCGAGACGCACTTTCATCTGACTGTTTGACATGTGATTCCACATGGATGTTATCATTCAAAAAGTAATTATAGGTTACTAGTAGGGTTGTTCGTCGGCCGGTATGATATGGTATTTAGATATTTCGGTTCGGTATTTTCGGTATTCATTTTTTTAAAATGTTATACCAATACCGTACCTAATTACATTCGGTATGGTTTGGTTTTTCTCTTTTCGGTGTCGGTTTATTCGGTTCGGTAACTTCGATTTATTCGGTTTAAATACTAACAAGTGCATACGGTCATAGGCTATAATATATTTAATTAAAGTACTCAAAAGCACAAAACAGAAAATATTTGTTGACAAAAGTTTTATCCAAAACCAGCAAATATCAACCTAGAGAAAGAAAACTGCACATAAAGAAATAAATTCGATCATTAGAATAAAGAAAGTAAAATTTCGATTTTTTATATTTAGGTTATAATTAATAATATGTGTTTTGTGTAATATAATATATATTTCGGTACGGTATCGGTATTTCATTAAAAAATACCTAATACCATATTTTTTAAAACTTAAACCAAATACCATACCGAATACCAAAATATCGAATACCAAATACCAAATTTTTCGGTTGCGGTACAGTAATTCGATATTTACCAAATTATGCACAGCCCTAATTACTAGACATAGTAAGTGAAATTAACAACCTGAAAAATAAGACTATAGAATGCAACAATCTTTCATAACATATGTATACATGGATTAAACTGTTCACAGATGGTGCACTGAAACTGGTGCAACCAACATTCTTGCTATGAAAAGATTGGTTCAAAATATAACAATAAGATTTGGAGAAATATAGTGAACTACTGGTAGTCTGGTAGTAGTAGACAAATGTTAACCTCCGTTTCTGATTTGGTGTCAAAAGGACTAGGTGAATTACTAGCTCTTGAGATTGAATGGTTGGATTTTGCATATGTTACTGCTATTATTTTCTAGAGTAATTAGTTGTTTAGTTTTAGGAGGAGTCTGCTAGAAGATTTAGAATTTTAATTATAGTAAAGGTTTAGTAATTTAATTGTAGGAGGGATCTACTACTTTATTTATTTGGCTATTTAAAGCCCTATGATTAATAAAATTTTAAAGACAGTTTTTCCATCCTATTTTTCAACCTTGTTACTGCTTGTATATTTTCTAAAATCCATAACATGAATTTCATTTCTTGTTAGTATTACTCTTCCCACCATAGTTTCTCTGGTGAGACGATATGTCCACCTAATTATAGTTTCTTTTTCCCTCCAAGTTTGATCTGACTTGCTAATAATATGATTCCACTGCTCATAGGTGTACGTCCTCTACTTTTATATATATATATACCACTTGTACATCAAGATTTTTTCCCACCACATTAATAGAATTATTACTTCTAAAGTGAAAAAGAAGAAATGATTCTGCAGCTCGTCAGTAATACACAAGTACTTTTATATGTTCTAGCTGCTAAGAAAAGGAATCCAACAACTGCATGAAAGATTTAAGGAATTATTTTCAACATTGTAACTAAAATGTAAACAGAAGCTTAAGTGATAACTTCAAGTTCCTGAAATGACAATGTAACTAAAGAAGAAATTATATAGTTTTCTCTATGCATAATCCCAAAAAAATGTTACAGATATAGGCCTACTGAACTACTTGCATCACAATAGGGGAATAGTAATCTCTTAAGACGTTCTTGAAATCATCTCATCATCGTCGTCTGTGAACTCCAAAACAAGTATTCATAGCCACCCCTTAGCTAATATCTTCTTCATCCTGAAAGCTGAGATTCAATGTTTGCAACTTGAAACCTGAACCTTGTATGGTTTCAACCAAACTGGAAGAGACCCCTGTAGCTTGTATTGTCGTTTGCTTTGTTAACTGCATCAAATAACAAAATACATCAACACCGAACCAGGAATATTTGACTAATTATGCCATGTTTCATCTCTTGGCTCTTCAAATGCCTTATTGAACTTCTGAATGTGAAAAATACAGACATGTCTTTAAATGCTTCTTATGTTCTTTTGCAAGTGAAGTTCAGAGTAAACTTTTCTCCATGTTTGGATTATACAGGTGTTATTACGTAATTCACCTATATATTACTAACATTTTGTTGGCTAAAAATTAGACGATGAAGATCCCAGACACCCACAAATCCTTTCCGGCTCTCTTCTCTGCAGTGGGATCCTAACTCTCATGCCAGCAAGGATACTTCTATAAGTTGAAGGTTGTAAGCTGAAATGAGGAACCCGGGTTCGAACTCTGATGGAAATAGGTGATAACTTTACCTTCCCACTTTTGTACGCTTGATCTATGTTGTCAATGAAATTCTTACACCTATAGGGTTTTCTGTAGTTTGTATGCTAGGGGAAATAGCAGCTTCAAAGGACATTTTTGACATTGTTAGACATTCTACAGAAGATTTTGTAGTTCAAAATGTTACAAGTACTTTAACACCTTTTATTCCAGTTAATTTTGAAGAAGAAATGAAAACTTTTTTATTAATTTTATGCAGTGTCTCTAAGGTGCATTACGCTGCTTAGGATGTCAACTTTCTACAGCAACTTTTTCTCTAACAAAATATACTACTATAAACGAGTAAATATAAGAGAAGCATTATAAATGTAAATCACCTCCACGCTTGCAATGCCCTCAACGACTTTAACTTTGAGATCTGTAATTCCTTCTATCTCCTGTATATATATGGAGAGGCAATGAAGGTCAAATCACAACTATTCTTAAATTCTAAGCTATTATTAGCTAAAATCTATTGTTTTATGGGAAAATTTCCTTCAGGCAATATCACTACAAATTTGGAATAAAGATGGAGAAACAGATATAGCTCTTCACCAAACACTCTCAAAATCAATAGTTCATTACTGCAACTTCTGAACACCAAGAATCTGATGAGTATTTATACCTGTACTTTGATTCGTTATAAATTTTTTTTTTTTTTTTTTTGAGAAGGTATAAAATTTCAGATATGTCTAGTTCCAAAAGAAAATAATTTAAATGTGTAGAAAGCTCAGAACATCTTGCTTTCTCTAATTTGTCTCCTAAAGTTTAAGAACCCCATGTTGTTTATTTTCCACAACAATGTAATTGTGAGTCTTTTTCTAGTGTTCTACAAGTACCATTAAATTACAGAGAAAAAGAAAAATGCAGAGTCCCCTGCAACTTCAACTACATTGTATTTCAAATGCAAAGACAACTGAAATCTTTAAGAAAAGGCGGACAAATTGGCATGTACAACATAAAGATCTGAACTTTATACTGAATTACCTCTAAAGCCTTGGTCACATTAGGAATAGCTGCATCACTCATTGTTCCTTCTGCCTGAGATAATAATACAAATTCAGTTATCATTCACAAGAAAATGCACAACTAACAATTTGAAAGAAAGAAAAAACGAAGCAAAAACAACACATCGAACGCTTGAGTATTACAACAACATACACAGTATTATCCCACATTGTGGGGTCTGGGAGGGTAGTGTGTACGAGTCCTTACCCCTACCTTGTGAGGATAGAGAGGCTGTTTCCAATAGACTCTTGGCTCAGAAAAGCATAAGCACCACATTAATGAAAATATAGACAAGAAGGGACAGTACCAAAAACCCATATAAAAGCAGAATAAAAACAACAAGACAGTAAGGTGATCAACAATGAAAGAAAACAACGGTTAGGCATAAAAACCTACTACCAACAGAAAGCGAGACTGCGTGCCAATTCTACTGTTATAAACACTCTAGACTACCTACTCTACTACCCTAATCCTCGAGCTCCATACCTTCTAAACAGTACTAGACAATCATTTATATGGATTGTTCTCCGAAACCATGTCATACCAATATGAAAATGACTGAAATTCATTACTACAGAGCTCATCATAAATTAACTATTCTTACTCTGAGCATCAACCTACTACAACCCTCCTCCTTTACCGGGACATGGTAAACTCACATAGGTGGAGTTCTTGACAAAATTAAAGAACTAAGCCTTAGTCCCAAACAAGTTGGAATCTGCTATATGAATCCTCACTGACTAAAGGCAAACATTTTACAAACTAAAAATAGAAAATGAAAAGTACTAGAAATAAGGTCAGAAGGTTAAACCTGAAAGAACATGGTGAGGACATCGGAAGGGGAGACGGAAACAGAAACAGTCTGATCAACGGTAGTTGTCGGAGCAGCAGATGCTTCATCAACAACAGCAGTGGCACCTTCTTCATCAGCAGCGGACCATATCCTAGTATTTCTCAAAGGTGCCTTGTCTTTCACCAAACTCCGAGAGTAAGAATAGCCGACGCCATTGCTCCCGTTCCTTTGGAATTGAACGAATTGAATTGGGAACAATTGGGGAAGAGCAATAGATGAAGCATGGGGAATTTGAGAATGAGATTTTGCTCTGCAAACCGAAAATGCTGAGACGGTGGCCATTTCTTTTCTCCACACTACTTCCTCACACTGATTCTTTTACTTCTTATCCAGAAGCCAAAGCACAAAAAGGGAAGGACTATATGGATATTTGGGACAAAATAATGCCAGTTAGTAGTAAATTTTAGTTACAAAAAAAAGTTGGGGAAAAAAGACATAGTGTCGCCAATTTTTCCTTTACTTTATTCTACAAAAGAAAAAAAGAGATAAAATTGGGAAAAAAAATCGAATTTCTAACTCATTATCTTTTATTATCCATATAGTTTCTTGAGTCTCGAAGTAGCGGCAACTACAACCATTTAGGGGGAAAATTTTAATGGTGGTATTAGAAATTAGATATTTCAACCTTATGGGCATTTTGTATCAACTATAAAGGACTAGTATATAACAAGAATCTATATGTATACCAATATGGCTGGCATATTTTGGTAAAAACGATAACCCGAACCGGAAGAAATTATTGGATGATCGGTATTGAGTTATTGAATTAATGATTCGATAACAGTTTAGTGTTATTTTACTATTGGATTATCAATTCAAAATTCAAATTTTATTAACAATGAACCCAATAGTAATTCTTTTTTTAAAGAAAAAGAGAAGAAAGCCACGAATTGTCGCAGAAAACATATAAAACAAATCCACATTGAAAAATTAAGTACTCAAACTATTGTCTGAAGTGGCTAAGTGATTTAGAAACCGTATGAGTGATAGCCTTCAAAATCTTCAGTCTATGTATACATTTCTTCTTTCCGTCATTCGATCTCAAGAAATCTCGTTATAGTTTTTCTCCCTATCTTTCTTGTTTACCCACTTATCTGAAATCTAGTCCATCATTATATATTCATATTTTGGTGTCGCACCTTTTTTTTTTTTTATTAATAAATATGAGTTGAGTCGCCGAAATAGCAATTACGTTGAATCATTACTTGTAAGAAGCTTTTTCGGCTAGAGAGACAACTTTCACATTCTCAAAACTCAATTAGACCTACTAATTTTCATTGCACCTGAAACCAGAGAATAGTTTATTTGGGTAACACCCTAAACACAAGTTGCACTAGTCCAGATGCATAATTAGGTTACATGCACATAATTCAGATCATATATCTACAAGGAACAAGACGCAGTTTGAGACCAAAGAGAACCCATTACTCGTCTTTGGGGTCATCCATCCTTCCCAAAATCCCAATAATTGAGGTAGTCGGTAACTTCACATTATTATAAGTTATTTCATGTCACATTCCACTTGAATTTCACCATCTGCACAAACAAAAGTTTTATCAGATTTCTCATAGGAAAATGGAGATTTTTTTTTTTAAACACAAAACAAGGGGCCCAAGAGAAAGACCCTTACTCTTGAGATACACAGCTAAATTTGCCTGGGCATCAGCTTCAGTGTTGCCTTCCTGATATGTTAAACAAGTAAAAGTGCAAAACCCTCAGTAAGGGGATGAAAGGATAGCTTTCAATGACTACAAGAAAGGAACGATTATGCGAACAGTGAATATGAATAAATAAATTATGAACTCTCCATCACAGGAAAAAGAGAGCTCATATAGCTCATCAGCTACAAGAGAGAAATTGGATATCGCATAAAGTAAACATGACATTCGAACACACTTCACTAGCACCTCTTATGGTCCCAGGATTGTAAAAGAACACGCACACATTGCAATTTTATCATATAAATAACATGCAGATGTAAGATATAATAAGAACCTCGGCACATCAAAATTCTGATAGACCAGTTCAGTGTAGAGCACGATCCGAATTAGCAAAAGAGGAAAGTTGGTCATACTCTTAATATATGGTTGATCTGGAATGATATAAACTGATCTTTAAGCTCTTTCACGATCTTGGATAGCTCAGCCATGTTCTGGTTCTTACATTTCCAGATTCCCTGAGTCTGTTCCATGACAAAATTTGTAAAGAACACGAGATTGGCCCATAAGTAGTTCCAGCAAAAGAATGACACTAAATGTAATATAATAGCACTGTGAGCGCACATATGATCTCATTGAAAGATCACGTAGCTTCAATTTTTTTTTATTTGTTGGGAAGAATCGCTTCACTTTCAAACTGGTTTAGATGTAGCTTATAATGGTAGTGCGATAGATCATATAGGTTGCAAGGGAAAGAATAGCTTCACTTTAAACTGGTTTAGGTGTATCCTAGGATGGTATTGGGTAAGGTACCATCAAGACAGCAAGTCCTATTGAACTAGGTAGCCTGAATATGTCTCAAATCCTATACTCCTAAACCAGTCACAGCAAAATCTCTCAGGTATTCTGCAAAATAAATATATAAAACCAATTTCCTTACTTAATTGTGAACCTACACTTCGTTCCCAGCATTCACCTTGGGATGTTGAGAAGGCAGAACTTATTGACTAATTTGCTAAAGGGGAAGTGGATAATAAGCAAAAACCAAAACAAAAAAGCAGAAGTAAGAAGAACGAGAAAAGAAGACCTGCATGCAGACAAGTTTTGAGTCGCCCTGAACTTTAATATGTTTGAAACCTTTCTCAATAGCATATTTTAGCCCCAAGATTAGGCCTCTGTATTCAGCAACATTGTTAGTTGCAACACCCACACCTTCGCGCAACCGGAAAACCTACAGAAAAGGAATTACAAGTCGAAAACCTGTAAATTTATGGTGACAAACCACATCTTCTAAACAGATAGGGAGCATACCATACTTCCATCACCAGCATGTAGAACAGCCCCGGCACCAGCTAGTCCAGGATTCCCCTTTGAAGCCCCATCAAACTCAAGAGTGCAAGAACACTGCATATAGGGGGGCTGAAGGTATCAATTTATAAGATGTTCCTCCAAGCTTGAAGCAAAGATCACATTAAGATAGTAGCACTTAAAAGAAAACAGGACGTTCACCATATTACAAGCGAGTCACAGACCACCCTTTTTGCAAAAATGAAATAAGACCAATGTGGCTAATCAATGTCTTTTTCATGTCATGGAAGACATGATATCATGACGAGGAACTGAAGTGCAAACAGAATTAATACACTAAACTATGGCTGAAAAGTCAAAGCATAAGTCCAAACAGAATCTTCTTTTTTTTAAGCATAGAAGTCCAAAATCTTGTATGTTTTTTTAAATCGAGTGACGTATAATCTTTTATGTTCCTTATAAGGGATAAGTAATCTTGAATGTTATTTCAATAGAGAATTTTTTGCACTTGCGTTCTTTTTGGCTCCTAATGGAAGTGCTCCACGTGAAATAGGTTAGTATGCTCCAAATACATTTGTATTCTAAAATAGACTTATCACACAAAAGTAAACTTTGGAAATTTACTGAACTTACTCCTGGAAAGTTGCATTTTGTCCTCACAATTTGATTTAAGAGTCACTTGGCCCCCTTGGTTCGGCATTGCCGAATCAGGACTTTTCAACATATACAATAGACAACAACAACAACGACGACCCAGTAGAATCCCACTAGTGGGGTTTGGGGAGGGTAGTGTGTACGCAGACCTTACCCCTACCCCTACCCCGAAGGAGTAGAGAGGCTGTTTCCGAAACATATACAATAGACTCAAACAATTTTCTCTTATCCCAAGACATTGACTTTTAAGCCTCTTTTTTCCATTAGCTCAAATAAGCATCACTTTCCTAACTATTGCTTGTTCATCAGCACCATAATGTAAAAAAATAGGAGCAAGTCCTTACCAAGGCTAACAGCACCCACCTACCCACCCCCTTCAGAATATCAACAAACAGGAAAAGCAGATAATGACAAGTATTTGTGCATATTGATTCAAAAAAATATTAAAAGAAACTTACACAATATGACGAAATTGGGGGAACCTCAAGGAAATTGTCTAATTTGGCATGTTTTTGCTGACCAGCAGCTGAAAACGAAGGAGATGCCACCACCTCCGTCTGAATGAAGGAAATAATCATGTGAATATCAAAGGCTCCACAGATCACATTTTCATAATAGCAAAACTTTTTCACTATACTGACTCTATCTGATCAATGAAAGAATAATAAGGATTGACTCGTTGACCATTAAGAGATTACCTGCATCCTCTTCTCCTGAAAATTCTTCCCAATAATTTTATCTTTGGAAGAACCAGGTTGCTGCAAAAACATAAAAAGAAAAAAATTACTATGCATGAAATGGTCCTTGATGTAAAGCTGAAACTACCAAAAAAATGTCAAAAAAATCAAGGCACAAAATGTAGGTTATCTATAGACTGCTGAATTTGACAGAGAAAAAGGAGACAGACACTTCACTAATTGATTGCCAAAACATCTGAACCTTTCAAATTTAGTCTAACTGCAAAATGTAAAAGCAGTATTATGCGCATTCTGTAATACCAGTCAGTGGCCGAAAGACACAAAATGGGGGATGTAGTTGACATGACGGCAATTGACCGAGTACTAACAAATCCACCAAGTGATTACACCTATCATTGGCATCAAATTCAGACCCCAAGAATCTCATACTCAAAACTATTAGCAAAAGCTTCTATGACCTTAAGGGTAACAAAGTACAGTTCTGCATCTCACACAAACCAGAATACCCCCCACCCGACCCCAACCCACCCCCAAAAAAAATTACTAGAATTGGTCTTGAAGCAATATAACGTATGGCAGTAGCATTATCACCAAGAAGATGTAAACCAGAAAATAGGCAACTGTGACATTTTCCCTTTGAAATGCTTCCATGTACATGATAATTGGATAACACTTCAGAAAAGAATCCTCTTCAATTTATTCACGTACAGCTTTTCCATAGTATCACCTCGGTTTGCTCCCTCATCAAACGCAGCAATGAAACATATTTCTTCCCAGTTCTCCACCTTCCAATTTTTTACTATACATATAAATCCGATTCAATATTCACTTCCTTTCTCATGCATCTTAACCTAAAGTTCTCCTGTGGTAAAAGTTTATTCAATCACATCATTTTTATTTGTCACCTCTTCGATAGTCACCCTAATCACCTCAAAAAAACCATTGCCAGCATATATTAGTTACTATTTAATATTTTAAGACCTGAATATTTTTGTTAAAAATACTAAGAATTTCTTTGACCAAAAATGTGTCCAAAGAATATAGCGAGGGATTCTTCCAGTTATGCCAGCTGAATGATAAAATAAATTCTTCCAGTTATGCTCGTTCGCATATGATTGTAGATGATGGAGTGATACTCTCCTCATACACAGCAGAAGGCCCATTATTATTTGGAGCCTATAGGAAACATTAATCTCATGAATCCAAAACTATATCTGCAGCGCCAGATAATAGTGTCATGAGAAGAATTGAAGCAAAAGATAATAGAGAATGCTTAAGAGCTACAAGAAGTATTTTCTCTTACTTCGACGGTCAGATGAAAGTGAAGCTAATAGGAAAACGAGATGGAAATAACTGTTGTAAAGAGAGAAATAACAGCTGCATCCAATGAATACAACTTTAGACAATGCGATGCAAAGAAGATATTACGACTAGGCAAAAAACATAGCACCAACTTGAGTGAATACAACATGCAAATAGCTACCACTAGGTTGCCAGAAAAAAGCCACCAAGTGGAGTGAATACAACATGTAAATCACTACCACTCGGTTGCCAGTAACATAGTTGAAAGATCAGAAGGAGAAGCAGTTCAGCCTGATGAAGAAATTTTAAGATGAAAAATCATGCAGTCAGTGAAGGCCCGCGGTGCACTAAAATGTGTCTATCGACAACAAAAGGAATGACACAAAACTTAAAAAGGAGGACAATTTTAGCACCCCCATTAGCCAAAATTTGACCCAACTATCATCAATTAGATTAGACAACTAAGTCTACCGCTAGGTTAAACTCCTCAAGTGCAGAAAAGGGCACATGAGTCCTAAATTACATAGTGAAACAGCAAAATACGTTCAGTAACATTAAAATGATCAACTTTCTAACCCGAAAAGGACATGGGATGAGTATCCCAAAGAGATCATCTCGGACATCGCTGAAATCCATAGAATACATTGCATTCTTGAGTCCATGAGAGGCCAGATACTCTTCAGATTCCTTAGCCAGGCGGTACCCTTTAAAAACACTTATGGCTGGTTCACCAACCTGAAAGATCAGAAAAAAATAACAAAAATTTCAGAGAAAAAAGGAACACCTAGTTAATATTATGCTTGAGCTCTAAAAATTCAACTAAGACTCACCCCAAACTAGTGGGGTCGGCTATAATGTATGCATTTTGCTTTATTTCTTCTTCATTGTTCAAAAAATATTCATAATTACATGTTTGGCCATAAATATCATTCATTTTCTATATTATATGATGTGTGGCGTACCCAAGTCGATTTTTTCAGCACGTGTGCCTCCGTCCCAAAAAAGGATGTATATTCCAGACGTTTATCATGGGTGCTTCTAGAAATACTTGTAGTTCAGTATTTTCAAATAATTGTTTGGTCATCATTATTTGTAAATGTTGAACTTCAGTATTTGAAATACACGTGGCTATTGAAAAACTTCTTTGAAGAGTGTTTCAAGTGAAACAATGGTTTTCACTTATAAAACTACAACTTTTCTTTTCAGTAAAGTCATGTCAAAACACAAATTCAGCATTTAAAGGAGTACTCTTTTTTAACTTCAATTCGAATACTCTATTTTTCAACTTCAACCAAATATTGTCCGACTTTAAATACTCATTTTTTTCCAACTCCCCCCAACTCTTCTTATACTTGAGGCCTAACCAGGGTAAAAACTTACCCACACTAGGTGTTTGCGCCAAACCAATAGGCGCATGCCATGTATTTAAAAATAGTCTCGAATCACTTAATCAGTGGTAATCACTACACATTTTCACAGAAAAAAATCACTTAACCATGGTAAATTGCTACAGTTTGGTGTAAACACCCGGTGCGCATAAGTATTTACCCCCCAAATGATCCCCCTTCCCCCAAAGAAGTAGTCTAATAGATAACCAGAAGCCGCCTTTGGCCCAAAAGCAGAAAGTATTGACGATAAAAGTAAAAGAAACATACAGAAGTTCGAAGCAGAGCTTGTAAATCGCTCAAGTTCTTATAAACACCGATCACATCCCCTTTACGAACAACATAAAAAGCGTCTTTTTCGTCCCCCATTTATTTGTCCAACTCCAACGCCTTTACTTGACAGTGCAAGTTACTCCACCTGTACCAACACATTATAACTTAGTAAAAGCAGAAACAGAAATAATAAATACTAGTCCAAATTCCATTGACAAAACTCTATTCAAACAACTCAACAGACAATATACAGTTAATATTTTACCTCAACCTGTATGATCAGTGTAGTTAATTTAGTACCATTGAAACTCAATTACTACTCCCTACATCCCAATTTATGTGGCACTCATTCCTTTTTAGTCTGTCCCAAAAACAATGTTACATTTTTATATTTAAAACAATTTAACTTAAAACTCCCCTTCTACCTTAATGAGTTAATTTATAGCCACACAAATATCTAATACTTGTTTTGAACTACAAGTTTCAAAATTCTTTTCTTTCTTAAACTCCGGTGCCCAGTCAAATTAATTGGGACGGAGGGAGTATATGATTTAGGCATAAAAATTTGTTAAGAAACCTAATTTAAGCAAATTGAGAATGAATTAGGGCTCACGAAACATAAAGTGGAAGAATTCTTACCGAGGAGAGGAGCAGAGTGAAGGGAGTAGTTCGTGGGACGGTGAAGAAAGGGAACTTTTAAATGGAGTTTTTTAGTCAGCAGCAGTTGATCTCTGCACTCACATACTTTCAGTTTCGGAAGTCGTGTAGCATGTCGAGCTGATTTTGGTCCGAAGCTGCATTTGTGGGCTCCTTGGCATCACTATTGGGCTATCCAGTTACGTACATTTACGGCCCATTAAGATATGGAATTTTTTCTTGTTTATACCATATATAAAACCTTGTTACTAAAAATGTGCATAGTATCTAAATTATTCGCCTAGTCCACATTTTTCCTATAATTTCTGTACCATTTTGTTTAATACACGATTAATTGGGCAGAATCTTTCATAATTAACGCGCTAAAAATCAGAAAAAAAATCTTGCGATTGATTGAGTCTACATTAAAATTATGCCTTAATCACCGGCGAAAAATCAGGAAGCCATTATGGAAGTAAATATTCTTCCAGATATTTTCCACCATCGATAGCCATTAAAAAGCTTGAAAAGCTTTGAATTCAAATTTGGGTTTTCAAAAATCATTATTTGTTTGGATTGGGTGTTGTTGAAAATAATCGGGAATATGGTTGGGAGTTTATATCTCAATTTTGAGGTAAAAATTGCACGGGGCGCCCTATTTGGTCGCCCCCATTTAACCTATACCCATTTTTTTTAAACTTTTAACTTGTACCCACTTGTTAAAAAACTTCAGCTCCCTTTCTCCTCCTTCATTTTCTTTTTTCTTCTTCTACAATCTGATTCCATCAAATCCATACCTGTAACGGTTTTTACTTCTTAAACTCATCAAAGCCTCTATTATTTTGTGACCACTTGAATTTACGTGTTGTTTCAACTGCACATCTATTTAAATTATCAATGGATTGACTTAAGCACGGAAATACAATACATTTTCATACATTAATATAAAGAGTACGTAGCTTATTTTTTCGAAATGTGAACTGGGGAGGAACTTTACAGTGTTTGCGTACTAGACTAGATATTGCAGGGCATACGTAAAGGTGAGGGAAAAAGAAAAATCAAAAAAAGGAAGGCAAATCCCTATGTGCAAAAAACTTCAGCTCTAGAGCTGAAGTTTTTATTTTATAACTGGCCCGGTTACTAAACAAAAACTTCAGAGCTGAAGTTTCCCGGTTACTAAAATAAAACTTCAGCTATAGAGCTGAAGTTTTTATTTTATAACAAAAACTTATAAAATAAAACTCAGCTCTAGAGCTGAAGTTCGCGAGTCACAAAACAAAAACTTCAGCTCTAGAGCTGAACTTCAGGCCCGACTACTAAAATGCTGAAGTTTTGTGTGATTGCCTTTGCTACTTCAGCCCCGTGTGCTGAAGTTATGTGAAAAAGCGGGTACGCTTGCAATTTTTTTTGCAAAGCGGGCACAGGTTAAAATATAGCACAAAAAGCGGGTATAGATGCAAATGCCCCGAGACGAAGTATATAGTTTGTAATAATATCATATGGTTCGGTTTGATACTATGATATCCCGTAAATCAAACAAATTTCTATTTAACAACGTTATTTAAACATTTATAACTACTAATAGTTTATAATATTCTAAACAATGAATTCGTTATATGAGAAATCAATATCCTAACTTTATACTGAATAGTTCTCTTATTTTAAACTTCATTATTCTTTTGAAATGGAGGGAATATTGTAAGCGTTATTTTCTTCTACAAATAATCGAGAGTGCATTTTTGAAATGATATTGTTGGAGTCTTTATATATATATATATATATATATATATATATGGCGAATAACCGTGTATAATCAGTCATATTGGCTATAATAAGTAAATGGCGAATCTAATCGGCTATTTCTATAAAGATCCTGGTTATACATACCTGATATCTTAAGGGATTTTTACCTTCCTATGCCACATATGAAACCTTATTACCCTCAATGTTTAAGGTTTGAGATAATTACATTTAGTATACCAAATTACCATTTATATACCATAATTCAAATCAGTGATATAATTAAGGGGGCATTTATATTAGGCATAATTATAGGACCGTATACTATTACTTAGAATTCAGATCTTTCCAGACTTTCGCTCTTCTGCTATTCCATCTTGTCGCCTCTTTGCTCGCTTGCTAATAGGTGAGTTTTCTGTGTGTATAGATACTCTTAAAAACAATACAGCTTTATACAATACTTAAACTGATTTGTAGTTTATTTGTAGTTTTTTTGAAGGAATTTTGTAGATGAAGAGAAACTTTTGTAGTCAAAATTTTTTTTCAACATAGATTGTAGTTTAATTGTAGTATAAATATAGTAATTTTGTAGATACCCTTAAAAGAAGACATATTGCAGAAATTGTAGATAAATTGTAGATAATTTGTAGACTGTTTTTTGCAGAAGATTTTGTAGAAGTTTTAGTCGTTTTTTATTTGTGAAAACAGAAAACAAAACACCTACAATTAGAATACAAATAATCTATAATTTATCTACAAAAAAGCTACAAACTGGGTACGTTGAATTTTTATATCCCAATTCCCATCCAATTGTAGCATAATTGTCATTTTTGACATAATTGCGTTTTTTCAGAAGATTTGTAGAAGTTTTTACCGTTTTTTATTTGTGAAAGAAGAAAATAAAGCATCTACAATCAGAATACAAATAATCTACAATTTATCTACAATGTATCTACAATTTCTGCAATATGTCTTCTTCTTCTTCTTCGAGTTTCAATATGAAATTCAGTCAAAACCAAGTCTAATCTTCACCAAAACCCCTCAAAATTGGGGCATTTGCATCTATACCCGCTTTTTGTGCCACATTTTAACCTGTGCCCGCTTTGCAAAAAAAATTGCAACGTACCCGCTTTTTCACATAACTTCAGCACACGGGACTGAAGTAGCAAAGGCAATCACACAAAACTTCAGCATTTTAGTAGTCGGGCCTGAAGTTCAGCTCTAGATCTGAAGTTTTTGTTTTGTAACTCGCAAACTTCAGCTCTAGAGGTGAAGTTTTATTTTATAAGTTTTTGTTTAGTAACCGGGAAACTTCAGCTCTAGAGCTGAAGTTTCCCGGTAAATAAAAACTTCAACTCTAGAGCTGAAGTTTTATTTTATAAGTTTTTGTTTAGTAACCGGAAAACTTCAGCTCTAGAGCTGAAGTTTGCTAGTTATAAAATAAAAACTTCAGCTCTTTTTGCACATAGGGATTTGCCTTCCTTTTTTTGGTTTTTCTTTTTCCCTCACCTTTACGTATGCCCTGCAATATCTAGTCTAGTACGCAAATACTGTAAAGTTCCTCCCCAGTTCACATTTCGAAAAAATAAGCTACGTACTCTTTATGTTAATGTATGAAAATGTACTGTATTTTCGTGCTTAAGTTAATCCATTGATAATTTAAATAGATGTGCAGTTGAAACAACACGTAAATTCAAGTGGTCATAAAATAATAGAGGCTTTGATGAGTTTAAGAAGTAAAAACCGTTACAGGTATGGATTCGATGGAATCAGATTGTAGAAGAAGAAAAAAGAAAATGAAGAAGGAGAATGGGAGGAGAAAGGGAGCTGAAGTTTTTTAACAAGTGGGTACAAGTTAAAAATTTTTAAAAAAATGGGTATAGGTTAAATGGGGGCGACCAAATAGGGCGCCCGTGCAATTTTTACTTCGTCTCGAGGATCAAGATTTTGTCTAATTTGATAACGGGCCATATGATAAACCTATATTGTTTTTTTCTTTTAGTGAATGTGTCTAGTTTTAATAGTTTTTGTGACTTTCGTCTCATACCCACTTAAAAGTACTCTGCTATATATCATAACTTTTTAAAAATGTAATGGCATTTGGTCATCAATAGTTTAGTGGTTAAATAATCGTTAATGCATGTGTAATTATTAGCAGTATGCTACTCTGTTGTTTGTAACTTGAAAACAAAATTTGCTTAACAGTATTTCATCTCAGAGAACAAGAGAATTTACCAAGTTATTATATGTGAAATGTGTTCAATATTTGCCTACTTTTTCACTTTATCCATCCCAAAGCATACAGTAATTTGCATTCACAAACCACATAATCTTGACCAAGAGAAGAAAGGCCGGCAGACAGAGTAAGTCAACAAATATTTCCAATATATTATTATGCTTGAAACAGTAAGAGCAATTACAAATTTCACAAATGAAAAGAAATAAAAATAAAGTATATATGAATGAATCTCAGTATGCTACTTGTTTAAAATTCACCTGTAAACTATTCTTAAGGTGAAAATCCAGTTTGTAGCCAAGTGTTGCTTGCTACTCAACTGTCTGTATACAAGCTCTAAAACAATGAGGTATCTTCTTCTATGTAACTGTTTGTAATCTTTAATTGAGTGTGAGCTTTAATCGCTAGTGTTTTGTACTAATTGTGTATTTTATGCGTTGTAGGAGTGATTCGGAGCTATGTAGATATTATGGAATGAATTCAAGTGATTTGGAGCTTTGAAATCTGAGTAAAAACCCAAGAAATTAAGCCGGGATTGTGTTCGGGGATCAACGGATGATAGTTAAGAACGAAACGAAGAATCGAGCGGGCATACGGCGTATTTTCTAGTAAAATGCACATAACTTTTCGCTCAGAACTCCGTTTGGGTTCCACAATATGTTGTTGGAAAGCTATTTAAAAGAGCTACAACTTTCCTGTTTTACGTTTTTTCGGATTCCCACTACCACGGCGCGGGGCGCGCCGCGCCTATGGAAATTTCCTGCAGCCTGTCACAATTGGTGATCTGAACCTCCCCACTACCGCCCTGCATGGCCGTCGCCCCATGCGGCGCGGTAGTGCAAATTTTACATATTGATTGTCCTATTTCGCGCGGGAGAAGGTGTTTTCGTCTGGGCCCGACCCTACTTGGTATATATACATGGAAAAACATTATTTTTGGGACTTTTGACACACTTTAGACCTAGGGAGAGCACGGAGCCGCCGTGGAGACCGAGGATTCGACCTAAGGAGGCAAGAACACATTAGGAGCAAGGCGGAGAATTCTTTTACGAGTTTTTTCACTTCCTTCTTCCTATTTTCATTATTGGTTACAAATTCTAGTATTGTAGTTATGCATACTATTATGAATAACTAATTTGTTATCTAGAGTTTTGATACAGCCTTTTGTAGGATAAATTCTTGTTATGTTTTTATATAATTGAGCCGTTGGATTTCTTTATTTGTTCAACTACATTTATATTGTGGTTGATTGAAGAGCTCTCAATCAGCTGTGCCTATTTAGTGTGTATTACTCGGAAAAGAGTGCATATTTAGGTAGTTTTTGAACAACATCACTCTTAAAGTATATAAGGGATCAATACGGAAGGTTTAAAGGTGGAATTAGGAATAACGAAACCTTGGTGCGATCCGAGTGAGCCGTAACTTAGTGCTAGCTAGCGTAGTTCGGAAGAATATGTCTGGTAATTAAATTGTGGTAGTTACTCGGGAGAGAATTACGACACTCAGAGTGCTCATGATCGGTAGAGAATACTTAGGCGAAATGATAGAAGACGTAGCGGGAAGGATTCCGAGAATTGAGGAAATCATAACTCTAGACCTCCTTAATCTTTTCTCCAACCCGTAGTATCTTTAGTTGTTAATCTACTACTTTAATTATTTAGTTAATTAGATATAAGAATCTTAATATTTATAGTTGAGGAATTGTTCGAGCTTATCTTCTTAGCAATATTGAAAAGCTGTAGCTAAACTTTAGTTCTTGCGGGATTCGACTCCGGACTTATAAACTAGATTATATTTGCAACGACCGCTTAGTCCTTTTATAAGGCATAGTTGGGCGTGATCAATTGTCTTGCCAATTCCTGGTATACCAATGATAGGAATGGTTTTCAACTCCATTAATATTGTTGAGATTATTTAACAGTTAGCCACATTGTAATTGCTTTACATTTACATAGGCTATTTCTTGTATAGGTCAATTTTGTAAACACTTAGGCTATGATTGTAATAAGTCAGTTAGGCTATTAGTTAGTGGAATTGGTTATACACGTGTATAAAGATACTGTACAGATATTTTTGATGTAAAAGGAATTCATTTCTCCTCTCCATCTGTTTCTCGAAGCTTCTCAGTGTGGATATTTTTCTTCTTCATCCATTAGAGCTCGATCTGAGCTTAGCTCCATTGTTGATCCTCAGTATTTTGTCATGGCATCAGAGCTTAGGCTCTGATTCGCTCTTTATCTAGCGTTTGAACATAAATTTAGTTGAAACTTGAAAAAATAATTTTTGAAGTAGTTTTAAAAAATAATTTTTGGAAGTTGAAATTATGTTTGGACGTGCATTTTATTTGAAAAAAAATTGAAGTTTTGTGAGTGGGAGAACAAGTTTCACCCAAAATCTACCCTAAACTAGATTTTGGAAACTTGAAAAATAATTTCAAATTTTTTTTAAAAATAGATCATTAATCTATCAACAAACAATGTTTTCAAAAAAGATTTGAAAAAACGGTGCCAAAATGTATGGCCAAACGGGGCCTTAGTCACTCAATTTAGTCGATCTCTGACAAAGTTTCATTCTTTTTTTTTCTCTTCTTCGAGATTTTTGATTCGCCTCAATTAGGGCAAAATTGCAGAAGGAAATTACTCCTACTAATTTTTTATCATTGTTCGATAGTGAGACGATTCCTACATTTTTGAGTCATGGCAACGGACAAGGAAACCCTAGATTCATCTAGACCTCTGTACATGCATCCGTCAGAGAACGCCGGAACGATGCTAGTACCGGTGGCTTTAGACGGCACTGGTTATAGATCCTGGGGAAGAGGAGTGCTTAGGGCATTATCAGTGAAGAACAATGTCGGATTTATCATAGGAAAGGTTAAGAAGCCAAATGCAACTCACACCACCTTTGATCAATGGGAACGATGCGATGATATGGTCACCGCCTGGATTCTCAACTCGCTTTCAAAAGATTTGGCTGATAGTCTGCAATATGTTAAGGATGCGAATGAGTTATGGCAGGAATTGGAAGATAGATATGACCAAACTAACGGTGCCAAATTATATCAACTTCAAAAGGAAATCAGTGATCTAAGTTAAGGAACTCTTGACATCACTAGCTACTATACCAAAATGAAGAAACTTTGGGAAGAACTTAATACCTTGAATGCACACCCTCAGTGCAATTGCACCTGCACTTGTGGAGCTAAGGCAAACATGCAGAAGGCGGAACAGGATAGAATATTAATTCAGTTTTTAATGGGATTAAATGAGGTGTACACTGTGGTGAGAGGCAGTATCTTGATGATGAATCCACTACCCAGCATCGCACAAGCATTTTCCATACTAATTCAAGAGGAGAAACAGAGGGAAGTTAAGCCACACAATCAATTTGTGATGGAATCTGCATCTCTTAATTCAAGTACAGGAAACAACAGTTTTAGGACCAATTACAACACAAGTGGATACAATACTGGAAATGTTGGAAACAATGCAAATAGAGGAGGATATCCTTCGAACAAACCTCGCCTATTTTGTGAATACTGTAAGAGGCCAGGACGTAGTAAGGATAAGTGTTTCAAACACCATGGGTATCCTCAGAATTCAAAGTATCCTAGCTATGGTAACAACAATAAAGGGAAAAGTGTTGCATCAAATGTGTTTGGAACACCAAATGATGGACCTAATGCTTCAGAAGTCGAAGGAGATCATCATGAACAGGGAAGACTTATGCATCACCTGACTCAAGAGCAATATGGACAACTTCTCAACATTCTGGAAAAGCTCCAAACAGGAAGCGCAGGGGAGAAGCCAGGAGACATGAAGCTGACTGGAGGAGTTGTGAACTTTGCAGGTACAATCGCTTGTTCTTCTTCTATTGAGCATGATAATCAGTTGCGTGAATGTTCTGATTCAAATGTTGATTCGTGGATCCTTAATTCCGGGGCCTCAAACCATATGACCTTCAATAAGAAATTATTGTGCAATGTCAAAACCGTAGTTTATCCTTACTTAGTTTCCCTATCCAGTGGATACAAAGTGAAGGTGACACTCATTGGTGATGTGATCCTTAGTCCAAAGTTCATTATGAAAAAAGTACTTTATGTGCCCAGCTTCAAATTTAACTTGATTTCTGTTCATTCCCTAACTGTGCAACTAGATTGCATTGTTGTATTTACAAAATTCTCCTGTCTTCTTCTACAGGGCCCTTCACTGAAGAGGCCACTGGAGATTGGTGAAGTGAAGGACAGCCTTTACTTTCATTGTACAAACTTAGCAAAAGTAACTCAATTCTACCTTCTGCACTTGACACTACTGCCTTGTCACATACCTCACACACAACACCTTGTGCATCTACTTCCACACCCAATAGAAATAAAGTGCAATACATCGTAGGAAAGACTGTTTCACACAATAATAATGAGTGTCCTGTTTCAAATGTTTCTTCTTGTCCTTCTTTTTGATGCTCATGAATCTTTTAATTATGTTCTTGTTCCTAATGCATCTGCTTATGAGAAATGCAATGTAGATATTTTGTGGAATAATAGATGGGCCATGTACCTTTTGTCAAAATGAGGGTCATCTTAGCCATCCCAGCTACCTTTGCACAAAAACAACCATTCTTCTGCTATGTCTATCCAATGGCCAGGCAGAGCAGATCTCCCTTCCCACAAAGTACCACAAAAACACTTAAATTTTTTAAATTGTTACATGTAGATCTCTGGGGTCCCTATCACATTCCAACTTATGATGGATACAAGTATTTCATTACCCTTGTAGATGATTACAGTAGGTCCACACGGACACATCTTCTCACTTGCAAGAGCAATGCCTTGCACATTATCAAAGCCTTTGTTGCTATGGTAGAAAATCAACTCCAGACTACCATCAAAACAGTTAGGACAGATAATGATCTGGAGTTTGTCAATGCTTCCAGCACCATGTTTTTCCAAAACAAAGGAATCATACACCAAAAGACTTGCCCTTTTACTCCCCAAAAAATGGGATATTAGATAGAAAACACAAATATCTCCTTGAAACAGCTAGAGTATTGTAATATCAATCCAAGCTACCTTTGCAATACTGGGGAGAATGCATACTTACCTCTACTTACCTAATAAACAGATTGCCATCATCCTCTATCCAAAATAAGTGTCCATATGAACTACTCTACCAGAAAAAGCCACTTTATTCACATCTTAGGAGTTTTGGTTGCCTTTGCTTTCCAACCACTCTCAAAACACACAAGGACAAGCTTGAACCTAGATCAACTCCACATGTCTTCATGAGATACCCTTTTGGAACAAAAGGCTACAAGGTGTTAAATCTTGTCACAAAAAGGATACACATCTCAAGAGATGTATTATTTCATGAAAATATCTTTCCATTTAGTTTAAAATCAAGTTTTAATGATCTGTCTTCTAATCTTGATAGTTCATCTTTTCCATTACCCCAAATACATTTGAATATAGAAAATCATACACTAACTGACTCCAGCATAAGTGATTCTATTACATCACCTCACAGTTACAATATGGTGTCACCAACACTTGTATCAGGGAACCAAGTCTCTGGAAATGCCCAGGATACAGCTGAATATAATATCCCATCCCTACAGTTTCAAGACCAAAATAGCCCACTTAATACTGCTAGTTCATCTGATTCTAGCCAACATACTCCAATCTTACCTCTAGAAAATACTAGACCACCCAGAATTCACAAACCACCCACATACTTGAAGGATTATGTGTATACACTACCCAACCAACCTGTGAATACCTCACCTCAAGATGAACAAAGCACTTCTTCTTTGTCCTTCAATACCTTTATTCCTGATGTGCAACCTATTGACCTTAGAGCTCTGGCTACTGATAGTCAACATTTGATAAAGAATGTATCACAAGATTGTGAACCTGTCTCATATGAGGAAGCAACTGTTGTACCTGCATGGCAAACAACAATGACTCAAGAATTTGAGGCATTGTACACCAATAACACTTGGGATTTAGTGCCACTTCCAGCTGGAAAGAGGGCCATATGATGTAAATGGGTGTATAAGATAAAACACAAGGCATATGGGAATGTAGAGAGGTTCAAAGCTAGACCGGTAGTGAATGGTTACACTCAACAGGCTGGAGTGGATTATATTGAGACCTTCTCACCTATTGTAAAAATGACAACAATAAGGACTCTGATTGGGGTAGTAGTTAAGAAGGGATGGAAAATGTTTCAGTTAGATGTGAACAATGATTTCCTTCATGGTGATTTACATGAAGAAGTATACATGGAGACACCACCAGTTCTACTTGTAAAACAACCTGGAATGGTATGCAAGTTGAATAAATCATTGTATGGATTGAAACAAGCTAGTAGGCAATTGTATGCCAAGCTGACAGAAGCTCTTTATTCTAGAGGGTATACACATTCTATGTTTGATTACTCCTTGTTTTATAAAGGCAAAGGGAATTCAGTAACTTTTGTAGCTGTCTATGTGGATGATGTTATTATCACAGGAGCTCACTTGGAAAAAATTACTAGCTTAACGAAGTTTCTTCATGAAACATTCAGAATAAAAGATCTAGGGAGACTCCATTATTTTCTAGGATTGGAGATACTTTATAAGGGTGACGGAGTTCTAATTAAACAGAGGAAATTCACTCAAGACCTTCTTAAGGAATTTGACTGTATAGGATGTACAACTGTGACTTCACCTCTTGATCCAACAGTAAAGTTGAAAGCAGATGAGGAAATATCCCTTTCAGACCCTGGCCACTATAGGAAACTAGTTGGGAAATTGAATTTCCTTATAGGGACTAGACCTGATATAGCTTATAGTGTTCAACACTTAAGCCCATATATGCAAAATCCTAGAGACACTCACCTAAGAGCATCAGTACATGTATTGAGATATTTGAAAGGGAGCTTATCTCTGGGAATTTTCTTGTCTAACAGTAGAGACTACAGGGTAAGGGCCTTTTGTGACTCTGATTGGGCAGCTTGCCCTGAAACTAGGAAGTCAGTCAGTGGCTACATAGTATTACTTGGTGATAGTCCCATTAGTTGGAAATCCAAGAAGCAATCTACTATTTCATTGTCCTCAGCAGAAGCTGAGTATAGAGTAGTAAGAAAAGTGGTTGGGGAATTAGTCTGGCTTGCATGACTGCGTGAGGAACTCACAGTACCTCTATCTCTACATATACTTGTTTTCTGTGATAGCCAAGCTGCGCTTCACATTGCAAAGAATCCTGTCTTTCATGAGCGGACCAAACACATAAAAGTGGATTGCCATTTTGTACGAGACAAGCTTCAAGATGGGCTGATCTCACAACATTACATCCCTACTCATGAACAGCTTGCAGACATTTTTACTAAATTTTTTCCATGCAACAAGCATACTCTTCTACTTGGCAAGTTGGCTGTAGGTTCCCCACCTCCAACTTGAGGGGGGAGGGGGTGTTGATATTATTTAACAGTTAGCCACATTGTAATTATTTTATATTTACATAGTCTATTTCTTGTATAGGTCAATTTTGTAAACACTTAGGCTATCATTGTAATAAGTCAGTTAGGCTATTAGTTAGTGGAATTGGTTATACACGTTTATAAAGATACTGTACAGATATTTTTTATGTAAGAAGAATTCATTTCTCCTCTCCATCTGTTTCTCGAAGCTTCTCAGTGTGGATGTTTTTCTTCTTCATCCATTAGAGCTCGATCTGAGCCCAACTCCATTGTTAATCCTCAGTATTTTGTCAAATATTTCTATATGGTCCTCCAAGCCTACAACTGCTTCATCAATGATTGGGGTACTAGGTTTTGATATTTGAAAATCACTTGGGACATCCTTATTTTCCATGAAGATATGCGCAAATTCAACAATTTCCTTGAATAGCTTAATTTTTTTCAATGACATTGTCTACATGATTCCATTCAGAAGAAGGCTCAACCATGAACATGTCCACAATATACTTAAATTTGACAAAATTTGCACCTGGAAAATTGACAACAATGCACCACATTTTCATCCAACCAAGTTAACATACTATACCAAAACTACTGAATTACTCCAAATGTTGCTCAACTGATTTAATTTAAAAATTTGTTTATCAGAATAATATCCAGCCTCCAAAGATTGAAATAGAACTGCTTATAGCATATATACCTGACTGAGCTTGGAAATTACAACAACAACAACAACACAACAACAATTTAGTGGAATCTCATAAGTGGGGTCTGGGAGGGTAATATGTAGGGGTGTACATGGACCGGGTTGGTTCGGCTTTTATCAAAACCAAACCAAACCAACTATATCGGTTTGGATTGGTTCGGTTTTGTCGGGTTTTTTGGGTTTTCGGGTTTTTTTGTTACATGAATATTATTTCAACCTTACTTAGTTAAAATTATAGATAAAGCTTTGATAAGTGAATATATGTTTAGTAAATATGGAAAAAGATTGACAAACATATGATCTATTAAAATATTCTAATGGGAGAGTTTTTTTAGTAACACATGATAGTTATTTTCTTAGTCGTCTAACAATAATTTTTCATTAATTTACGCTTTCAAGGTTAATACATGAGAGGATCCCAAATATTTCTACATTTTCTAAAGAAAATTCACTATAAAGTCTTTAAAATATAAATAAAATTTATATATTTATATGTCGGTTTGGTTCGGGCTTTTTTTACTCAATACCAAACCAAGTCAAACCAAACCTAGTCGGGTTTTTTAATCGGTTTGGTTTGGTTTTTCGGTTTGGTGCGGTTTTCCGGTTCAGTTTGAACACCCCTAATCAACTGTACCTCAATCCCAAACTTGTTGAGGTTGGATATCTGGATCGATTGTTATCCATTGCGCTCTATTAGGTTAATTTCATCTTCATACTGAATAATTATTTTATAACGGTCAATCAAGAACCCTCTAAAATCAGATGTTCCATAAATCTCGCACCTATTCCTATATGGACCTACAAGTCTGAAGATTTTTTTTTAAAGAAAGAACTCTTGGCGATAGAGGGGCAGAAGCAGATAACGGGAAATGGCAAGCATTGGAAACTCGCACCTTGGCTTGTAGTAATATGGATCCTCTTGCTACTGCAATAAGGGATCAAATGATGTTTTAGCTTAAGGCGGCTACCTGCCTACAAGAGAAACATGTTTTACCATATTTGAGGCAATTTGATCATCAAGAGAAACAACACTAAAGTTAGATAGAGGAGGCAATTTT
This sequence comes from Nicotiana attenuata, assembly GCF_001879085.1. Taxonomy (NCBI): domain Eukaryota; kingdom Viridiplantae; phylum Streptophyta; class Magnoliopsida; order Solanales; family Solanaceae; genus Nicotiana; species Nicotiana attenuata. The sequence continues at coordinate 339,831 of NW_017670238.1, forward strand.
TCTCGTCTAATTTGCAAGTGCCACGAGGTTTTAGGCTTTTCGCTAACATTTTTCGTTTGTAAATTGTGTTATTCACTCTGTTAATTGGTCTTAGTCGTATTGCCCGGTGATGAAGTGAGAATGATTAGAAAATCTTGGGACCAAAAATGCCACTTAGACTATAATTTGATTCATCAAGAATAACAGAATCTGAAAGATTCATGTTCTACCAGCTATATTTATCCAATTAGTTTAGTTTAAATGGGCCTCATTTTTTTGTACTCAATGAAAGACTGAATCTTAATCATTCAAATTTCAATCATTATGTGCATTTGTTGTTTAGGTCTGAATCTTAATTATTAAGTGCGTTCGCTTTTCTTATTTCACAACCACTTAATGGGTCTGAATATATCTGAATGATTGATATCTATGACAATGTCCTAATATTATTAAGATGCTATCATCTACTTTTATTACTTATCACCACCACCACCACCCTCCACTATCCCCATCCCCAATCACCACCATCACTAGCTATCATTACGATCAACCACTATTACCACTCAATCACCATCGACGATCACCACCATAAGCCACCATTATATATTGCCAATCACTACTACCGTCACTATCACCATTAGCAAGCACTGTCATCCACCACAAATATTAGCCTCCACCACAAACTACCACCATCATTAACCATTATTGCCAACCATCACCACTAGCTACTACCCACAACTACCATTATCAACCAAAACTAGCAACAACTACCACTATAAATCAAAATTACCACTAAATACCACCCCTAGTCGGCACTCAAAACTATCACCGTTAGCTATTACCACTACACCCAATATTATATTATTTGAAAATATATATACTGTTGATATAATATTAGATTAGTTTGTATTTTATTCAAATAAGACAAGTTTCATATATTAAGATGCTTGAAAAAATAAACAACCTTAATTATCTATGTCATGACCCAAAATCCATCTAGTCGTGATGGCACCTAACCCAACTCGCTAGGTAAGCCAACTAACAGTCAACACATCTAATGAAATGATAAGAAATCAACAAATGAAATAACTGAAATTCACATACAATAACCCAAAGATTGGTAGTACAAGTCATGAGCCACTACGACTTAGAATTACAAAGCTGGTAGCAAATAAATACAACATCTGTTTGAAATATACATAAACAGAATTCAAATCTAAAACTTCCAAGGATAAGTGGTAGCTATATCTGGAAGGCAGGTGTATCTTCAGTGCCATCTTCTGTCATCCACAACGTCTCAACTCCAAGATCTGTGCACAAGGTACAGAAGTGTAGTATGAGTACAACCGACCCCATGTACTCAACAAGTATCATAACTAACCTCAGCGAGGTAATAGAAGCAAGAATTATAAATGATACTCGCCAATCACATGTACATTTCATAAATTCCAACAAGAACAGAACATTAATATGATCAAATCATGAAATCATAGATAAAACCACCTTGGTGCTCTCAATTTTCTCAACTTACTCTACTTAGTCAACAATCCAGCATATAAGGAAGATATGCAAATAAATCAGGTAATCAACCAAGGAAATTGGAAGTAAAGATGAAATGCGATAACCAAATATCAATTTGTTGCAACGCGCAACTGGATCCAACTAGAAATCATAATACGACTCTAAGGCCCACATCAGAATCTCAATAACCGAACTAAACCACTAATCACCTTTCCCAAGGCCCACATCAACAAGAAACCCATCAGTTTCTCACAATCCGCATGTACACTATCAAGAAGACACATGAGATGGTGAGCCTAGGGGGATGGATCCATATCTACACGCTGCATGCAACACCCACGTGCTATTATAATCATCCTGGCATGGTCAAATTCTCAATATCATAATCCGACCGACCTGGTCACAAGCTCAATATGATGAATCCGCCCGGTATGGTCACACTACTACAAAAAGGGGCTTTAGCGGCACTACAAAATGTCTTTAGCGGCAATAACAATAGCCGCTATATCCTTTATCGGCCAATTGTATTTAGCCGGCAATACGGGGGTCGGCAAAGCCTTAGGCGGCCATTCTCACAAAAGCTGGAAAAGGGTATAATTTATTGCCGCTAAAAATCATTAGTTTTACTGTGATGACCCAAAAGGTCATTACTTGTTTTTAAATTAAATTTTGCATTTCGAAGCCTTAAAACCTCTTTTAGCATCACCTCGATTTGCGTGCACAGTCCGGGCGCGTAGCCGGAAAGCTTATATGTGAAAATCTGTGAAAAATGATAAATTTTGACTATAAAATGAATTAATTTGACTTCGGTCAACATTTTGGGTAAACGGACCCGGACCCGTGATTTGACGGTCCCGAAGGGTCCCTAGGAAAATATGGGACTTGGGCGTATGCCCGGAATCAAATTCCGATGTCCCAAGCCCGAGAAATGAATTTTTGAAAGAAATTGTTTTCTGAAAAATATAAAGGTTTTTGAAAGTGAAATGTTATGTGAAACCTGAGGTATCGGGCCTGTATTATGATTTCGGAGCCCGGTATAGGTTCAATATGATTTATATGTGTTGTCGGTAAAGTTTGGTAAGAAACGGGATCCATTTGACGTGATTCGGACCTTAAATGCAAAATTTGATGTTTAAAGAAGTTTTGAGAAATTTCATTGATTTTGAGGTTTAATTCATTATTTAAGAGGTTATTTTGGCAATTTGATCGCGCGTATAAGTTCATATGATGTTTTTGAGTTAGTACGTAATTTTGGTTTGGAGCCCCGAGGGCTCGGGTGAGTTTCGGAAGGTTTTGAACTCATAAAAAGTTGCAGGTTTTTGCTATTCAGTGCCCAGGGATTTTATTCTTCGCGTTCGCGTGGGCCCACTTGCGAACGCGTAAGGCAAATCTCCCAGGTGCCAAATTTCTTCTTCGCGAACGAGAAGCTGGTGACGCGAACGCGAGGCTAAAAGGGGGGGATACCCTTCATGAACGCGACCAAGCACCTGCGAACGTGTAAGGTTAAAGGCCTGGTGGAGGGGTTCACATTTTTACACTACGCGAACGCGAAGGCTCGAGGGGTCAAAGTTCCGCGAATGCGAGCCCTTTATCACGAACGCGAAGGTCTGTCAGGTCTAACTCATCGCGAACGCGATGAGCTTATCGCGAACGCATAGACCAAATTCGCCCAGTTATTTTTAAGTTCAAAAACAGAATACATTACGGGAATTCCACCATTTTTCATAAACTTCATCTTCTCCACACCTCTTGGGCGATTTTTGAAGAGGAACTTCACCATAGCTTCATAGGTATGTAATCCTAAGCTCGTTTTCTTCCATTTTTTTTATCAACACCCACTAGATTTCTAGGCCTAAAACATGAGATTAAGGGTAGAAAATTAGGGATTTGGGTAGAGTTAGGGCTTTTTGATTATTTAGGAATTTGACCTTGTTTTAGCGTCAGATTTAAAAAAAATTATATATTCGGGCTCGTGGGTGAATGGGTGATCGAATTTTAATCCGAACCTCGTGTTTTGACCAAGCGGGCCCTGGGGTCAATTTTTGGATTTTTGGAAAGAATGATTGGAAAGTTATAATTAAGCATTGGAATTGGATTGTTTGGCGTTTATTGATGTTATTAAGTCGATTATGTCTAGATACGATTCATTTGGAGCCAAATTCAAAAGGAAAAGCGGTGTTTGAGGCTTGAGTTGGCCGTGGAAGTTCGAGGAAAGTGTTTGGTCTAACCTTAGCTTGAGGGATTAGGAGTCGTGTCTTATTTGCTACGTGTTAATTGTGGAGTACGACGTATAGGCATGGTGACGAGTATCTATACGTCGGTGTCAAACATGCCCGTGAGTCTTGTATTATAATGGTTATGACTCTGTTGTGGTTTATTGTGCCTCACATGCTACTATCATCATTGTTCCCTTGCCGGGATGTTTGTTCTAATATTGTTGTTCCCTTGCCGGGATGTTGTTATATTGCTCTTGTTCCCTTGTCGAGATGTTGTTATATTGCTCTTGTTACCTTGCAGGGATGTTGTTATATTGCTCTTGTTCCCTTGTCGGGATGTTGTTATATTATTCTTGTTCCCTTGTCGGGATTCTTTGTGGTTGTTGTTGATTTGTAACTGGGATCGGGTGGCACGCCTGCCACAAGATAAATAAAATGGGAGCGGGTGGCACGCCTGCCACGAGAGAAATAAAATGGGAGCGGGTGGCACGCCTGCCACGAGATATATGAAATGGGAGCGGGTGGCACACCTGCCACGAGATATATGAAATGGGAGCGGGTGGCACGCCTGCCACGAGATATATGAAATGGGATCGGGTTGCACGCCTGCAACAAGATACGTGAAATGGGAGCGGGTTGCACGCCTGCAACAAGATGAGAAATGAAAGTGAATTCTGTCTTTGTTTTCCTTATCCTTGTTAGTAGTTGGATTTTGGTTCCTTTCTCTTGATATTCTGTGTTACCTGATGTTCCCCGAAGCATGTTTTCCCCCTCCCATCTTTACTTATTTATTTCTGTTTTACTTTCCGCTGTATATTATATAACTGCACAGGTTTATTTGGTAGTCTGGTCCTAGCCTCGTCACTACTTCGCTGAGGTTAGGCTAGGCACTTACCAGCATATGGGGTCGGTTGTGCTGATACTACACTCTACACTCTTTTGGGCAGATCCCAGTGTTGTGGATTTCGGACCGCAGTGAGGTTGCTGCTTCTGGTCCATTAGGTGACCCGAGGTAGTCCTGCAGGTGTCCGCAGCCTTGGCGTCTCCCTCTAGCTATTATTCCTGTTTCTTTTATGTATTTCTAGAGACAGTGTTGTATTATTTCTTTCAGACCTTTATTTTGTAGTAATCTTAGACAGTCTGTGAAGTTGTGACACCAATCTTGGATAGTTTTGTCATGGAATGGTATTAGCAGTATTATGAAACTTGAAATTTAAGTCTTCCACTTGTTAGATTTTGTTGATTATTAACTGTTGGATTATAACTGTCAACGAATTTAAAAATGGATAAAGGTAATCTGTTTAGTAATTGGCTTGCCTAGCTCACACTAGTAGGCGCCATCACGACTTCCGAGGGTGGGAAATTCGGGTCGTGACAAGTTGGTATCAGAGCTCTAGGTTACATAGGTCTCACAATTCACAGACAAGCTTAGTAGAGTCTGAGGGATCAGTACGGAGACGTATATATATATCCCCCAAAGGCTACAGAGTTAGGAAAAACTTCACATCTATTCTTTCCTGTCGTGCGACTTTGTTCTCTCAATGCTAAATTGAAACCTCTACTCTTATCCTTTCGCAAATGGCGAGGTCACGTACCGCTTCTTCAGCCGAACATCAGCACAGACCGGTGATAGATCAGCTACGTCTTCGGAGGCTTTGTGGAGGTTGGATAAGTTTCACCAAGCTCTTCACTACTACTTTCAGCGGTGCATCTTCTGAGGATCCCCAGGATTATCTAGACAGCTGTCATGAGGTTCTCAGGAACATGGGGATAGTTGAGACCGATGGGGTCGATTTTGCTACTTTTCGCTTGTTTGGGTCCGCCGGGACTTGGTGGAGAGATTATTGCTTGGCTAGACTAGCCGGATCACCAGCTTTTACTTGGGAGTAGTTTACACAGCTATTTCTGGAGAAATTTCTCCCTATCACTCAGAGAGAGGTCTATTGGAGGCAGTTTGAGCGTCTCCAGCAGGGTTCTATGACTGTCACTTAGTATGAGACCAGATTTATCGACTTGGCTCGTCATGCTCTTGTCATACTTCCCACAGAGAGAGAGAGAGGGTGAGGAGGTTCATTGAGGGGCTTATTCAGCCGATTCGACTTCAAATGGCTATGGAGACTGGGAGTGAGATTACTTTCTAGGAGGCGGCCAATGTGGCCAGGAGAGTGGAGATGGTTCTTTCGCAGAGAGGTGGTCATGGGTCGGACAAGAGACCCCGTCATTCAGACAGATTTAGTGGTGCCTCGTCTGGAGGCAGGGATTCCTATGGCAGAGGCCATCCTCCTAGGCCCTTTCAGTCAACACTTCAGGTTTCTCACGGTGCTTCAGGTGGCCGTGGTTCTCATATGCAGTATTCTGATCAACAGCCCTATCAGTGCACCGCTGCTCTAGAGTTTTTGGGGTGGTCATTCAGGTCGCCAAGGTCAGTCTCAGTTTCCTCAACCGCAGCACTCGGGTGGATGCTATGAGTGTAGTGAGTATGGTCATATACGGAGGGCTTATCTGAGATTGGTAGGTACTCAGTCGCAGCAGCAAGGTTCCCGTGCTATGGTTCAGGCATCAGGTGTTCCACAGCCCGCCCAGCCAGCTAGAGGTGGGGGTAGAGGTGCTAGAGGTGGAGGTAGAGGTGCTAGAGGTGGAGCTCAGATAGCTAGAGGTGGAGGCCAGCCAGCTGCAGGCCGTCCCAAAGATGTAGTCCAGGGTGGTAGGGCCCAGCCCCGATGTTATGCTCTTCCAGCCAGGCCTGAGGCTGAGGCTTCCGATGCAGTTATCACAGGTACTGTTCTGGTTTGTGGTAGAGATGCTTCAGTTTTATTTGATCCAGGGTCTACCTACTCTTATGTGTCATCTTATTTTGCACCGTATCTGGTCATGCCTAGTGATTCCTTGAGTACCCCTGTATATGTGTCTACACCGGTGGGTGATTCTATTGTGGTAGATCGAGTCCATCGTTCTTGTATTGTGGTGATTGGGGGTCTTGAGACTCGTGTAGATTAGTTTCTCCTGGACATGGTTGATTTTGATGTTATATTGGGGATGGACTGGTTATCACCTTACCATACTATCTTGGACTGTCATGCCAAGATTGTGACCTTAGCCCTACCGGGTTTACCTCGTTTGGAGTGAAGAGGGACTCCTGGTCATTCTGCCTGCAGTGTTATCTCTTATATGAAGGCTCGGCGTATGGTCGAGAAGGGGTGTTTGATTCTAGTGCTGAGGTTCCTCCTATTGAGTCTCTGCCCGTTGTTCATGAGTTTCCGGAGGTATTCCCTTCAGACCTGCCGGGTATGCCACCCGACAGGGATATTGACTTTTGCATTGATTTGGCTCCGGGCACTCAGCCCATTTCTATCCCGCCATATTGTATGGCCCCGCCTGAGTTGAAAGAGTTGAAGGAGCAGTTGCAAGACTTGCTCGAGAAGGGTTTCATTAGACCCAGTGTTTCGCCTTGGGATGCGCCGGTGTTGTTTGTTAAGAAGAAGGACGGATCGATGAGAATGTGTATTGATTACCGGCAGTTGAACAAGGTTACAATCAAGAATAAGTATCCGCTGCCAAGGATTGATGATTTGTTCGATCAGCTTCAGGGTGCCAAGGTATTTTCAAAAATTGACTTGAGATCTGGCTACCATCAGTTGAGGATTAGGGCATTCGACGTCCCTAAGACAGCTTTCCGCACTCGGTACGGGCATTATGAGTTCTCGGTGATGTTGTTTGGGTTGACAAATTCCCCAGCAGCTTTTATGGACTTGATGAACCGAGTGTTCAGGCCTTATTTGGATTCATTCGTGATAGTCTTCATTGATGATATTTTGATATATTCCCGCAGCCGGGAGGAGCACGAGCTGCATCTTAGAGTGGTTCTTCAGACTCTGAGGGACAGTCAGTTGTACGCCAAGTTTTCGAAGTGTGAGTTCTGATTGAGTTCAGTTGCATTCCTGGGTCATGTGGTGTCAGCAGAGGGTATCCAGGTTGACCCAGAAGGGTGCCCAGTTCAGATGGTCGGACGAGTGTGAGGCGAGATTTCAGAAGCTTAAGACAGCTCTGACTACGGCACCGGTGTTGGTTTTGCCCACAGGTTCAGGGCCATATACATTTTATTGTGATACATCTCGCATTAGGCTTGGTGCAGTGTTGATGCAGGATGGCAAGGTCGTTGCTTATGCTTCGCGGCGGTTGAAGATTCATGAGAAGAACTATCCGGTTCATGATTTGGAGTTACCAGCCATTATTCACGCATTGAAGATTTGGAGGCATTATCTGTATGGCGTGGCATGTGAGGTGTTCACGGATCACAAGAGTCTGCAGTATTTGTTCAAGCAAAAGGAGTTGAATTTGAGGCAGAGGAGGTGGTTGGAGCTGTTGAAAGACTATGATATCACCATCTTATATCATCCGGGAAAGGCCAATGTGGTGGCCGATGCTTTGAGTAGGAAGTCAGCCAGTATGGGCAGTCTTGCTTATATTCCAATCGGTGAGAGACCGCTTGCTTTGGATGTTCAGGCTTTGGCCAATCAGTTCGTGAGGTTGGATGTTTCTGAGCCCAGCCGTGTGTTAGCTTGCACAGTCGCTCGTTCTTCATTATTGGAGCGTATCCGAGATTGGCAGTATGATGATCCCCATTTGTGTGTCCTTAGAGATACGGTGCAGCACGGAGGTGCCAAGCAGGTTACCTTAGGTGATGATGGAGTTTTGAGATTGCAGGGTCGAGTTTGTTTGCCTAATGTGGATGGTCTTCGAGAGTTGATTTTAGAGGAGGCCCATAGCTCCCGGTACTCTATTCATCCTGGCGCCGCGAAGATGTATCAGGATTTGCGGCAGCATTATTGGTGGAGGAGAATGAAGAAGGATATCGTTGCATATGTGGCTCGGTGTTTGAATTGTCAGCAGGTTAAATACGAGCATCAGAGGCCTGGTGGTTCATTTCAGAAGATTGAGATTCCTGAGTGGAAGTGGGAGCGTATCACTATGGACTTTGTTACTGGACTCCCATGGACTCAGAAGAAGTTCGATGCAGTGTGGGTCATTGTTGATAGGCTGACCAAGTCAGCGCATTTCATTCCTGTGGCAGTCTCATATTCTTCCGAGAGGTTAGCTGAGATCTATATCTGGGAGATTGTTCGCCTTCATGGTGTGCCTGTGTCTATCATTTCGGACCGAGGTACGCAGTTTACCTCGCATTTCTGGAGAGCAGTTCAGCGAGAGTTGGGCACACTGGTTGAGTTGAGCACAACATTTCATCCTTAGACGGACGGGCAGCCCGAGCGGACTATTCAGATTTTGGAGGATATGCTCCGAGCTTGCGTCATTGACTTTGGAGGCTCATGGGATTAGTTTTTGCCTTTAGCAGAGTTTGCCTACAACAACAACTACCAGTCGAGTATCCAGATGGCTCCCTATGAGGCTTTATATGGTAGACGGTGTCGGTCTCTGGTTGGATGGTTTGAGCCGGGAGAGGCTCGGCTGTTGGGTACGGATCTGGTTCAGGATGCCTTGCACAAGGTCAGGATTATTCAGGATAGGCTTCGTACAGCTCAGTCCAGGCAAAAGAGCTATGTCGACCACAAGGTTCGTGATTTGGCATTCATGGTCGGTGAGCGGGTATTGCTTCGAGTGTCGCCTATGAAGGGCGTGATGAGATTTGGGAAGAAGGGCAAGCTTAGCCCTATGTTCATTGGCCCGTTTGAGATTCTTGATCGAGTGGGAGAGGTGGCTTATAGACTTGCATTGCCGCCGAGCTTGTCAGCCGTGCATCCAGTGTTTCATGTGTCCATGCTTCGGAAGTATCACGGCGATCCATCCCACGTGTCAGATTTCAGCACTCTCCAGTTGGACAAGGACTTGTCTTATGAGGAGGAGCCGGTAGCCATTCTAGACCGGCAGGTTCGTCAGTTGAGATCGAAGAGTTTTCCTTCTGTTCGTGTTCAGTGGAGAGGTCAGCCTGCTGAGGCATCGACCTGGGAGTCCGAGTCCGATATGCGGAGCCGTTATCCTCATCTTTTCCCCAACTCAGGTACTTCCTTCTTCAGTCCGTTCGATGACGAACGGTTGTTTTAGAGGTGGAGGATGTGATGACCCAAAAGGTCATCACTTGTTTTTAATTTAAATTCTGCATTTCGAGGCCTTAAAAACCTCTTTTAGCATCACCTCGATTTGCGTGCGCAGTCCAGGCGCGCAGCCGGAAAGCTTATATGTGAAAATCTATGAAAAATGATAAATTTTGACTATAAAATCAATTAATTTGACTTCGGTCAACGTTTTGGGTAAACGGACCCGGACCCATGATTTGACGGTCCCGGAGGGTCTGTAGGAAAATATGGGGCTGGGCGTATGCCCGGAATCGAATTCCGAGGTCCCAAGCCCGAGAAATGAATTTTTGAAAGAAATTGTTTTCTAAAAAATATAAAGGTTTTTGAAAGTGAATGTTATGTGAAACCTGAGGTATCGGGCCCGTATTATGGTTCCAGAGCCCGGTACAGGTTCAATACGATTTATATGTGTTGTCGGTAAAGTTTGGTAAGAAACGGGATCCATTTGACGTGATTCGGACCTTAAATGCAAAATTTGAGGTTTAAAGAAGTTTTGAGAAATCTCATTGATTTTGAGGTTTAATTCGTTATTTAAGAGGTTATTTTGGTGATTTGATCGCACGGATAAGTTCAAATGATGTTTTTGAGTTAGTACGTATGTTTGGTTTGGAGCCCCGATGGCTCGGGTGAGTTTCGGAAGGTTTTGAACTCATAAAAAGTTGCAGCTTTTTGCTGTTCAGTGCCCAGGGATTTTATTCTTCGCGTTCACGAGGGCCCACTCGCGAACGCATAAGGAAAATCTCCCAGGTGCCAAATTTCTTCTTCGCGAACGTGAGGCAAAAGAGGGGGGGGGGGGATTCCCTTCGCGAACGCGACCAAGCACCCGCGAACGTGTAAGGTTAATGGCCTGGGGGAGGGGTTCACATTTTTACACTACGCCAACGCGGCCACTGTCCCGCGAACGCGGAGGCTCGAGGTGTCAAAGCTCCGCGAACGCGAGCCCTTTATCGCGAACGCGATGGTCTGTCAGGCCTAACTCATCGCGAACGCGATGAGCTTATCGCGAACGCGTAGACCAAATTCGCCCAGTTATTTTAAGTTCAAAAACAGAATACATTACGGGAATTCCACCATTTTTCATAAACATCATCTTCTCCACACCTCTTGGGCGATTTTTGAAGAGGAACTTCACCATAGCTTCATAGGTATGTAATCCTAAGCTTGTTTCTTCCATTTTTTTTATCAACACCCACTAGATTTCTAGGCCTAAAACATGAGATTAAGGGTAGAAAATTAGGGATTGGGTAGAGTTAGGGCTTTTTGATTATTTGAGAATTTGACCTCGTTTTGGGGTTGGATTTCAAAATAAATTATATATTCGGGCTTGTGGGTGAATGGGTGATCGGGTTTTGGTCCGAACCTCGTGTTTTGACCAAGCGGTCCCTGGGGTCAATTTTTGGGTTTTTGGAAAGAATGATTGGAAAGTTATAATTAAGCATTGAAATTGGGTTGTCTAGCGTTTATTGATATTATTAAGTCGATTATGTCTAGATACGATTCATTTGGAGCCAAATTCAAAAGGAAAAGCGGTGTTTGAGGCTTGAGTTGTCCGTGGAAGTTCGAGGTAAGTGTTTGGTCTAACCTTAGCTTGAGGGATTAGGAGTCGTGTCTTATTTGCTACTTATTAATTGTGGAGTACGACGTATAGGCATGGTGACGAGTATCTATACGTCGGTGTCAAGCATGCCCGTGACTCTTGTATTATAATGGTTATGACTCCGTTGTGGTTTATTGTGCCTCACATGCTACTATCATCATTGTTCCCTTGCCGGGATGTTTGTTCTGATATTATTGTTCCATTGTCGGGATGTTGTTATATTGCTCTTGTTCCCTTGCCAGGATGTTGTTATATTGCTCTTGTTCCCTTGCCGGGATGTTGTTATATTATTCTTGTTCCCTTGCCGGGATTCTTGGTGGTTGTTGTTGATTTGTAACTGGGATCGGGTGGCATGCCTGCCACAAGATAAATGAAATGGGAGCGGGTGGCACGCCTGCCATGAGAGAAATAAAATGGGAGCGGGTGGCACGCCTGCCACGAGATATATGAAATTGGAGCGGGTGGCACGCCTGCCACGAGATATATGAAATGGGAGCGGGTGGCACGCTTGCCACGAGATATATGAAATGGGAGCGGGTTGCACGCCTGCAACAAGATGAGAAATGAAAGTGAATTCTGTCTTTGTTTTCCTTATCCTTGTTAGTAGTTGGATTTTGGTTCCTTTATAATTCTCTTGATATTCTGTTTTACCTGATATTCACCGAAGCATGTTTTTCCCCTCCCATCTTTACTTGTTTATTTCTGTTTTACTTTCCGCTGTATATTATATAACTGCACAGGTTTATTTGGTAGTCTGGTTCTAGCCTCGTCACTACTTCGCCGAGGTTAGGCTAGGCACTTACCAGCACATGGGGTCGGTTGTGCTGATACTACACTCAGCACTCCTTTGTGCAGATCTCAGTGTTGTGGATTTCGGAGCGCAGTGAGGTTGATGCTTCTGGTCCATTAGGCGACCCGAGGTAGTCATGCAGGCGTCCGCAGGCCTTGGCGTCTCCCTCTAGCTATTATTCCTATTTCTTTCTTGTATTTCCAGAGACAGTGTTGTATTATTTCATTCAGACCTTTATTTGTAGTAATCATAGACAGTCTGTGAAGTTGTGACACCAATCTTGGGTAGTTTTGTCATGGAATGGTATTAGCAGTATTATTAAACTTGAAATTTAAGTCTTCCGCTTGTTAGATTTTGTTGATTATTAACTGTTGGATTATAACTGTTAACGAATTTAAAAATGGATAAAGGTAATCTGTTCAGTAATTGGCTTGCCTAACTCACACTAGTAGGTGCCATCACGACTCCCGAGGGTGGAAAATCCAGGTCGTGATATTTACCGGTTATTATTTGTGGCAATAATTTTGGCCGGTAAATTAAATCCATAACAAACTAACTACACTCTTTTAACGTCCATTTTTATAGCCGATAAGTTCAATTAAATTGCCACTGAAAGTCAGTAGTTTTAACGACAAATTTTTGTGGCAATTAGAATGACTACTATATCCTTCCCGTAAATATCTTATTTTGACCATTTATATTCTATTTTTATGGCAAGCAAATTTAACTAAATATCGCTAATAGTAAAAGAGTGTCTCTTGGTGGGAACAAAGGTAGGCAAATGCTAAAAAATATACTGTTATTGATTCTCATATATATATATATATATATATATATATATATATATAATGTACACAAACTTTNATATTTTAAATAGCCAGATTGGCTTTCAATTGTAGCCCAAATCAAACCCCAATCCCAGCCCAATTTCAAATTAAAACACCCAACCCAAATCCTAAATCCGCCTACCCGACCCAAGACCCGCTAAATCCTGGCCGTTGATCTAAAAGATCATCGACCCTCATAATTCCTTTCCTTTTTTAATCCAACAACCCCCCAAACCCTACACATTCTTTCATTTGAGCCGCCTTTGAATCCCTTCCTCTCTAATTCTCTCTGAGACCTAAACCTAACCCTAGCTACCCCCACCCAAAACCAGCCTTAATCACTTCAATCCTCACTCGATCCATGGATTCCCATGGTTCTTTGAGACGTATACTTGTCTCCTATGTATCCTGGTTGCTCATTTTTGTGATTTTATGGATGGTTCTCGAAGAGATCTAGTCCATATCTTGTTCAAAACTCTTCGAGAGTCTATCCATGGTCTTTCATGCAGTTTTCCGGCCATCTATGGCTGTTCGAGTAAGATTTATGCCATTTTCCAGCTAAAACCGGTAACGTTCTAAGGTTTTCTCATCTTCTCTGGGTTCTTTGAAACCCTAACTCTTGAGATTTTCCACTTTTCTTTAGATTTGTCTTAGATTAGGTATATCCATGAGTTTTTAATCGATTTTTCTTCATCTCTACTATTTTTCTGAAAAACCCTAGTTTCACTATTGTTCGAATCTTCTCAGATCTTTATAGATCTGTAGTTATTCGAGTATAATTGAGTGTTTTCCTTTAAAAATCTCTTGGTTTGATTAATTGTTTCGACTTCGTTTACTCTTTATGAAATTAGGGTTCATATCAGATTTTTCTTCAAAGATGTTTTCTAACTCTTTGGTGTTTAAGCTAAGTATTCTTCACTATCTTGAATGATTCTCATATATATATATATATATATATATATATATATATATAATGTCACAACTTTTAAAATAAACTTGTATCGATTGAATTGATATAACTAATCCTATCAAATAATATCTTTGATAGTTTCGGCAATTCATCATCATATTGAAATCTTCCACATGCGAAATGTTCGAACAAATGACCTGAAAAAAAAGAGTAAAATAAACGTGTCAAAATGTAAAATTTAATATATAAAACATCATGAGTCTACACATCTAAATATATTGTGAATTCTCAAGACAATGTAAAAAATGAGGCTGCATGAGGACTAGGGTACCAAATTAATCATGGTTGAAGATATTGAAGTGTAGTTTCTAATAAGACAAATCGTTCTTAAGTTGAAGCTCCCTACATCAAGTTATAGTATTGAACTATAATCAAAATATTTTGTCTATGTAAGAACAAAGAATGACAAAAGGAAGATAAAAGAATTAGCTAATGTGGCAAATAAAATTTGTAGTATCATAATACAACTTAGATGTAAAATGTGGAAAAAATTAAGAGCTAACATCTGACAAGAATTCAAGATGCTACCTTTTTATATAAACAATACTTGTCTACCATAGGTATACATGTTGTGTTGGTTATATACTTTTGAAGTGAACAGTGTGAGTATTGTTTATCTCATCTTTTTGATATAATTTGTACAGTTCCATGTTACAAGTATGGGAAATGAGTGCATTAACATGAGGAAGAAGATGATGAATTTGCAAATCAGCTTATAAGAAAATTATTTCAATATATGAATTCGGCGAAGGACAGCTTTACTTAGCAGTTCAAGAGATTATACAGTAGTAGAGGCAAGTTACTGATGTTAGTCCCCCAGAAATTAGCAATAGCATAGTAAAAAGGTTATGTTATTTAGTTGTACATGGAAGGGGAGAGTTTTCAGCTAAAAATATCATTAAAACTATGACCCAAACCTAAGATATATCCTTCTATTATAATAGTAGACAAAAATATCTCTTAACTAATTTCAAAGTTGCAACAATCAGCTTTTTATTTTCTGTCTAGAAACTAAAGCTTGTCAAAGATATTTGTTGCTATTCATTAATACTTCAAAATGTTATTTGTTGGTCAAGAAGTAAGCTACTAGTGGCAAAAAGAAGAAACAAAAAGTAGTACAGGAAAATTGGAAGAGAAATATGAAACCTTTAAGAACTTTACTGATTTTACGAATAATAAACCCATAGAGCTTGAAGGATTAAATGCATAAGAAATTTTACAACAGCAAATGTAGACTTCTTGTTCAATGATCTATCATCTTTGCGCTCCATACAAGTTATTATGTTGATTTCTACACATTTAGGCTCTACCTGGCTAGAGTCTAATACAGTTAACTTGATGTAAGATATTACTCATGAATTAACGAGTCGTAAAATTTTATAAAATGTATTTGCACATGAATACCTTTACAACTATCAACATTGAAATGTTTTTGAGCAGAAATGTACTTTTTGTGTAACATACAACACCACCATGTTCATCCCATGCATCATTCCACCCCCTATAGTACACAAATATGTAACCATCTGGAGTATTTTTTTAATTTGGATGACAAAATATACCTGCAAAAAATATCATTAACACGCTTAATTAATATGAGTACAAAAAAGGTCAATTGCAAATTAAGTACAACACTAAGATCCGATTTTTCACACTATAAAGAATGCACCTAATGATTGGATTAAAATTTTAACAACCAAATACCTAATGTCAATCCTGAATATATATCTATCAGCATGATTTAATCTAATAATGAGACACGATAAAAGAGGTATTAAGAAAAATGCCATTCATTTGACTAGTGAAGATACTCATTATCATAAGTATAGCGTACTTGGATGCTTGAGATCATGCACAAATCTTTAAACCGTTGAACAAGTGAATTGTCACGATCCTAGTTCGCCCTCCGTAAACATGTCGTGATAGCACCTAATCCCTACGACTAAGTAAGCCTAACAATGCGGAAATAACATAACTTACGGAAATAAATAATTAAACTAAACAAACTAGAAGGGTAACTGTATATAAATGGCGGCCGGCATATACAACCCCATAATGCGGAAGTCTACGATATCATCCCAAAACCCGGAAACTCACGGGAACACAAGCTAGAAGAAGTACTGTAAATGCTCTAATCTCCAGAAATGTCTACAACAAGGGTACGATAGAAGGCTAACTACTACAGATAGAGTAAAGAAGGAGACTCTTCGGTCTGCGGACGCGGCAGATGTACCTCGAAGTCTCCGTAGCTCTCCCTGCCTCAAGGATAGTGCGCCTGGGTGGAGGTACCTAGATCTGCACATGAAAAACATGCGCAGAAGGGGCATGAGTACACCACAACGGTACTCAGTAAGCGCCAAGCCTAACCTCGGTCGGGTAGTGACGAGGAAGGTCAGGGCTCTACTGAGGGTAAAATATAATAATAAGCCTTGCAACAGTATGAAGTAAACAGAAATAATGAATAAAACTATGAAGTAAGACAAGTTATACGAAGAAACAATAACACACATAGAATAGGGTAACACAAAGTAAAACAGCTCAATATCAGTACCAACAACGAGGATCTCCCAGGATACCGTACCGTAGTCCATTTCATCAACTGGCCGAGGAGCTCCCGGGATACCGTCCCGTAGTCCATCTATCAATGTGCGGGGGATCTACCGAGAATCTAACCCGTAGTCCCAAAGTAAAAGTGCAGGGGGATCTACCGGGAATCTAACCTGTAGTCCCAAAGTAAACAAACAAGGGGGAGCTACCGGAATCCCACATCCGTAGTCCCAATGTAAATGCGCAACCACAACCAGAAGATATTCAGAAATGAAGTACAAAAAAAATACAAGCAACAGGTAGTACTAGCCTAACATGCTTCACGTAGTACAGTCAAGGCAACTTAAGCAAATAGGCAATTTAAATCAACTAGACAAGCTTTTCTAATCTAACACAAGTTATAATTGCAAGTAGAATAAAGCAAATACGAAGAAACTCAGTCTCAATATCTTAAGTAAAACCGGGTTTTCAACAATTAGCTCAAGTACGCGCTCGTCACCTCACGTACAAGGCATTCAATTACCAAATATCATATCCTAAGAGGGAAGGTCCCCCACACAAGGTTAGACAAACCACTTACCTCGAACCGGCACAAAAATCAACTAGAAAGCACGCCGTTGCCATGAGTATCCGACTCCAAATGGCCCAAATCTATTCAATTCAATTACATATCGTAAATAACATCGCAAGCAACTGATTCTACTATTTAATTTAAAGCTAAGACGCGAATTTAGGTAAAATGACCAAAATGCCCCTCAGGCCAACATCTCGGAACCGGATAAATTTTACATTTTCAGAACCCTCGTACTCTCATGAGTCTGACCATACAAAAATCTTCCAAATCGGACATCAAACACCCACTCAAAACTCAAAATTTCGGCCTCAGAAGTTTCTTCCAATTTTTCCCAATTTTTTGATCCTCAATTCGAATTTAAATGATGGATTTAACTACATAGTGATGGAATATAACTAGAAAGGATTAGAGAAACGTTACCCAGTGATCTCCTCTTCAAAACCCACTCAGAATCGCCCTCTCCCGAGCTAATTTGATTTTTTTAACTTTTGAAACAAAACCCTTGAATTTCATATTTCAGTCCAGTGGTTTCCACTTCTGCGGTCAAGGGACCGCACCTGTGGTCCCGCTTCTGCCGAACTTAAGCCGCTTCTGCGGTTTCATTAAAAATCCAAAATTCCGCACCTGCGGTCCTGATTTGCAGATGGGGATCCGCTTCTGCGGAAATCCCACCGTATCTGCGGAGCCTGATGAGCCTGGCCAACCCCGCTTCTGCGGTCCTCCACGTCGCATCTGCGGTACCGCATCTGCGGTTCCCAAGCCGCAGATGCGAAAGTACCAGAAGCAACAATGCTGCAGCTGCTGTAACACTTCTCCGATCTTCCCGTCAACCATCCGAAATCATCTCGAAGCCCCCGGGACCTCAACCCAAAGCACCAACATCACCTAATACCCCATTCAAACTTGTACCAATCCTTAAAATACCTAAAACAACATCGGAAACTCGAACTAATCACTGATTTAAGCCTAAGAACTTCATTTTCTCTCAAAACACGCTTTCGATCAAAAACCTAACCAAACCACGTCCGAATGACCTGAAATTTTACACACACATCCCAAATGACATGACGAAGCTACTGCATCTTCCGGAATTCCATTCCGACCCTCGGATCAAAATCTCACTATCGAACCGGAAACTTCAAAATTCGAACTTTCGGCATTTCAAGCCTAAATTAGCTACGAACCTCCAAAACACGTTCCGAACACGCTCCCAACCCCGAAATCACCTAACAAAGCTAACGGAACCATCGGATTTCCGTTCCGAGGCCGTCTTCACACTGTTTTGACTATGGACCATTTTCCAACGCTTAAGCTCTCATTTAGGGACTAAGTGTCCCGAAACTCTTCGAAACTCAAAACCGAACATCCCGGCAAATCAAAATAGCAGAAATAAACTTGGGGAAAGCAGTTAATAGGGGATCGGGGCGTTAATTCTTAAGACAACCGGCCGGGTCGTCACATCCTCCTACACTTAAACATTCGTTCGTCCTCGAATGAGCATAAAGACATACCTGAAGTGGTGAAAAGATGAGGGTAACTACTGCGCATATCCTGCTCGGTCTCCCAGGTCGCCTCCTCGGCCGGCTGACCCCACTACTGAACCTTTACTGAAGCAATGTTCTTTGACCTCAACTTTCTGATCTGCCTGTCCAATATAGCCACTGGCTCCTCAACATAGGATAAATCCTTGTCCAACTGGACTGAACTGAAATCCAACACGTGCGACGGGTCACCGTGATACCTCCGGAGCATCGAAACATGAAATACCGAATGAACCCCGGCCAAACTAGGAGGTAAGGCAAGCTCATAAGCAACCTCCCCAACTCGCCTCAAAATCTAGAAAGGGCCAATAAACCTCGGACTCAACTTTCCTTTCTTCCCAAACCTCATGACGCCTTTCATAGGCGAAACCCGAAGCAGAACCCACTCACGAAACATCCCGAACTTTCCTGTCCGCGTAGCTCTTCTGTCTGGACTGGGCAGTACGGAGTCTATCCTGAATCATCTTAACCTTCTCCAAAGCGTCCTGAACTAACTCTGTGCCCAAAAGCCTAGCCTCACCCGGCTTAAACCACCCCACTGGGAATCTACACCTCCTACCATATAAAGCCTCGTACGGCGCCATCTGAATGCTGTTAACTGTTGTTGTAAGCAAACTCCGCCAATGGCAAGAACTGGTCCCAAGACCCTCCAAACTCGATCACACACGTGCAGAGCATATCCTCAATAATCTGAATGGTGCGCTCGGACTGTCCGTCCATCTGGGGGTGAAATGCTGTGCTCAACTCCACCCGAGTACCCAACTCGTGCTGAACGACTCTCCAGAACCGTGATGTAAACTGAGTACCTCTGTCTGAAATGATAGAAACTGGAATACCATGCAGACTGACTATCTCCCGGATATAAATCTCCGACAACTGCTCCGATGAATATGTGGTACACACAGGAATGAAATGAGCGGACTTGGTCAGCCGATCCACAATAACCCAAATGGCATCAAACTTCTTCAAGGTCCGTGGGAGTCCAGATACAAAGTCCATGGTGATGCGCTCCCATTTCCACTCCGGAATCTCTATCTGCTAAAGCAACCCACCCGGTCGCTGGTGCTCATACTTCACCTGCTGGCAGTTGAGGCATCTAGACACATACCCAACTATATCCTTCTTCATACGCCTCCATCAATAGTGCTGCCTCAAGTCCTGATACATCTTCGCGGCACCCGGATGGATGGAATACCACGAACTATGGGCCTCTGCTAAAATCAACTCTCGAAGATCATCAACATTGGGCACACAAATCCGACCCTGCATCCTCAATACCCCGTCATCTCCAATGGTCACATCTCTGGCATCACCATGCTGAACCTTGTCCTTAAGGACAAGCAAATGAGGGTCATCATACTGCCGCTCCCTGATACGATCAAATAAAGAAGACCGGGAAACCACACAAGCTAGAACCCGACTGGGCTCCGAGAGGTCCAATCTCACAAACTGGCAGGCTAAGGCCTGAACATCCATCGCCATAGGCCTCTCTGAAACTGGTAAATATGCCAAACTCCCCAAACTCTCTGCCCGACGACTCAAGGCATCCGCCACCACATTGGCCTTGCTCGGGTGATACAGAATAGTAATATCATAGTCCTTTAACAACTCTAACCACCTCCTCTGGCGCAAATTTAGATCTTTTTGCTTGAACAAGTGCTGCAAACTCCGGTGGTCAGTATAGATCTCACAAGGCACACCGTACAAATAGTGACGCCAGATCTTCAAGGCATGAACAATAGCAGCTAACTCAAGGTCATCGACAGGGTAGTTCTTCTCATGTATCTTCAACTGTCTGGACGCGCAGGCAATCACTCTACCGTCCTGCATCAACACCGCTCCAAGGCCAACCCGTGAGGCATCACAATAAACTGTATAGGACCCCGAACCAGTAGGCAATATCAAAATAGGGGCTGTAGTCAAAGCTATCTTGAGCTTCTGAAAGCTCGCCTCACACTCCTCCGCCAACTAAAATGGGGCACCCTTCTGGGTCAATCTAGTCATAGGGGCTGCAATCGATGAAAATCCCTTCACAAAATGATGGTAGTGGCCCGCCAAACCAAGGAAACTACGAATCTCTGTAGTTGAGGACGGCCTGGGCCAACTCTGCACGACCTCTATCTTCCCCAGATCCACCCGAATGCCCTCACTCGAAACCACGTGGCCTAAGAATACCACAGAACTCAACCAAAACTCACATTTTGAGAACTTTGCATATAACTTCTTCTCTCTCAGGGTCTGAAGCACGGTCCTCAGGTGCTGCTCATGATCATCCCGACTCCGGGAATACACCAGAATATCATCAATAAAAACAATAACAAACGAGTCGAGATATGGCCCGAACACACTATGCATCAAATGCATGAAAGCTGCTGGGGCATTGGTCAGCCCAAATGACATAACAAGGAACTCGTAATGACCATACCGAGTCCTGAAGGCAGTCTTCGGGATATCTGGCTCCTGAATCTTCAACTGATGGTAACTTGAGCGCAAGTCAATCTTAGAAAACACCTGTGTGCCCTGAAGCTGGTCAAATAGATCATCAATACGAGGCAAGGGATAACGGTTCTTCACTGTAACCTTGTTCAACCGGCGATAATCAATACACATACGCATGGAACCATCCTTTTTCTTCACAAACAAGACAGGAGCACCCCACGGTGAAACATTGGGGCGAATAAAACCCTTATCAAGCAATTCCTGCAACTGATCCTTCAACTCCTTCAACTCAGGAGGAGCCATACGATATGGAGGAATGGAAATGGGCTGAGTGCCCGGCAACAGATCAATGCCAAAATCAATGTCTCTATCGGGCGGCATGCCCGGAAGATCAGCTGAAAACACATCGGGATAATCCCGTACCAATGGGACCGAATCAACAGAAGGGGTATCAGCACTGACATCTCTCACATAAGCTAAATACGCGGCACACCCCTTCTCAACCATACGCTGAGCTTTAAGGAAAGAGATAACTCTACTGGGAGTGTGATCTAAAGTACCACTCCACTCAACACGCGGAATACCTGGCATAGCCAGCGTCACAGTCTTGGCGTGACAATCAAGAATAGCAAAATGGGGCGACAACCAGTCCATGCCCAAGATAATATCAAAATCAACCATGTTGAGTAACAACAAATCTGACCTGGTCTCAAAACCACGAATAGTAACCAAACATGATCGATAAATGCGGTCCACAACAAGAGAATCCCCCACAGGAGTGGAAACATAAACGGGGGAACTCAAAGAATCCCGAGGCACACCCAAATGCGGAGCAAAGTAAGAAGACACATAAGAATAAGTAGAGCCCGAATCGAATAGAACCGATGCCTCTCTATGACAAACCAGTATAATACCTGTAATGACAGAGTCGGAGGCAACAACCTCGGTACGAGTAGGAATAGCATAATATCTAGCCTGGCCTCTCTCTCAAGGGCGACCTCTACCTCCCCGACCTCCGCCCCTAGCCGGTTGGGCAGATGGGGTAGCAGCTGCAGCTGTGACCATGGTCTGAGAACTTTGAGGAGCACGCTGTGGCTGAGCAGTCTGTGAAGATGCACCCCTACCAAGTTCGGGGCAGTCCCTAACCATGTGGCGTGTGTTACCACACTCGAAACAAGCTCTGGGAGGACGCAATGGCTGTGACTGGCTAGGGCCAGATCTGCCGAACTGACCTCTAGAAGCACCCTGCGCAGGAGGCGCGCTAGAAACTGGAGGTGCATAGTAAGGCTCCTGAGGTGTAGGTGGAGCTAGAGTACTGCTGGCTGCCGGAAGAGCTGAATGAACGGGGCGACCCGCATAACCTCTGCCATAATGACCTGCTGCTTGGGTACGGGCACCAGAGTAGTGACCCGACTCTCGAGACCTCTTGGCCTCCCTCTCCCCTCGCTCCCTAGCGAGCATACCCTCAATCCCCCTAGCAATGCTCACTACCTGCTGATAAGGAATGTCCATCTCCAACTCTCGAGCCATGCTAGATTTGATGGGTGGGATAAGACCCTCAATGAACCTCGAACTCTCTCACGAACCGTAGCAACCAAGGCCGGTGCATGTCTGGCCAACTTGGTATAGCGGATAGCATACTCCGAAATGGTCAAAGCACCCTAGCGCAAATGTCAAACTCTGCGCGCCATGCATCCCTGAGACTCTGAGGGACAAACTCTCTCATGAACATATCTGAGAACTAGGTCCTGGTCAGCGAGGCAGCCTCGACTGGACTGTCTATCTCATAAGTGCGCCACAAATCATAGGCGGCTCCCCGAAGCTGGAAGGCAGTGAAGGAAACCCCGCTAGACTCTACTATGCCCATAGTGCGAAGAATACGGTGACACCCCTCTAGAAATCCCAAGGCATCGTCTGATGCTAATCCACTGAATACTGGGGGATCATACTTCTTGAACCTCTCAAGTCTCCGCTGCTCGTCCTCTGAAGCAGCTGACCCGTCCTCGGGCTGAATTAGCACTGGAGGCGGTGCGGGAATAATCTCGGGAGCTTGCTCAACATGCACTCGGTGCTCAGGAGTGCGGACGGCAGGAGTCTGTGCTCCTCCCCCGGCCTGGGATGTGGCTGCAACAAGGGGAAGCAACCCTGCCTGAGCCAAGGTGGTGTACATACTCATGAACTGAGCCAAAGTCTCCTGAAGAGCTGGAGTAGTAGTGGCAGTAGTAGGTGTGCCAGGTGCCCAGGCTCCGGCTGGATCTGCTGGTGGTGCCTCGGCGGCAGCTCGCGCAGGTGCTCTGGCTGCACCACGTGCGCGTCCTCGACCTCTACCTCGGCCCCGGCCTCTGACGGCTGTAGTAGGGGGCGCGGGTGCCTGACCATCCCGAGTAGCGCGTGTCCTCACCATCTGTGAGAGAATGGAAGACAGAAGTTTAGAATTTGTGATGTCAAAATATCACACGACAAGGAAATCAAATAAAGTGAAAATTTTCCTAACAGTTACATAGCCTCTCGCAGATAAGTACAGACGCCTCCGTACCGATCAGGGAGACTCTAATAAACCGGCCCGTGTCCCGTGACTCCTATGAACCTAGATTTCTGATAGCAACTTGTCACGACCCCAGTTCGCCCTCCGTGAACATGTCGTGATGGCACCTAGTCCCTACGACTAGGTAAGCCTAACAATGCGGAAATAACATAACTTATGGAAACAAATAATTAAACTAAACAAAGTAGAAGGGTAACTGTATATAAATGCCGCCCGACATATACAACCCAATAATGCGGAAGTCTACAATATCATCCCAAAACCCGAAAACTCATGGGAACACAAGCTAGAAGAAGTACTGTAAATGCTCTAATCTCCAGAAATGTCTACAACAAGGGTATAATAGAAGGCTAACTACTACAGATAGAGTAAAGAAGGAGACTCTTTGGTCTGCGGACGCGGAAGATGTACCTCGAAGTCTCCATAGCTGCCTGCCTCAAGGATAGTGCGCCTGGGTGGAGGTACCTGGATCTGCACATGAAAAACATGCACAGAAGGGGCATGAGTACACCACAGCGGTACTCAGTAAGTGCCAAGCCTAACCTCGGTTGGGTAGTGACGAGGAAGGTCAGGGCCCTACTGAGATAAAATATAATAATAAGCCTTGCAACAGTATGAAGTAAACAGAAATAATGAATAAAACTATGAAGTAAGACAAGTTATACGAAGCAACAATAACACACAGAGAATAGGGTGACACAGAGTAAAATAGCTCAATATCAGTACCAACAACGAGGATCTCCCAGGATACCGTCCCATAGTTCATTTCATCAACTGTCCGAGGAGCTCCCGGGATACCGTCCCGTAGTCCATCTATCAATGTGCGGGAGATCTACCGAGAATCTAACCTGTAGTCCCAAAGTAAAAGTGTAGGGGGATCTACCGGGAATCTAACCCGTAGTCCCAAAGTAAACAAACAAGGGGAAGCTACCGGAATCCCACATCCGTAGTCCCAATGTAAATGCGCAACCACAACCAGAAGATATTCAGAAATGAAGTACAAAAAAAATACAAGCAACAAGTAGTACTAGCCTAACATGCTTCACGTAGTACAGTCAAGGCAACTTAAGAAAATAGGCAATTAAAATCAACTAAACATGCTTTTCTAATCTAACACAGGTTATAATTGCAAGTAGAATAAAGCAAATACGAAAGAAACTCAGTCTCAATATCTTAAGTAAAACCGGGTTTTCAACAATTAGCTCAAGTACGCGCTCGTCACCTCACGTACTAGGCATTCGATTACCAAATATCATATCCTAAGGGGGAAGGTCCCCCACACAAGGTTAGACAAGCCACTTACCTCGAACCGGCACAAAAATCAACTAGAAACCACGCCTTTGCCACGAGTATCCGACTCCAAATGGATCAAATCTATTCAATTCAATTACATATCGTAAATAACATCGCAAGCAACTGATTCTACTATTTAATTTAAAGCTAAGACGCGAATTTAGGTAAAATGACCAAAATGCCCATCAGGCCAACGTCTCGGAACCGGATAAATTTTACATTTTCAGAACCCTCGTACTCTCACGAGTCTAACCAGACAAAAATCTCCCAAATCGGACGTCAAACACCCACTCAAAACTCAAAATTTCGGCCTAAGAAGTTTCTTCCAATTTTTTCCAATTTTTTGATCCTCAATTCGAATTTAAGTGATGGATTTAACTACATATTGATGGAATATAACTAGAAAGGATTAGAGAAATGTTACCCAGTGATCTCCTCTTCGAAACCCACTCAGAATCGCCCTCTCCCGAGCTCCAATTTGATTTTTTCTAAGTTTTGAAACAAAACCCTTGAATTTCATATTTCAGTCCAGTGGTTTCCGCTTCTGCGGTCAAGGGACCGCACCTGCGGACCCGCTTCTGCGAAACTTAAGCCGGTTCTGCGGTTTCATTAAAAATCAAAAATTCCGCACCTGCGGTCCTAATCTCGCAGATGCGGATCCGCTTCTGCAGAAATCCCACCACATCTGCGGAGCCTGATGAGCCTGGCCAACCCCGCTTCTGCGGTCCTCCACGTCGCATCTGCGGTACCGCATCTGCGGTTCCCAAGCCGCAGATGCGAAAGTACCAGTAGCAACAATGCTTCAGCTGCTGCAACACTTCTCCGATCTTCCCGTCAACCATTCGAAATCATCCCGAGGCCCCCGGGACCTCAACCCAAAGCACCAACATCACCTAATACCCCATTCAAACTTATACCAATCCTTAAAACACCTAAAACAACATCAAAAACTCGAATTAATCACTGATTTAAGCCTGGGAACTTCATTTTCTCTCAAAACACGCTTTCGATTAAAAACCTAACCAAACCACGTCCGAATGACCTGAAATTTTACACACACATCCCAAATGACATGACGGAGCTAGTGCAACTTCCGGAATTCCATTCTGGCCCTCTGATTAAAATCTCACTATCGAACCGGAAACTTCAAAATTCGAACTTTCGGCATTTCAAGCCTAAATTAGCTACGAACGTCCAAAACACGTTCCGAACATGCTACCAACCCCGAAATCACCTAACGAAGTTAACGGAACCATCGGATTTCCGTTTCAAGGCCGTCTTCACACTGTTCTGACTATGGACCATTTTCCAACACTTAAGCTCTCATTTAGGGACTAAGTGTCCCGAAACTCTTCGAAACTCAAAACGAACGTCCCGGCAAATCAAAATAGTAGAAATAAACTTGGGAAAAGAAGTTAATAGGGGAACGGGGCGTTAATTCTTAAGATGACCGGCTGGGTCGTCACATGAATGCTCCATAAGGTGTAAGTACTCTCTAACATAAATTTTTCGCATGTTTGTTTTCTTCTATATAGAACTCAAGCATAGCAATTGTCTTTCCGAGTCGTGGGTTTCGATCATCTATTAGTAAATTAGGCTCACGAAACTATGATTATATTGCCTGTATCTAAAATAATGAGTCGTTTTGTAGTAACTGTGGAGAAAGAAGACATGTAACTACAACACCATAACAACCATTGCAACTGTGTAACTTAAAGAGCAAAACTCATTAAAATAAAGAGCATACAGCTCAGAGATCTAGTTAAACATAACAGAATCGAATACAATTAAAAAGACTATCCTAACTTCTAAGTATACCTCCTGCCTACCATCATATACATGAGATATTTGATTTTCAGATTTATGAAGAATAGAGAAAATGAGTCTAAGCAGATAACACAATTCATAAGAACTGTTAAAATCCCTTTTTATTGTAGTGTATTATGCAATGTGTATCCTATAATACTCTCATGATTCGAACATTGTAATTAAAGTTGGTTAATTAAAACATAAAGAAAAAAAGGTTGAACAACATAAAATTGTCTACAAAATTCTGTCTATTATCTCAATTGAAAGAGGACAAAAGAACATCTGTGAGCATTATGCGAGCCAAGTGAAAGTGGAATATAATAATTTAGTATGGTAGGAAAGTTACCGATTTACCAGCAATTATCATCGTAGCCACATCCGTAAAATGATCAGTAATTGCAAGAGCCACAAAATTCTAAATATATCCATTGTCATAATAGTCTCTTCCATAATCCATCAGCTGCTGAAGTATATGTGTGGTTCTAGAGGACCTTGAACAAGAAGAGGCAAAGATATCAGATCTGGACACTGCTGAACCAGAAGAGATTGCTCAGGATGACTGTTTGGATAACAAAGCCGAGAAGGGTGTAGTCAAGGAGAAAACTCTCGAGGAGAGTGATCTGACTCATAGAAGCGAGGATCTGGAAGAGAGGGTCACCTATTGCAGTGACCGAGGGGGACTTGTTCTATGATAAACAAATGACTTCAAACAAGAACCTGATTTGCATGCAGTTGATAAAATAGTATATGTATCATTTTTTATAAGTGACACGACAAGTAGCTAGTATTTGTTGCTATAGATTAAGTTACAGTAGTAAAAATATATGTTGCAAGCTCCAAAAAGAAACGAAATTTGAAATTACCCATATCCTTTTAAATGTTAAAGACCTCTCAATTTCAAATTGCGCTAATTTTTTCGAGAAAAGGAGAAGCTGAATCTGAAAGTCTCTAACTATTTTAATAAAGAGAATTTATATATAATGAAAAGGAAATCTATAATCTCATTCAATAGGAGGGGAAGAACAAGAAATCTGGCATTATCCAATTACACCAGTTCTCCCTTTATTATAGTATATTGGTCGATAATCCAAGTGAATAAGGTAGGGCAACTTCTATGAAAACAGCTAAGTAACCTTAATGAAACAACCAAAAAATAACAATAAAGAAAAGGAATGTCAGCACTATATACGAAAGAGGAATGTCAGCAAGAAAGAAGTCAGTAACAACACTCTCTTGTATAATTAAGAATTGTGTTTTTTCTCTTACGACTGCTAACGCAATACTTATTTCTTTATTCGTGAGATATTTTTAATAAATTGTCAATTTAGGTAACTTCATTTCTTCAGTTATGAGAGAGCCACCTAGTATATTTTGAAACTGGTTACATTAAGAGAGCCACCTAGTATAGAATCTTGTGAAGCCCTTTCCATAGCTAATTCCATTTTGATAGGCATTAAAAATCAGTTGCATTTTACATGGTCGAAGTTACTAAGAGTAAATTATGACAACACTGCTGCAGTGACTCACACAACCTAAAAATAAATATTTTTTCATGTTAGTTGATGTACTAAAAGGATGAACTTAAACTTTGACCCAAATAATTATCCTTTTTGTTGCAAAAACTCAATTGCTCACCAGCAATTTAACACAAATAGTCTAGAATAGTTCATAGAATATTCTATGTAGGTCTACTTTAGTTTAATGAATTGATACATGATCTACGATGTAACTTTATACTATAAATTTTTAGACAAATTGAATTATCTTTTCTTTCTAGCAAGACCTACATAGATACATAGAAAATCTCAGTAAATCACAATCTGCACTTAGCATTAAGCAACATGGTTATAGATGTAGTGAAAACTAACAGAAGTATAACAATAACAAAAAGAAAGTACTTCGGTCATTACCCATGAATTGAACTACAATCTTAAGATTAAGCAAGTAATCATAAATTCATACCTTAACCCCAATCGCAATATACTCGGCTAGTCGAAAACAAACCATATAAAGCAAATCAACAAAACAAAAAACGTAAGTGCACTTCTAAATCACCTCAAAAGTAATTTTACAGGGCTATTGTAAATTCAAGTAGCTGAAGGCAAGAAAGAAGAAAAATATAGCAAATTGAGAGGCATTGTGAGATTCCATTGAACCAACAATTATAGAAAAATAGAGTTTTCAATTATATTTTGCTAAAATTGAAGTAAGATAGTACATTTAGATTTAGGAATTTGGAATTCATCTATTTAATAGATAGATCAAATGCTTTACATGTTATATCGATAACGAAAGTTCTTGAGTAATTGAGCTTGCCACAATAGTTGCGAGATGATTGTACAAACAACACGGGGAAAATGACCGAGAGGATTGTAACTGCACATATCCATCAATTTAAGAGAGAGAGAGAGAGAGAGAGAGAGAGAGAGAGAGAGAGAGAGGAACGAGAGTAGTGAATTGGGCTATACCATGACGGCAACCTGAGATGGTGGGAGTGAAGGGATAGTTGGGTATGGTGAAAAATTTGGGTTCTTCTTGGATTTGGGTGTTTGCAATTCTTTTTGGTGAAATGGGTTAGCGCCCTTTTTTTCCAGAAAAAGGAATGGGAGGGAACATGAAATATTGAAAACTTTTCCCGGTAACTTATAGTATAACTTTTGCTGGCCATTTCTTTTCAACTGCCAGTAATTGTATGGTTTTTCCTGACGAAACTATATATGCTGCTAATATTTGAGTTACGGAAATAAATTACCGGCAATTAATTTATGGCCAGTAAATAGTTGCCGGTATTACCATCCGTCCGGCGTGGTCACGAGCTTAATATTGCAATCTGCTCGGTATAGTCACGGGCTACCAGTCCAAACCATATCACACAGATAGCAGATATACAGAAATACATGTACATGATCAATAAATATCAAATTTCATAATTCTAGACGAGTATAGTGACATGTTAATGTGTATGCATATGCACAAGTGTGCTATCACAACTCAATTCAGGTACTTACAACCCAAAAATAGCAATATCAGGTTCAATCAGGAGTTTAACCTCTACGTAACCTCAAACATTGTACAAATAGCTCACAAAAGAGAAACAAATAGGAGAGACAACACAGTATGAAGCTTAGCAACAAACTCAAGGCATATCATAGCCTAAACACTACCTCGAACATGAATTAGAAACTGGTGCCCCGCACATGGGCTCAATCCAAGACATGTGCGTCACCCATAGCTCGTAACTATCACAAATAACTCGGGAAACTAGTTCCTCAATAAAGTTTAGGTTAAATATTTACCTCAAGCAAGCCAAAACAATACACTAGAACGCCATTCCGCACGAATCAACCTCCGAATGGCTCAAAACTAGCCAAAAGCAACTCAAAACATCAGCTAATTCCATAGGAAACAAAACCAATGATAAAGGTCGAATTCTTAATCAAATACTCAAGGTCAACCAAAAAGTCAACCCGAGCTTGCACCTCAGAACCCAACAAGACTCTTAAATTCTAACAACCTGTCACAACCCAAACCAATCGGCCGCGACGGGCACCGGTTACCTTACTTAACCGAGTACCAACGTAACGTATCTTTCGTATCATACTATCATAAGTAAATGAAATAGGAAAACTATCATGAGATAACTAGAATAAAGCATGAGGGAATACTCAACATAGGATGACCCAATATGATATACCGACTTATACATATGACATACGGGCCTATAAGACCAAAATGATTACTCGTATACTGAACATAGACCGACAACGCCATACAATCTTTCACGTACATGACATATGTCTACAAGCCTCTAAGAGTAGATAAATACCATAAAGGTCAGGACAAGGCCCTGCTATACCAATCTATACATGTCCAAATCATACTGACCAAATAAGAAACTACGGAGCAAATGGAGCACACCAACATCTTTTGTTAAGCTGATAGCCTACTTGGAGGACTCTCAACCTGTCTATCGGGACTTGCGGTCATGAAACGCAGTGTCCCCAGGCAAAAGGGACGTCTGTACAAATGATGTACTGAGTATGTAAGGAATGAAAACCAGTAAATAAAAGACATGAGAGAAACATGGAGTAAAAGACTCAACATGTAAGTCTGAATAGCTCTGTGAGTCATTTAATATTTATAATATCATGCATATGCGTATAAATGCCATATGATGCATATGTATATGCGTACATAACATCATCAAGCCTCTGAAGGCATCCCATCATATGATCTCGGCCACTGTGGGCAAAATCATCAGCATATACCAGCCGATCAGGTGGTGGTGCGTATATAACGCCATAACCTTTCCTCATACCCCATATATATATATATATATATATATATATATATATATATATATATATATATATATATATATATATATATATTGTAGCGACCCGGCCGGTCGTTTTTGGAATTTATGCCCCGATCCCCTATTAACTATTTCCCCCAAGCTTATTTCTGCTATTTTGATTTGCCAGGATGTTCGGTTTTGAGTTTCGGAGAGTTTTGGGACACTTAGTCCCTAAATGAGAGCTTAAGTGTTGGAAAATTTACTGTAGTCGGAACAGTGTGAAGACGGACTTGGAATGGAAATCTGATGGTTCCGTTAGCTCCGTTAGGTGATTTCGGGTTTAGGGGCGTGGTCGGATTGTGTTTTGGAGGTCCGTAGCTAATTTAGGCTTGAAATGCCGAAGGTTGAATATTGGAAGTTTCTGGTTCGATAGTGAGATTTTGATCCGAGGGTCGAAATGGAATTCCGAGAGTTGCAGTAGTTCCGTTATGTCATTTGGGATGTGCGTGCAAATTTCAGGTCATTCGGACGAGGTTTGATAGACTTTTTGATCGAAAGCGTATTTTTAGAGTTTTTGAAATTCTTAGTCTTGAATTCGATGAAAAATAGGTGTGTTGATGTTGTTTGAAGTATTTTGAAGATTGGTACAAGATTAAATGATGTTTTAGGATTGGTTGGCATGTTTGGTTGAGGTCCCGGGGCCCTCGAGTGTGTTTCGGAAGGTTAACGGATCAATTCGGACTTGAAGAAAGCTGCTGAATTTCAGCTTCTGCATTTTTCGCTTCTGCGTGAACAGTAACCACACCTGCGGTGAACAGTGACCACATCTGCGGTGAACAGTAACTGCATCTGTGGTGAACAGTACCGCACCTGCAGTGAATTGTAACTGCACCTGTGGTGAACAGTAACCGCAGGTGCGAAAATTGCTGGACAGATTATTTCAAGTTCTGAAAATGCGACTTCGTCCCATTTTCCATTTTTTTGGCGATTTGGAGCTCGGGTGAGGCGATTTTTCGAGAGATTTTCAGAGGGAACAATGGGGTAAGTGTTCTTAACTTAATTTTGGTTATATTACTCCAATCTATTACTAGTTTTGGCAATTAATCCGTGAATTTTGTTGGAAAAGTTTAGAAAACCCTCTCGGATAGAATCACGGATTTGAGGGTCGAAATGTTATGGGATTTGGACAATTTTGGTATGGTTAGACTCGTGAGAGTGCGAAGTTTCTGGAAATATAAATTTTACCCAATTCCGAGACGTGGGCCCGAGGGGCGTTTCGGTTATTTTACATAATTTCGCGTATTAGCTTAGAATTTAATTGTAGAATCAGTTTCTTGAAGTATTATTTACATTATGAAATGGAATTGAATAGATTTGGGCCATTTGGAGTCGGATACTCGTGGCAAGAGCGTGGTTTCGAGTTGATTTTGAGCCGGTTCGAGGTATGTGGCTTGTCTAACCTTGTGAGGGGGACCTCTCCCCTTAGGATTGATATTGTGGTAATTGAAATGCCTCGTACGTGAGGTGACGAGCGCGTACTTGAGCTAATTGTTGAAAAATCCCATTTTCTTTAAGTATTTCAATTGAGTTCCTTCTCCTATTTCATGTTACTTGCGTATTTTGCATGTTGTTAGTTTAGAAAAGTATGTTTAGTAGACTTAACTGCCTATTTGCTCAATTTGCCTTAATTGCATTACGTGAAGCATGTTAGGCTAGACTTATCTGTTACTTAGTATTAAATCTAGCATTTGTTGAATACTTCTTGTGTTGCTGCCATGTGTTTTCAATTTGGGACTACGGGACGGCATCCCGGGAGATCCCCTGTAAGTACTTATGATCTGGACTGAAGTGCGGGATACCAAGAGATCCCCGGCACATATATTGAGGATACTAAGAGATCCACGGGATACCAAGATATCCCTAGTATATTTTTTTTGAGGATACCAAGAGATCCTCGGGATACCAAGAGATCCCCGTTATCATCCTTGCTATGAGTGGTATTTCCTTGTAGTTCGTATCTCTGTTTCCGTTATTGCACTCTTATTATACTGTGTAGATCCTTATTATAGACTCTCAGTTTTACTACTTATTTACCCTATCATTTCATTATATATATACTTATCTCAGTAGGGCCCTGACCTTCCTCGTCACTACCCGACCGAGGTTAGGCTTGGCACTTACTGAGTACCGCTGTGGTGTACTCATGCCCTTTCTGCACATGTTTTTCATGTGCAGATCCAGGTACTTCTGCACAGGCTTACCATTCTTGAGGCAGGGAGAGCTTTTGGAGACTTCGAGGTACATTTGCCGCGTCCGCAGACCGAAGAGTCTCCATCTTTATTCTATCTTGTAGTATTAGCCCTTATATCATACTGTTGATGTAGACATTCCGGAGTTAGAGCATTTTACTATATTTCTCTCAGCTTGTGTTCTCGTGAGTTTGCGGGTTTTGGGATAGTGATGTAGAAGTTTGAGATATTGTGGTGTATTTGCCGAGCGGCATGCTATATACCGTTCCTTTTAGTTATTTTGGGTTTTTGATTTATACTTCCAAGTTTCGATTTGTTTTCCGCACTTGTTAGGCTTACCTAGTCGTAGAGACTAGGTGCCATCACGACTGTTCATGGAGGGCGAACTGGGGTCGTGACAAAGTTGGTATCAGAGCTCTAGGTTCATAGGAGTCACCGAACACAGGCCAGTTTATTAGAGTCTCGCAGATCGGTACGGAGACGTCTGTACTTATCTCCGAGAGCTATGTAACTATTAGGAAAATACCACTTCAATTAATTTCCTTGTCGTGCGATATTTTTGACATCACAACTAAACTTCTGTCTTTCTATTCTCTCACAGATGGTGAGGACACGCGCTACCCGAGAGGATCAGGCACCCGCGCCCCCTACTGCAGTCGTCAGAGGCCGGGGCCGGGGTAGAGGTCGAGGAAGCGCTCGTGGTGCAGCCAGAGCACCCGCGCGAGCTCCCGCCGAGGTACCGCCAGCAGTACCAGCCAGAGTCCAGACACCCGATACGTCTGCCACTACCACTCCAGCTCTCCAGGAGACTTTGGCACAGTTTATGAGTATGTACACCACTTTGGCTCAGGCAGGGTTGCTTCCCCTTGCTGCAGCCACATCCTAGGCTGGGGGAGGAGTACAGACTCCCGCTGCCCGCACTCCTGAGCAGCGAGTGCATGTTGAGCAGGCCCTAGAGGTTATACCTGCCACCTGCAGTACCAGTTCAGCCCAAGGATAGGGCAGCGGCTTCAGAGGATGAGCAGCGGAGACTTGAGAGGTTCAAGAAATATGATCCTCCTGTATTCAGTGGGTAAGCATCAGAGAATGCCTTGGGATTTCTGGAGGAGTGCTACCGTATTCTCCGCACTATGGGCATATCAGGATCGAGTGGGGTTTCCTTCACCACTTTCTAGCTTCGAGGAGCCGCCTATCAGTGGTGGCGTGCTTATGAGTTAGATAGTGTGGATGAGGCAGCTTCCCTGACTTGGGCTCAATTTTCGGAGATGTTCACGAGGGACTATGTCCCCCAGAGTCGTAGAGATGCTTGGCGCACGGAGTTTGAGCATTTGCGCTAGGGTTCTTTGACTGTCTCGAAGTATGCTGTCCGTTACATTGACTTGGCTAGACATGCACCAGCTTTGGTATCTATGGCTCGCGAGAAGGTTCGCCAGTTCATTGAGGGGCTTATTCCCAGCATCAGATCTAGCATGGCTCGTGAGTTAGAGATGGATATATCTTATCAGCAGGTGGTGAGCATTGCTAGGAAGATTGAGGGTATGCATGCTAGGGACAGAGAGGAGAGGGAGGCCAAGAGGTCTCGAGAGTCGGGCCATTATTCTGGTGCCCGTGCCCCAGGTGCAGGTCATCATGGTAGGGGTCATATGGGCCGCCACGTTCATTCAGCTCTTCCAGCAGCTAGTGGTATTCCAGCTCCCCCTAGGCCTCAGGAGCCTTATTATGCACCTCCAGTCTCTAGTTCGCCACCTACACGGGATGCTTCCAGTGGTCAGTCTAGCAGACCTGGCCCGAGCCAGTCTCAGCCGCCACGTCCTCCCAGAGCTTGTTTTGAGTGTGGTGACACATGCCATGTGGTGAAGGATTGCCCCAGACTTGGGAGGGCTGCACCCCCACAGATCCCTCAGCCGCAGCGCACCCCACAGAGCTCTTAGGCTATGGTCCCAGCACCAACTGCTACTCCACCGGCCCAGCCAGCCAGAGGTGGAGGTCGGGGAGGTAGAAGTCACCCTCGAGGGGGAGGCCGGGCCAGATATTATGCTCTTCCAGGTCATACTGAGGTCGGCGCCTCCGATTCTGTCATCACAGGTACTATCTTGGTCTGTCACAAAGATGCATCGGTTCTATTCGATCCAGGCTCCACTTACTCTTATGTGTCTTCTTATTTTGCTCCGCATTTGGGTGTACCTCGGGATTCTTTGAGTTCCCTAGTTTATGTTTCTACTCCTGTGGGAGATTCTCTTGTTGCGGACCGCATTTACAGGTCATGTTTGGTTATTCTTGGTGGTTTTGAGACCAGAGCTGACTTATTATTGCTCAGTATGGTTGATTTTGATATTATTTTGGGCATGGACTGGTTGTCGCCCCATTATGCTATTCTGGATTTTCACGCCAAAACTGTGACACTTGCCATGCCAGGTGTACCGCGTATTGAGTGGAGGGGTGCCTTAGGTCACACTCCCAGTAGAGTTATTTCTTTCCTTAAGGCTGGGCGTATGGTTGAGAAAGGTTGTGATGCGTACTTAGCTTATGTGAGAGATGCCAGTATGGATACTCCTTCTGTTGATTCAGCCCAGTAGTACGGGATTTCCCTGATATGTTTCCAGCTGATCTTCCGGGCATGCCACCTGATAGGGACATTGATTTTGGCGTTTATCTGTTGCCGGGCACTCAGCCCATTTCTATCCCTCCGTACCGTATGGCTCTTCCTGAGTTGAAGGAGTTGAAGGAGCAATTGCAGGAATTACTTGATAAGGGTTTTATTCGGCCCAGAGTATCGCCTTGGGGTGCTCCTGTGTTATTTGTGAAGAAAAAGGATGGTTCTATGCACATGTGTATTGATTACCGCCAGTTGAATAAGGTGACGGTGAAGAACCGCTATCCTTTGCCTCGTGTTGATGACCTGTTCGACCAGTTGCAGGGTGCTTGTGTGTTTTCTAAGATTGACTTGCATTCAGGCTATCATCAGTTGAAAATTCGGGAGCCAAATACCCCGAAGACTGCCTTCAGGACTTGGTATGGTCATTACGAGTTCCTTGTTATGTCTTTTGGGCTGACTAATGCCCCAGCAGCCTTCATGCATCTGATGCACAGTATTTTCCGGCCATACCTTGATTCGTTCGTGATCATTTTTATTGATGACATCCTGGTGTATTCTCGGAGTCGGGGAGAGCATGAGCATCACATGAGGACAGTGCTCCAGACCTTGAGAGAGAAGAAGTTGTATGCTAAGTTCTCAAAATGTGAGTTTTGGTTGGATTCCGTGGCGTTCTTGGGTCATATGGTCTCGAGAGAGGGTATTCAGGTGGATCCGAAGAAAGTGAAGGCCGTGCAGAGTTGGCCCAGACCATCCTCTGCTACAGAGATTCGTAGTTTTCTTAGCTTGTCCGGTTATTACCGTCGGCTTGTTCAGGGGTTTTCATCTATTGTAGCACCTATGCCCAGACTGACCCAGAAGGGTGCTCCGTTCCAGTGGACGGACGAGTGTGAGGCGAGCTTTCAGAAGCTCAAGACAGCCCTGACTACAACCCCAGTTTTGATATTGCCTACCGCTTCGGGGTCTTATACTGTCTATTGTGATGCCTCGAGTGTTGGCCTTGGAGTGGTATTGATGCAGGACAGTAGGGTTATTGCCTACGCGTCTAGAAAATTAAAGATACATAAGAAGAATTATCCTGTCCATGATCTGAGGCTGCCTGTNNNGCCCATTACTTGTACGGTGTGCCTTGTGAGATATATACTGATCACCGGAGTTTGCAACATCTGTTCAAGCAGAAGGACCTTAATTTGCGTCAAAGGAGATGGCTAGAGTTGCTGAAGGATTATGACATCACTATCTTGTATCACCCGGGCAAGGCCAATGTGGTGGCCGATGCTTTGAGCCACCGGGCAGAGTGTTTGGGGAGTTTGGCTTATTTACCAGCAGCAGAGAGGCCTATGGCGATGGATGTTCAGGCCCTAGCCATCCAGTTTGTGAGATTGGATCTTTCGGAGCCCAGCCGGGTTCTAGCTTGTGTGGTTTCTCAGTCTTCCTTATTTGATTGTATCAGGGAGCGACAGTAAGATGACCCTCATTTGCTTGTCCTCAAGGACAAGGTTCAGCATGGTGATTCCAGAGATGTGACCATTGGCGAGGATGGAGTATTGAGGATGCAGGGTCGGGTCTGTGTACCCAATGTTGATGGGCTTCGGGAGTTGATTCTAGAGGAGGCCCATAGTTCGCGGTATTCCATTCATCTGGTTGCCGCGAAGATGTATCAGAATTTGAGGCAGCACTACTGGTGGAGGCGGATGAACAAAGATATAGTTGGGTTTGTAGCTCGGCGCCTTAATTGTCAGCAGGTGACGTACGAGCACCAAAGACCAGGTGGATTGCTTCAGCAGATAGAGATTCCGGAGTGGAAGTGGGAGCGGATCACCATGGACTTCGTAACCGGACTCCCACGGACTTTGAAGAAGTTCGATGCTATTTGGGTTATTGTGGTTCGACTGACCAAGTCCGAGCATTTCATCCCTGTGTGTAGTACCTATTCCTCGGAGCGGTTGGCGGAGATTTATATCCAGGAGATTGTCCGTCTTCATGGTATTCCAGTTTCCATCATTTCAGACAGAGGTACTCAGTTCACATTGCAGCTCTAGAGTGCCGTACAACAATAGTTGGGTACTCGGGTGGAGTTGAGCACAACATTTCACCCTCAGACGGACGGGCAGTCCGAGCGCACTATTCAGATTCTTGAGGATATGCTCCGTGCGTGTGTGATTGATTTTGGAGGTTCTTGGGATCAGTTCTTGCCATTGGCAGAGTTTGCCTACAACAACAACTATCAGTCCAGCATTCAGATGGCACCGTACGAGGCCTTATATGGTAGGCGATGTAGATCTCTAGTGGGTTGGTTCGAGCTGGGTGAGGCCAAATTATTGGGCACAGATTTGGTTCATGATGCTTTGGAGAGAGTCAAGGTGATTCAGGATAGACTCCGTACAACCTAGTCCAGACAGAAGAGTTACGCGGACCGGAAGGTTCGTGATGTTTCCTACATGGTTGGAGAGCGGGTTCTGCTTTGGGTTTCGCCTATGAAAGGCGTTATGAGATTTGGGAAGAAAGGGAAGTTGAGTCCGAGGTTTATTGGCCCTTTTGAGATATTGAGGCGAGTTGGGGAGGTTGCCTATGAGCTTGCCTTACCTCCCAGCCTGGCAGGGGTTCATCCGGTATTTCATGTTTTGATGCTCCGGAGGTATCACGGTGATCCGTCGGACGTGTTGGATTTCAGCTCAGTCCAGTTGGAGAAGGATCTATCTTATGTTGAGGAGCCAGTGGCAATATTGGACAGGCAGGTCAGGAAGCTGAGGTCGAAGAACTTTGCATCCGTGAAGGTTCAGTGGAGGGGTCAGCCGGTCGAGGAGGCGACCTGGGAGACCGAGCAGGATATGCGCAGCCAGTACCCTCATCTTTTCACTACTTCAGATATGTCTTTGTGCTCGTTCGAGGACGAACGAATGTTTAAGTGTGGGAGGATGTAACGACCCGGCCGGTCATTTTTGGAATTTACGCCCCGATCCCCTATTAACTGTTCCCCCCAAGCTTATTTCTGCTATTTTGATTTGCCGGGATGTTTGGTTTTGAGTTTCGGAGAGTTTTGGGACACTTAGTCCCTAAATGAGAGCTTAAGTGTTGGAAAATTTACCGTAGTCAGAACAGTGTGATGACGACCTTGGAATGGAAATCCGATGGTTCCGTTAGCTCCGTTAGGTGATTTCGGATTTAAGGGCATGGCCGGATTGTGTTTTGGAGGTCCGTAGCTAATTTAGTCTTGAAATGCCGAAGGTTGAATTTTGGAAGTTTCCAGTTCGATAGTGAGATTTTGATCCGAGGGTTGGTTGGCATGTTTGGTTGAGGTCCCGCGGGCCTCGGGTGTGTTTCGGAAGGTTAACGGATCAATTCAGACTTGAAGAAAGCTGCTGAAATTTCAGCTTCTGCATTTTTCGCTTCTGCGGTGAACAGTAACTGCACCTGCACTGAATAGTAACCGCACCTGCAGTGAACAGTGACCGCATCTGCGGTGAACAGTAACCGCATCTGCGGTGAAGTACCGCCTGTGGTGAATAGTAACCGCACCTACGGTGAACAGTAACCACAGGTGCGAAAATTGCTGGACAGATTATTTCAAGTTCTGTTTCCATTTTTTTGGCGATTTAGAGCTCGGGTGAGGCGATTTTTCGAGAGATTTTCAGAGGGAACAATGGGGTAAGTGTTCTTAACTTAATTTTGGTTATATTACTCGAATCTATTACTAGTTTTGGCATTTAATCCGTGAATTTTGTTGGAAAAGTTTAGAAAACCCTCTCGGATAGAATCACGGATTTGAGGGTCGAAATGTTATGGTATTTGGACAATTTTGGTATGGTTAGACTCGTGAGAGTGCGAGGTTTCTGGAAATATAAATTTTACCCGATTCCAAGACGTGGGCCCGAGGGGCATTTTGGTCATTTTATATTTTCGCGTATTAGCTTAGAATTTAATTGTAGAATCAGTTTCTTGAAGTATTATTTACATTATGCAATGAAATTGAATAGATTTGGGCCATTTGGAGTCGGATACTCGTGGCAAGAGCGTGGTTTCTAGTTGATTTTGAGCCGGTTCGAGGTAAGTGGCTTGTCTAACCTTGTGGTGGGGACCTCTCCCCTTAGGATTGACATTGTTGTAATTGAAATGCCTCGTACGTGAGGTAACGAGTGCGTACTTGAGCTAATTGTTGAAAAATCCGATTTTCTTTAAGTATATCAATTGAGTTCCTTCTCCTATTTCATGTTACTTGCGTATTTACCATGTTGTTAGTTTAGAAAAGTATGTTTAGTAGACTTAATTGCCTATTTGCTCAATTTGCCTTAATTTCATTACGTGCAGCATGTTAGGCTAGACTTATCTGTTACTTAGTACGAAATCTAGCATTTGTTGAATACTTCTTGTGTTGCTCCCATGTGTTTTTAATTTGGGACTACGGGACGACATCCCGGGAGATCCCCTGTAAGTACTTATGATCTGGACTGAAGTGCAGGATACCAAGAGATTCCCGGCACGTATATTGAGGATACTAAGAGATCCATGGGATACCAAGAGATCCTAGTATATTTTTTTTGAGGATACCAAGAGATCCTCGGGATACCAAGAGATCCCCGGTTATCATCCTTGCTATGAGTGGTATTTCCTTGTAGTTCGTCTTTATCTCTATTTCCGTTGTTGCACTCTTATTATACCGTGTAGATCCTTATTATAGACTCTCAGTTTTACTGCTTATTTACCCTGTCATTCATTATATATATATACTTATCTCAGTAGGGCCCTGACCTTCCTCGTCACTACCCGACCGAGGTTAGGCTTGGCACTTACTAAGTACCACTGTGGTGTACTCATGCCCTTTCTGCGCATGGTTTTCATGTGCAGATCCAGGTACTTTTGCACAGGCTTACCATCTCTGTGGCAGGGAGAGCTTTTGGAGACTTCGAGGTACATCTGCCGCATCCGCAGACCGAAGAGTCTCCATCTTTATTCTATCTTGTAGTATTAGCCCTTCTATCATACTGTTGATGTAGACATTCCGGAGTTAGAGCATTTTACTATATTTCTCTCAGCTTGTGTTCCCGTGAGTTTTCGGGTTTTGGGATAGTGATGTAGAAGTTTGAGATATTGTGGTGTATTTTCCGAGCGGCATGCTATATACCGTTCCTTTTAGTTATTTTGGGTTTTTGATTTATACTTCCGCAAGTTTCGATTTGTTTTCCGCACTTGTTAGGCTTACCTAGTCGTAGAGATTAGGTGTCATCACGATAGTTCACGGAGGGCGAACTGGGGTCATGACATATATATATATATATATATATATATATATATATATACACACGTATATAACGTCATCTGGTCATGGGTTAATGTGCATGTATAACTGAATGCAATGCATAAAAAGTGAGTTAATAGGATTTCTCGGTATGTCATAAGATCAATATGCCTTTGATTAATATCATGAAATAAACTTTATCAACTAATGTATTTTCTGGGACCCATGAACAAAAGATAGAATAATAGGACACACGGGGAATCAAGAACATAGGCACTTCTAGTGCTTCTATGAATAGTCATTTATGAAAATTGTGCATTTGCTCGTTTCGTTTGTATCGTATGGATCATGCCAAAAGAAAAGAAGGAAGAGCCTTAAGATACCTGAGCCGATTCTCTTGTTTAACCCTCTAACACACGGTAATCGTGAAGAAACATGTAACGGCGAGATTGAACTAGGGAAAAATCCATATGATATTCTTGGGAAAGATTGCACCGTACTCCCTTAGAATCGAAAATATCACGCTGCTATCGTATTAAGAAGTTTCATATGAATTATCTTAGAGGCTCCATCCATTACTTGTTGAAGCTCTCATCCACCCCCCTTAATGAATTAGGGAGGTTTCTTATTATAGGTGTGGGCCCCACTTTGAAAGATGACTTGGCCAACCATTTCTTCTAAATATGCCACCTAATCTTATAAATCAAAGAGTCATTGTTTGGTTGATTAAGAATGGCACTTGCTGCCATGTTGGGGAGATGTCTCCATTTAAGCTTATCCACTAATTTTAATTACCTTGTTAATCTCCCACTAAATATCAATAATTAATCAATTACCAACATAATCAGGAATTATCTCAAATTGCTTAAAATACTACTCACTTTTAACACACTTTATACATCATACTATCATGGTCATATGGTGCCTTGTATGACACTAGTCCATAAATACAGGATATGTAGCTTGGACTAATTTATCCCAAATTGGCATTCTTTAACGAAGCTCATTTTCTTCGATTCGCTTACCCTCTCACCTTCACGGCACTTACTTATCGCATATTATAAATAGCATAAATGCTTATAACCTCAAAAATAATTTTATTCCCGAGCCTACATCGATTAACTTACGACGACTCTTTAGCGTACGAAAACGCAAATGTAACATCGACGAAATATTGCCGGGTGTAACATCATTCTCCCCTTTGGAACATTCGTCCTCGAATGTTGACTGGTGCACTTATCGGTCTCATAACCGGATAGATCTTACGAATGGTTTTAATACTGTCCTTGCCACCTTTAGGCCTTTTTCTCACACCATGACTTGTGGTCGGAACTCTTCCAATCTCGTAATTATTGCTACCTTCTATCGTGCAGTCTGTACGACTTTTTCCTTGTATGTGCACCTATGCGACTCTTCCCTCCAGCTTTTAGCCAATCTCTAGCCTCACTTTGTGAACATATGCATAATTATGACAAGTTGTCCCTCTGGGTGTCTATGGCTTTACTATACATCTAACTAGGTCATACTTTACCATAACCCTTACATCAGTTTATTGTTACTCAGGTCTGCTACCAAACTCCAAGTTACTATTGTTGCTTATCCTATATGTATAAATCTAAGTCCTTTAATGCTTCCTCATTACTATTCATCTTAAGAATGATAGCCCGATCTCATCTCATATTGTTGAACTTTTATCCATTTATTGTTGATTCACCTTAATGTTAATCTATAATCTACCACTGATAACTGGACCTCTTATATAACACTTCCACTAGGGCTCACTTCTCATTAGGGAATATCTGAAGTGACTTGCCTAATCCACCTAGGGGCTATACTATACTTCAATAACCGTATTTTATAGCATCCCAACTTTGCACCATAGATTTCCTTATGTTATTCTCGAACATCAAGCGCGACATCACATCGTCTCTAACTCTTCTTTACTCTCTTAACTAGACCTCTCGATACCTAAAAACCATAGGCTAGAAGATATGCCACTGACGACGCTGCTATCATTCCTGGATACTGAATCCCCGTGCTTCTAGACTTCTATCCGAAGTATGGACTATTCACAACCTTCTGCATTTGAGTATCTCGTACGTTGTTCACCTTTACCTTACTTACCCTAAAATCTCACATCACATCTTCTATCTCTTTCATGACCTCCCTTCCACATAGGTATAATTCACATCCACAACTTGAAGTTCTGTTATAATACTTGCACCTCTAGTGCATACACAATCTGGTGGGAGCTTCATACTGACTTCTTATAAGGCTGGTATTTTTCTAACTGGCTTTATCGTAGAGCCGTTATAGAATATGGTTGTTGTACTATCTCTCTTGTACCTCTGATATTAAGGGTGATCCTGCAATGTTCTCAATCACGATTTCTATAATTTTCTAGGTCCAATAATCAGACTCCTGATTTACTTACTTGATGTAACTCTTTAGTTCCCTTTTCCCTTTGACCAACCTTTATGTACGCTTAAGCTATCTTCCGATCTGCGGTTTACGGTATTAGTATTACTTTAGCCTTTCATGGACACTATGGAATATCCATGTTATAATCTTCTAACAATTCAATCCTTTGTCTATAACCTGGACTCAATTCTTTCTTTTAGCTTATACCGGAGTCTTCTGCGGCTGTATCCAACATATATGATGCATGGATAATACTCCAAAATCTTAAGTGCATTCATAATATAACTAACTCTTGTTCATTGATCGAATAATTCCTTTCGTTCCTTCTCAACTTTCTTTAAATGTAAGCAATTACTTTTCCTGGTCATTCTGCCACTTGTTGCATGAACACTTGTCTTATCTTAGTGCCCACACATATTGGAATTCCATACAGCCCATATGATCTTGAATATCACCTTTTGATTTTTTTCTTCTTCCCGTTCATTAGCCACGATAGGTGCCTCTTTCTTATGGAGTGTATACAATGTTGTTGTGAGACTGCTGTTACAAGAACATTTCCTCTTCGGGTTACTGTGTTTAGGTTGAAGCCTTCTTCCTTATTTCCTCATCCAGTCTTTCGTTGTAGTACTTAGGGAAGACCCTCTGATTTTTGTAAAGCTGCGAGCTTATTACATCGTATAACCGATAGAATTTTTTATGTTCTTACTCACCTA
Source organism: Nicotiana attenuata (assembly GCF_001879085.1). NCBI lineage: Eukaryota > Viridiplantae > Streptophyta > Magnoliopsida > Solanales > Solanaceae > Nicotiana > Nicotiana attenuata. Next base: position 384,077 of record NW_017670238.1, read on the forward strand.
TAATTATCCTTAGTTACTTACTTCCACACTCATGTGCTCGTACGGTTGCTCCTGAACTGAAGTTTTGACTGTCTTCCTAGTGGCACTCTCTTCTATTTCCGTAACCCTCATACGGTACCTTTAACTACCCTAACTCCTATCAGAATATATCTCAAGTATTACAATGTCATAGCTGCGATTCTGAATTCACTATATTGGGTTTTACTATGTTTATCTTGCATAATCTGCTGATTTGTCTGTAACCTCTTATCTAGCCATAACCAGGCTCTTCCTTAATCAACTACTAACTACTCGTTGGCCCATTATTATATCAATATTCTGCGTAATCTTTCTTGGGTTATTTCCTTTGTCTTAGCTTATGTCTCGCACTGGATCCTCATCTATCAATAACATCTCGGGCAGGAACCCTTACTTCCTCTCCTAGACGTCGTGTTTGCATAATGTTCTGGAATCGTAGCATATCTGTAGGATTTGAATATGTGCAATCTCATCCCTTTCTCATTTTTATTGCATTCTTCCTTTACCATTGCATAGTCACCAGTACCACTTAATTTTGACTTAATGCAACATCACTCCATATTCCTCCCTTTACGGGAGTACTAAGATTTAGAGCTACGACGATCTTCCTATAGATGTTTTACCTCTTCACCTTTGGCATCTTTTAATATCATCGATAACCCTTACTCGCCTTGCGGTAATCCTCCAGTACCAATGATAACAAAATTCCTTACTCACGAGGGAGACACCTAGTGTAACTAGCACACATAGTCCCTTAAGCTTAACTTTGCTCACATTTCTTTCTTTAGGGAAGCGTCTTCCTGAATGACCTTTAAGGGTTATTATTCTGTCGTCCATTCTATTATCGCCGGAATGCAATCTCTGAATTTCTCATTATACCGACTATTATCAAATCACTCAGTCCTTAGTTCAGTATAGTTTATCTTGTTCACCAGCCCATACTGATTTCTATTACTCTGGGTCTAACTTTTCCTTCTGGTAATCACGTTAGAGTCACGAACTTATTTCTCGAAACAAGGATATGACTTTATGACCTGTACTCTTTTGTTGTCTCAAGGCCTGTCACCTCTCGTCTTTCCTTCCCTTGACTATAGATTATGTAATATTGTCATTTTGTTTGATCTACCGTTGTCATCCATGTATCACATCTTACTCATAATGCTTCATTATCTCTCTTCTTATTTCCCTGCTAATATTTCTGTCTATCACTTTATTCTGAAAATTTCATCAAGACATTCTTTTGCTTTTAGCTCCCCTTGCTCCATCCACTGGCTCTTTAGGTTGCCTAACATTCTCTCTCTACTAGGGACGAAGGCCATACTAAGGTAATATTTATCCCTTCGAAGCCTCCAGTGCCTATCTATGTAATAATAATTTTTTTTCGAACATTTTAATATTCATATCTGGCTATACTATTTTAGAGTGCACCATCTGGGTGTCTCACAAGGATATCTATTAGCACATTTGCAATATCCTTCGGAAATGTCAACTAACGCAAACAATCCATCCACCATTTTGGGTTACTCTAACCCCAGTCGGATCCTGATAAACCGTCATTCTTTTAAACTACATCAGTTAGCCCCATAGGGCATAACCGAGATGGGTGTGGCCAATTGTACATACCTCTGTTACTGTTGAAGGTAACTCAAAATTCTCATATTTTTCTGCCTGAATTGTAAATACTGATAATCTTCATTAACTGGGTGCCTCATACCCTTCTTCACCTGACTTCTTTTACTTGTTGAAACTTGTATCTACCTTCTGAATCTCTCATTGCTTTTCACCATATGGGTGGATAAATATTCTTGCCTTAAGGCTCCTTATCAAGAAGCTTACACATTTTAGTACACACATGATCTGCTGAAGACTTCACATTTACTCATCATAAGAATGAAGCAAAATTGAGTTCCTCTGACTCAACTCTTCCACACCTATATCTCTTACCAACTGTCTTTATGGATGTAGGTATTGTTGTACTACGAATAAAATAGAATGTAGGAGTTTGAATTCTTACAAGTGAGATCTACCGTACGATCTAGAGTAAGAAGGAAGAGTGACAGTCCTAAATTCCATGTAGCCTCCTGCTTATAAGTGTGGTGCACAACACACCCATAAACAGGACTCTACTAGACACGGCTTGTAGACTCCCTAGGACAGAACTGCTCTGATACATCTTTTGTAATGACCCAAACCAATGGGCCACGACATGCACCCGGTACCTTACTTAACCGACTACCAACGTAACGTATCTTTCGTATCATGCCATCATAGGTAAATGAAACAGAAAGGTTGTCATGAGATAACTAGAATAAAGCATGAGGGAATACTCAACATAGGATGACCCAACATAATATACCGACTTATACATATGACGTACGGGCCTATAAGACCAAAATGATCACTCGTATAATGAACATAGGCTGACAAGGCTATAAAATCTTTCACGTACATGACATATGTCTACAAGCCTCTAAGAGTGGATAAAGACCATAAAGCTCTGGACAGGGCCCCGCCATACCAATCTATACATGTCCAAATCATACTGAACAAATAAGCAACTCCGGAGCAAATGGAGGGCACCAACATCTTCTGCTGAGCTGATAGCCTACCTAGAGGACTTTCAACCTGTCGATCGGGACCTGCGAGCATGAAACACAGTAAATAAAAGACATGAGAGAAACATGGAATAAATGGCTCAACATTTTAGTCTGAATAGCTCTGTGAATCATTTAATATTTATAATGTCATGCATATGCGTATAAATATCATATGATGCATAGGTATATGCGTACATAACATCATCAAGCCTCCAAGGGAATTCCATCATATCATCTCGGCAATTGTGGGCGAAATCATCAACATATACCAGCTGATCAGGTGGTGGTGCGTATATAACGCCATAACCATTCATCATACCCCATATATATATATATATATATATATATATATATATATATATATATATATATATATATATGGTCATGAGTCAATGTGCATGTATAACTGAATGCAATGCATAAGAAGTGAGTTAATAAGATTTCTCGGTATGTCATATGATCCATATGTCTTTGATTAATATCATGAAATAAACTTTATGAACTTACGTATTTTTTGGGAACCATGAACAGATGATAGAATAATAGGACTCATGGGGAATCAAGAACATATGCACTTCTAGTACTTCTATGAATAGAGTCCTTTATGAAAGTTGTGCATTTGCTCGTTTCGTTTGTATCGTATGGATCATGCCAAAAGAAAAGAAGGAATAGCCATAACATACCTTAGCCGATTCTCTTGACAATCCCTTTAACACACGTCAATCGTGACGAAACACATAACGGCGAGATCGAAATAGGAAAAAATCCGTATGATATTCTTGAGAAAGATTGCACCGTATTCCCTTAGAATCAAAAATCTCACGCTGCTATTATATTATGAATTTTCATTTGAATTATCTTAGAGGCTCCATCCGTTACATGTTGAAGCTCTCATCCATCCCCCTTAATTAATTAGAGAGGTTTCTTATTATAGGTGTGGGCCCCACTTTGAAAGATGACTTGGCCAACCATTTCTTCTAAATATACCACCTAATCTTATAAATCAAGGAGTCATTGTTTGGTTGATTAAGAATGGCACTTGCTGCCACGTTGGGGAGATGTCTCCATTTAAGCTTATCCACAAATTTTAATTACCTTGTTAATCTTCCACTAAAAATTAATAATCAACCAATTACCAATATAATAAGGAATTAACTCAAATTACTTAAAATACTACTCACTTTTAACACACTTTATACATCATACTATCATGGTCACGTGGTACCTTGTATGGCACTAGTCCATAAATACGAGGTATTATAGCTTGAACCTTATTTTATCCCAAATTGGCAATTTTTAACGAAGCTCATTTTCTTCGATTTGCTTACCCTCTCACCTTCACGGCACTTACTTATCGCCTGTTATAAATAGCATAAATGCATATAACCTCAAAAATAATCTTATTCCCGAGCCTACTCGATTAACTTACGATGAAGCTTTAACGTACGAAAACACGAAATATAACATCGATGAAATACTACAGGGTGTAACACAACCCATTCGAATATGAGTCCAACCATACTAATTTCACTCAAATCCGACTTCGTATTGATGGTCAAAGCCCAATTAATCACTTTAGAAAAGCTTAGACAAAAAACCTCAAATTTCTCTTTTAGATTCATCAATCAAATTCCAAAATCAATGATGGACTCACGTAAAATAATCAAATCCAAGTCGTGAAAATCCCCTCCAAAATTTAATTTCCTAAATTCATGCTCTGAAATGCAAAATATGAACTTTAGGTTTTTTAAATATGAAATGGTCTTGTAAAATATGCAAAAGTGAGTTAATAAGATTTCTCCAAAATATTTAACTCAACCTCGAATATAATATGTTCTGCCCAGCACTTTCGCATCTGCGATCACTCAGCTCTGCAGTGTCGCTTCTGCGAACAAACCTCGCTCCTGTGAGTTCCCCTAAAGCACCGACCAACCGCATCTGCAGACACACAATCGCATATGCGGTCCCGTAGATGCAGAGAAACGTTTATCTACGCACACACCCAGCCTCAGGTAACATCGCATATGCGGACACCCTAGCGCATTTGCGCTTCTGTTTTGCGGTCAATCTCCATGTTTGTGGACTCTGATCCTAGGCCACCTCTACCACTTATGTGCACCAATTACCGCAGATGCGCTGCACACCACCCTTCGTAGGTGCGATTGCACCAGGCCTACCATCCTTTAGCCAAAATCAAACATCTCCCAGGTGGTCCGAAACGCACTCGAGCCCATCGGGAACCCGTCCAAACATTACCAACCAATCCTAAAATATCACATAGACTTACTCGAGGCCTCAGATCACACAAAATAACATCAAATGCACGAATCACACCTCAATTCAAGCTTAATGAACTATTTCAAAATCCCAAATTCCAAACTTACGCTGAAAACGTCTAAACAACTCGAAATTGCCTCAAATTTGCACACAATTTACAAATTACATAACGAACCTATTCCGACTCCCAAAACAACAATCCAAACCAGATAACTTCAAAGTCAATCCCCGGTTAAACCTATGAACTTTCCAAACCTTCGTCAACTTTCGTCAGTTAGAGCCAAAACCTTCTAGAAACATCCAAATGCGTATCCGGGTATACGCCCAAGCCCAAAATCACCATTCGGACCTAATGGAACCAGAAAAACTCCTATTCAAGGTCAAATACTCAAAAGTCAATCTCAGTCAATGTTTCCAACTTAAAGCTTCCTAGTTGTGATTTTGGTGCTTTTTGGCGAAAGTAGAAAAGTTGATAGGTTTGAACGAGAGTTGACTTTATTGATATTAGATTTGGATTGTGGTTCCAGGAGTTGGTATAGGTCCGTTGTGTAATTTGGGACTAGCATGCAAAATTTGAGCTCATTCGGAGTTTGTTTGATATGATTCAAAATTAGTTTTAGAAGTTGAATGATCATATGTTCAATAGGCTTGAATTGGGGTGCGATTCACAGATTTGGTGTTATTTGATGTGATTTATGGCCTCGGTTAGGTTCTTGTTGTGCTTGGGACTTGATGGTATGCTTGGATGGGGTCCCGGGGGCTTCAGGTGTGATTCAGATTGAAATTGGATTGAGATTTGGACTTAAGGAATTGCTGAAGCTTATGGATTCTGGTGTGATTGCACCTGCGAGGTCTTGACCACAGGTGCGAAGTTGCAAAAGTGACAGGCTTATCGCAGAAGCTGAGGTTAGGTGGGCTTGGAAGAGGCCGCAGATGGGAGGTATTTTCCGCATCTGCAAGCCCGTAGGTGCGAGGAATGTTGCCGCAGAAGCGGATATGGGCTGGAGTCACAGAAGCGGAAGTTCTTACTAGGTGCGGACGTGCAAGAGCGAAGGCAAAATCGAAGAAGCGGTCCCACAGGTGCACATTTTTGAGTCGCAAGTGCGCTTGGTCAGGTGTCTAAGTGAATTCTGCAGATGCAGAAATTTGACCGCAAAAGTGGCGTCGCAGGTGCAACGTTTTGGACCGCATGTGCGGCTTTTCTTGGTGGAACTTATAATAGAAGGGTTTCGTATTTTTCTCTCATTGTGGACTTGTGGAACTCAGCTTGGGGCGATTTTTAAGAGGGTTTTGGCTACAATTGAAGAGGTAAGTGAAGATTCATCATTTTTATTGATAAATATTGATTACCCATTGATTATTACACCAAGTTTATGTGTGTTTAAGCTGGAAATTAGTGAGTTTAGACTATGTTGTTGGAGAGTAAGATTTGATGATTTAGGGGTTGATTTGTGGATAGAATTTGATGAACTTAGTGTGGTTGGACTCGTAATTGAATAGGTGTTCAGATTTTATAAATTGCTTGTGTAATCGCACCAGCAGAGTGGGAACTACAGGTGCGAGCTCGGAGAAGCGGGAAGAGAGCTGCAGAAGCGTCCAAGCGAGTGATAAGCAGTGGTCGTAGGTGCGAAGATTATTCCGCACCTATGAGGCTGCAGATTCGGCAAAGAGGGCGCAGAAGCGGAGGTAGTTGGGTTAAGAAACTTCCGCAGAAGCGGAGTTTTCACCGCAAAAGCGGGACCGCAGAAGCAGATTTTGGGACCGCATGTGCCTTTTAACTAGGCAGAACATATAAATGCTAGGGTTCGCGATTTTGGCTTCATTTTAACATTTTGGACTCGGAATTGGGCGATTTTTGAGAGAGATCTCGAAGAGATTTTTGAGGTAAGTCACTTGTGGTTAAATTTCTTCAATAATTATGTTTCCTCGTTGATTTTACCACCTAGTTGGTGTGTTTTTGAGGTGTAATTTGGGCATTTTAGGCTAGGGATTTGGAGAGTTGATTTTGGGGATTTTAATGGCCATTTGGTGTCGGATTTTGATTAATTCGGTATGACTAGACTCGTGAGTGAATGGGCTTTCGTGTTTTATGGCTTTTGTTGGATTTCGAGGCGTGGGCCCGGGGGCCGGCTTTTAGCCAATTTCGGATTTCGACTTATAATTTTGTATTTTCTTGTGGAATTGATTCCTTTAGTCCATATTGATTGTAATGTACTGGTTGTGGCTAGATTCAGGACATTTGGAGGCCGATTTGCGAGGCAAAGGTGTATGTAGTAAAGTTTTGGCACGGATTGAGGTAAGTAACAGCTCTAAATCTGGTTCTGAGGGTATGAAACCCCGGATTATTTGTTATGTGATTGTTTTGGAGGTTACACACATGCTAGGTGACGGGCCTGTGAGCGTGCATCATGGGAATTGTGACTTGGTCCATTCCGAAGAACTCTACATTCGAATAACTTGTTGTTAGCTATATGCTCTTCATGTGTTATAGAAATTTGACTGTAAATCATGTTAGAAATCATGTTTAGGCTATGTGTTGGTACTGTAGGGACCCATAGAGGCCATGATACCTGTTGAATTACTTGCTAATTGCAACTTGTACTCAGTCGTAGTCTTACTTGCATATCTTACCTCAGTCTCTGTTATTCCTTGTTGATACATTACATCATATCTGTTTTGGACTGATTTCCATGATTTTTGCGAGCTTGTGAGACTAGAGAGGTTGATGACTAAGTGAGGCCGAGGGCTTGATGGTGATATATTGATACCATAGCAAGTGAGTTATCCGTGCGAATACAGATATTTTTACTGCAGCACGTGAGTTGTCCGTGCGGATCCTGATATGATACTATAGCACGTGAGTTGTCCGTGCAGATATAGCGCTTGGGCTGTAGGAGCCCTTCCGGAGTCTGTACACCCCAATGAGCGTAGGTACCTATCGAGTGTGAATGTTGAGGGCCGATTTCCGAGTGATGAGCTATTGAGAAAGTCTGAGTGACTATTGCCCTAATAGACTGTATTTGCTTTCATTGTTGTTGCACATAGCTGCTATATGTCACTGTTTTAAAACCTCAGGGAGATATTATACCCAGTTTTTGCTTGAACTTGACACGAATAAACTGATTTGACTTAAATTGTCGGATTTGAAAGCATGCCTACTTTCTTTTATTGAGACTACTGAAAATGAACTATAACTGTGTAGCTTGTCACTATCTTCGATTCTTTATTTAGTATTGTTACTTACAGAGTTGGTTGTACTCATGCCACATCCTGCACTTCGTGTGCAGATCCAGGTGTTTCTAGACACGATGGGTGTTGATCTTTCGCACGGTTGATCGTCGGTGACTTTGAGGTAGCTGCCCGGCGTTCGCAGTCCTTGTTTTTCCTTCCTTATCATTTTCTTTTATTGTATTTTGATCCAGACTTTCATAGACATTTCTTTTCTAGACTTGTGATGTATAGACGCTCATGAGCTCAGTGACACCCTGATTTGGGAGTTGTTTTATGCATTTGTGTTTTGGGTTCTTACCCTGTTTTATGAAAACTTTGGTTATATAAAATTACTTGATTCATTTTCTGTTAAATGTTGGGAGTATTTTTGGAAATATCGGCTTCTCTAGTACCATGATAGGCGCCATCAAGACAGGTAGGATCTGGGTCATGACAAATTGCAACCAAGCGTTCGAATCCTTTCAAACCAACTCCAAATGATACCAAATTTTGCAGACAAGTTCTAAATAGCAAAACGGACATATTCCAAGTCCCAAAACAAAATTTCAAACTTGATAGCCACAAAGTGAAACCATGGTAAAATTTAGGAAAATTCTAAAGCTTCTGTCACGACCCAAAATCCATTAAAGGTCGTGATGGCGCGTAATCTGCCGTCAGGCAAGCCAACAATAAATGATTAACTTATTTACTCATTTTAGTATTTTTGAAATCATAGTTTTCTTCAATTAAATAGTAAGTGATAGAATTTGCAGAGTAAATGATAATATTTTTACAACTACAATACTGAACAACCCATAAGCACCCCCAAAACTCGGTGTCACAAGTGCATGAGCATCAACTAGGATATATAGTAAAATAAAACATCTGTCTGGAATACAATTAGACAGGAGAGTGTAAATAACTGTGATGGAGACTCTGTGTGCTGGGGACTCGTAACATGGGATGCAACTCACCTAAGTCTCAAGCAATAACCGCGCCTCTATGCCCACAGGACCACTAGACATATATGTACCTGCACAAAATGTGCAGCAAGTGTAGTATGAGTATGTAAATCAACGCGTACCCAGTAAGTATGTAGTCTAACCTCGGAGAAGTAGAGACGAGGGGTCAACTCCGACACATAGTATGGGCTAACAATAAAATATCGATACTATAATTAAGCATGGATTGTAAAAAAAGTAGCTGAAAACTCAATAACAAGAAGTAAGTAAACAATTCTTTCACTGATAGTAAATCCCAAATTAATCTCCATCATTTAACAAATTAATCACTCAAGCCAATGAAACATTATTGATTATAATTGGATTTCAAGACGAGTTATACCGAGGTCGTATGGACCGATCTAACATATAAATATATAAATTGTGCACTGCTGAGGGTCGAACAGAACAAACCATAGATGCATCTATATGCCACCGAGGCGTTCGGCCCGCTCCCCAAAAAAAAAACTTAAAACAACTGATTCAAGATTTATTAAGGGCTAATATTTAAAGAAATATAAATTCTCATTAACAGTCAAGTGACCCGTCCAAAACTCAAGTAAATGAAGTTTAACCTTTTACAATTCCTTTATCAAGTCCCAATATGATTTAAACAATTAGATTAACAAGTAGAGTGCAAACATCACAAATATAACATGATTTGGGTCCTAGACTACCCGGATTTAAGCACAATTAGTAGCTACGTACGGACTCTCGTTACCTCTTGCGTACGTAGCCACCACAAATAGAAGCACATATTAAACAATTCACCTATGGGGTTAATTCCCTCTTACAATGTTAGACAGAGACTTACCTCGCTCCGAAGTTCCATAACCGGCTGCGATGCCACTCTAACACCTTAAACTAATGCTTGGCGGTCCAAACCAATGTGCAAACCAATCAAACGTGTTCTAATACCCATAATTAATCAATTTAAACAAGTTCCAACTCCTCTCGAAAAGTCAATAAAATCAACCCTTGGGCCTGACCTTCATCGCGTTCGCGACCCCCCCATCGCGTTTGCGATGCTCAGCCGACTCTTCCCCCTTCGCGTTCGCGTTCCACGCTCCGCGTTCGCGAAGGACAAACGACCTCAGGCCCAGCTCCTCATTTCCTTCTACACGTTCGCGACTGGCCCTTCGCGTTCGCGTAGGTTCCTCAAGCACCCCTCCACGTTTGTGACCTCTGTATCGCGTTCGCGATGAGTAATCTCCTCCAGCCCCACATATCCTTCTTCGCGAACGCGGTCACCTCCACGCATTCGCGATGAAGGACACCTAAACCAGCAGCAACAAACATGGGAAAAATGACCCAAAACCAACCCGAAACACACCCGGGGCCTCCGGGACCCCGTCCAATCACACCAACCAGTTCCATAACATAACACGGACCTGCTCGAGGCCTCAAATCACATTAAACAACATCAAAATCATGAATCACACCCCAATTCGAGCTTAATCAACTTTAGAACTTCAAACTTCCACATTCGATGCCGAAACCTATCAAATCACGCCCGGTTGACCTCAAATTTTGCACACGAGTCAAATTTGACATTACGGACCTACTCCAACTTTTGAAATCAGAATCTGACCCCGATATCAAAAAGTCTACTCCCGGTCAAACTTCCCAAAAACCTTCAAATTTCTAACGTTCGCCAAATGACCCCGAAATGACCTACAGACCTCCGATTCCACATCCGAATGCGCTCCTAAGGCCAGAATCACCATACGGAGCTATTCCCAGGCATGGAATTCAAAACGGACATCGATAACATTAAAATACACTTCAATCGAAATTTTTAAAATTCTTCCGAAATGCTAACTTTCCACAATAGGCGCCGAAAAGCTCCTGGGTCATCTGAAAGCTGATTCGGACATACGCCCAAGTCTAAAATCATCATACGAATCTGTTGGAACCTTCAAATCCTGATTTTGAGTTCGTTTACTAAAAAATCAAACCTTAGTCAAATCCTCCAACTTAAAGCTTCCGAAAATAGAATTTTCTTACCAAATCAACTCCAAACTTCCCGAAAGTCAATTCCGACAATACATATAAGTCATAATACCTGAGGTGAAGCTACTCATGGCCTCAAACCGTTGAACGACGTGCTAGAGCTCAAAACGACCGATCGGGTCGTTTCATTCTCTCCCACTTAAACATACGTTCGTCCTCGAACGTGCTAAGAACTTCCCTGGAGTTGTCCGAAATCACTTTTTCACCCCTTGAGCACCTACCCCATGCTACCACAACCTAGTTGAGCACATTAGCTTGAGGCAGTCCGAAGATTCCCCCTTTTATTTAGTCAAAAAGCATTAGAGCCAAATTCCAACATCCAAAATTCTCTACCAGACCTGTTTCCAACATACGAACACCGTATCAATCACTACACGATGTGCCAATACATGATTGCATACCTTTACTGAATTCACACCATGCACCACACAACTCACATGACCATAATAACATCCTATGACAACAATAGCCGACATCCCACGAATCCGATGCCCACAACACAGCTCATGACGCATGTAAGTCCTGTTCCAACTCTCACAGTTCTGCCACGACGGAAGAGATATGTAGAAATTCATAACCACCTGCCGAATCAACAAATCATTGAGTCTCTCCTCCCGATAAGAGCTATTACCTCATTCTGAACCACATGACGATATTTGCTCTTTAATATGCCTTATATAAATCCGATCGCACTGATCCCAGGTTCAATATTTTCGTCTCCTTCGGTACACGCTGCTCGGCAATAATCCACTTCAAACATTAACCAAGATTTCATATGATGCCACAATGCGCCAACAGGCTACAAGCTCGAATGTAATACATAAGAAAGAACGAACCCTGGAAAGAACTATCCAGTCCGCGTAATGAATAAAATGGCCATCAAATACTATGAGACTTTCTCAGAGGAAAGAAATAAGACACACGAATAAATATATGGAACCATGCTCAATATCTCGATGTTGCGGTGTGCAACCCGATCCACACATGATACCGTTGCGGCGTGCAATCCGATACCCACAACATACCCATGGCGGCGTGCCACCCGATCCACACATGACTATAAATAGGGAAGTATCCATCAAGCCAAAATGCTTTTACCTACGAAATACCCGAATATCGACCACGAGCACACCAAGTGCAAAAATATATACCTGGGGAGACGGATAACACCATATGATACAAAACCCAAACACAACTAGGGTGAAATAAATGACCTATGTCTCGAGAGCCATCTTGCTCATATAACACCACAAGCAACAAGGGATCACAACACCTGTGCGAATAATCAATCCACCTCACAACCCACATGGCATAATATAGACTACACGGAATAGCTGCCGACAGGAATAACATCTAAGGCCTGAAGACCCCTCTGTAAGCAATGCTATGCTGAAATGCACACATCCGGCATAATACAGAGCATACGTTCACATTTAGATCCATCCACGGACCTTAAGCCGGTTCTGATCGTACCGTACTGAGCTAATAAACTTTCAAGGATCCACAATAACCTTTTTACTTTAACATCCAAGGATAGCCACCAAATCTGGGACAAACTTCCACTGTTCACAACAAAATAAACAGAGCGCCCTTCAGGCATAAATTCTCACATTAGCGATAGTACCACAGTCTCCATACTTGGTTTAAATCTTTAATCAATCAAGTGACTACATGTCACACTCATACAATCTTCCCTGCGGGATACGCTCCCACGACCTTTCACACCAGGTACCAAGTCGGCACATCCATACCACTAGCCATACTAATGCTGTAAAGCGAATCGGGAATACACAAATCAGTACACTAAGCCTCTTACATAGGACACCGATCTCAGGTGACGCTAAAGACAATACCAGCTTACTCTAAACATTTGAATTCTAACCTGCTCATCCGAGCTCGTGACATTCTTGTCGACACCAAACTGCAACTTTGATCCTCAACTTCCAATTCCCATGCCGCTCACTGCACCTAACATGACAATACGCGAGAGTACAAGAATTTCATCATATCCTGATCCACTAATAGAATATATACTCCATCATATAGAACCTTTCACTTAACTCATTTCAGGAGAACCATTGCAACACGCGACTGAATTCCCATAACTGCAGAAAATACAATCCTCAAGTAGTGATTTAAACCACCATAACTCTTACGGGGTCCATCTACACTTAACAAACCATTATAATTGAATACCTCCAATAAATCAAATTACGACGGTCGTCAAGCCTCGCACGTATCGCCACAAATCCCCTTTATAACTTAACACACTGAGGGAACAAATCATTGCCACCATCATGCCGAGTCAACTATTACTAACTGAACCAACTTCTTCTAATTTACTCTGGACTTGCCTTAGAAATAATAATAGCTCCATTCAAAATATAACGAACTCTGGACGTGGTCTAATACCCATAAATAATCAATTTAAACAAGCTCCATCTCCGCTCGAAAAGTCGATAAAATCAGCCCTTGGGCCCACGTGCCCGAATTCCGAAAATTTTCGAAGATAAACATTACCCATAACCTCATAAACTCAAATACATAATTTATTCCCAATTCCATGCCCAAATTCCTGGTCAAAATCCAAAAATACCAATTTCTAAGTTTTCTGCCAAAACCCCAAATTTCCACTAATTTTCCATGAACTTCCATGTTAAAATCTATATATAATTCAAGTATTAATCGTGCAATAGGTGGGAATCACTTACCTTGACATAGATGATGAAAATCTCCCCTTGAAGCCTCTCCAAAATCGCCCAAACCAAGAGAGAAATGAGTGAAATTGGCTAAATCCCGCTTCAAAATAATTCTGCCCAGGCCTGACCTTCATCGTGTTCGCGACCCCCCCCCCCCCNTTTTCACCTAAACCATGATTTCCACTAATTTACATGTTATAATCTACCCATAAACTATATATTTAGCTCACACGGTGTAGAAATTACATACCTCAAAGTGTTAGGTGAAATTCCCTCTCCAAGAGCTCCAAAAATCGCACCACAATGGAAGAAATGAGCAAAAATGGCCTAAGTTCCGTTTTTGAAAAGTTCACTGCCATGTCTACCTTCTTCGCGATCGGGAAAGAGGCCTCGCGATCGTGAAGGCAAAAGTTCCAGGCCCAGGAAGCTTACTCAACGCGAACGCGACAGGAGCCTCGCGAACGCGGAGGCTCACATGGCCTACCCTACGCGAACGCGAGGGCTACTTCGCGAACGCGAGGGCTACTTCACGAACGCGAAGAGTCAACAGCGGCTACCAGCTAAGCCTCCCCGATCGCGTTCGTGATGCTCAGCTGACTCTGCCCCATTCGCGTTCGCGTTCCATGCTCCACGTTCTCAAAGGACAAACGACCTCAGGCCCAGCTCCCCATTTCCTTCTACGCATTCGCGACTGGCCTTTCGCATTCGCGTAGGTTCCTCAGGCCCCCCTCCTCGTTAGCGACCTTTGTGTCGCGTTCGCGATGATAATCTCCTCCAGCCCCACAAATCCTTCTTCGCGAACGTGGTTGCCTCCACGCGTTCGCGATGAAGGACACCAGAACCAGCATCAACAGCAGCAAACGTGGGAAAAATGACCCGAAACCAACCCGAAACACACCCGGGGCCTCCGAGATCCCGTCCAATCACACCAATCAGTTCCATAACATAACACGAACCTGCTCGAGGCCTCAAATCACATCAAACAATAACGAAATCATGAATTGCACCCCAATTCCAACTTAATGAACTTTAGAACTTCAAAATTCCACCTACTATGCCGAAACCTATCAAATCAGATCCGGTTGACCTCAAACTTCGCACACAAGTCACATTCGACATTGCTGACCTACTTCAATTTCCAAAATCAGAATCCGACCCTGATATCTAAAATCCACTCCCGGTCAAACTTTCCAAAACCTTCAAATTTATAACTTTCGCCAAATGACCCCGAAATGACCTATGGACTTCCAATTCCAAATCCGGATGCACTCCTAAGGTCAGAATCACCATACGGAGCTATTCCCAAGCTTGGAATTCCAAACGGACATCGATAACATTAAAATACACTTCAACAAAAATTTATGAAAGTCTTCATAATTGCCAACTTTCCACAATAGGCGCCGAAATGCTCCCGGTTATCCAAAAACCGATACGGACATATGCCAAGTCCAAAATCATCATACGAATCTGTTGGAACCTTCAAATCCCGATTCTGAGGTTGTTTACTCAAAAATCAAACCTTAGTCATTTCCTTTTACTTAAAGCTTCCAAAAATAGAATTTTCTTACCAAATGAACTCTGAACTTCCCAAAATTCAATTCCAACCACACGTACAAGTCATAATACCTAAAGTGAAGCTACTGATGGCCTCAAACTGTTGAATGACGCACTAGATCTCAAAATGACCGATCGGGTCGTTACACCTTCAAATTGCCAACATTCGTCAAAACATGCCTAATCATCCTAGAGACCTCCGAATCTAATCCCGGGCATACGCCCAAGTACAAAATCACAATACAAACCTATTGGAGCCATAAAAACACCGTTCTGAGTCGTTTCCACAAAAGTCCAACCTTGGTCAACATTTCTGACTTAAGCTTCTAAATGAGATCCACTCATCTAAATCAATCCCAAAACATCCCAAAATCGAATCCGTCCGTACACGTAAGTCATGATACACAATATCAAACCACTCAAGACCTCGAACCACTGAAAGGAATGCTAAAGCTCAAAACGACCGGTCGGGTCGTTACATTCTCCCCTCCTAAACAAACGTTCATCCTCGAACGCGCCAAGAGTCATTTCCCAGCCATCAAATCACTGTATAAACTCACTACACACATACACGGGTGATCCCACGTCACCCCAATCCACATAAGCCCGATAATATCATCTCAACCGAAGATTGTTCCCTCCACTCATGCCGATATGCCTTAGAACCCAAATTTCCACATCCACCAAGGGCCCTATTCTCACACAAACACAATTTATAATCCTCAACTAGCTGCAACAGCTCATGCATACATCCACAAGGTATAACCACACGATGTGACACATCAGCCATATGCCCATAGTAACAACTTTAGCCACAATAGCTGCCCATTACCAAACCCTGTACCAGTAAATAGTCTCGTATCGACTAGAACCTTATTTCAAACTTTCCCAACATTGATAATGATGCAAGAACATGTGAAACTCATAACTACTCACCCGATCAACAAGCCACATCAAATGCCACCTAGGCACATACATCGCAATCCAAACCTAACAAGCACAAGTCTAATATAACTGAACATTGAAAGAGGAACATATGAGAGAACTATCAAACAATCCAAATAGGTCCTCATTGTTACCATACTACAAGTCCATCCCCTAAGGAATAAGAAGGACATGCTCAACCACCACAAAAAATCTTACCCTAACATGGCCCCCACTGCAGCACCTAGCCCGGTACAAACACACATATCCACAAAAAATACAAGGTTTCCTTTCCCTTCTTGGAATCACAATCAAGATAACCACCCTGATAACTAAACCCTTCTACTAACTAATTCCCATAGAACCAAATCACAACACATACCCAACTTCCCATACCTGTAAAGCACCTAAATCACAAGTCGTGGCCAAGCCACAAGAATTCGCATCAAAACCTACTGTGTTAACTAAAAAAAATCCACCCAAGCCTCATTACCCTAAATAGCAACCAAACCAAAGCGATAGACATGGACTAACGCAATAGAACCCCCCAACTGGCGTGAACACATAAACAAAGTACAAGAATCACGAAACATAAGCATATATAGGGTAAGGTATGACGCATCTTACCAATAAATGGGACCGGATCCAAATAATATTAATGCATCTCAATAGCCAACTAAAATCATACCTATAATGACATCATCTGGGGCAGCAACCTTAGTCCAACCAGGAAAAGCATAACAGTGAGCCTGGCCTCCCCCTCTAGGATGACCTCTACCCGTCTGACCTCCACCCCTAGTGACGGTGCAGGTGTAGCGGCATCTGGAACAGAACCCATAACTTGAATACTCTTTGTGGTACACCTACCCGAAGTCTGGGAAAATCCCTCACCATGTGCCCGATATCCCCACACTAAAGGAAACCTCTCCACTGACGTGGCTGTTGAAGCTGTCTGGAATGGGTACTTTGGGACCTATGGATGTTTGAAGCGCCACATGAAACCTAAAATGCAGACTAAACTGGTTGGCCCATAAAACATCTACAATGACACACCCTACCTCAAATATAGGGGTCAGTAGATCCTCTCGGTCCACGAAGCCTCTAAGCCTCTCTATCCTCCCTGTCCTGGCCCTACACACCCTCCATCCTCCGAGCGATCTCTACAACCTGCTCAAATAGAGTATCTATCTCCAACTCTCAAGCCATGCTAAATCTAAGACTGTAACCGAGCCCCTCGATAAATCTACGCACTCGCTTTATGGTGGTAGAAACCAAGGTAGGTGCATGTCGGGACAACTCGCTTAATATGATGGCGTACTCTCACACAGACATGGTGCCTTAGTATAATAATTCGAACTGTGCTTCAGGCATCCTGGAAAGTCTGGTAACAAACTCCCTAAAAAATATCTCTAATAATTGAGTCCAAGTGAGTGGTGCTGCATCAGCTACCCTACCCTCTTCTTAAGCCTACCACCACCTATATGCTTCCCTTGACAACTAAAATGTAGTTAAAGCAACCCCGTTCACCTCCACAATACCTACGGTGCGGACAATATGTTGGAACTTCTTTAGAAAACCATGAGCATCCCCGGTATCTATGCCATTGGAAGTAGGAGGATCATACTTATTGAACCTCTCAAGTCTCCTCTGCTCCTCCTAAGATGCCTTTGGCCTGACCTCAAGCTGAACCAAAATAATAAGTTTTACTGGTATAGCACCCGGAATCTTACCAACATGAGCCCGCTATTATGGAGTATGGGCGGCGGGAGTCTGAGATCCTCCCCCAGTCTGTGATGCAGCTGGTACAACCGCAATCAATCCCGTCTGAGCCAATGTACCAAACATGATCAGGAACTGCGATAGAGCCTCTTGAAGTCCAAGGGTAGCAACAGGCGCCTCGGGTGCCTGTCTCCCGATCAGAGCTACTGGTGGCTCCTTAGTTGCTGCTCTAGCAGGTGTGATGTTCTAAACGTCAATACCACACAATAGGGGGGGTGATTTGTGGGGTACCCAATTTTCGTTCTAGAAGAACTTGGTTCTTCTAGGTGTTCGAACTACTACTATTTGCGGAATAATTAGCACATAAAATAAAGAACACAAAGATTACTACGTGGACAACACCTGGCTCAAAAGGTGAAAAAACCACGACCCACTACTCAGTAGGATTTTCCCAAACTTCCACTAATATCACTGAGCCAAAACATCATTTACAAAAACTCTTTGTAAACCTAAGGATTAACTCTAATCCCGTTGTAGCACACAACCTCAACTGTTGCGACAACTTCAAGTTAGCTTATAACTTGAACACTCTAAGTACCTAATACAATTACTTCTATGAAAGCTGAAAGGTACAACTTTAAACCACCTACTACAATTGAACTAGAATAAAAGAAAGACACAATGGAATTGGTTATTCTATCTCGTTCAAGTAGCTTTAGGAGTGCACCCTCAAATCTCACATAAATTGCTTGCAAAATCGCCTTGCTCTTTTGCTCTCAATTTAGTTTAACTTCTGCGTTTGTGCAATACTTGTAAAAGAGAACAATCACTGTCTTTTAATAGGTCAGTAATCAGAGTTTGATTGGGACCCAATTATTGATCTTCTTTCTTATTTGAGTCCTTGAAGATCTCAAACTCTAACACTATCTTTTTCCGGATTGTGTTCTCTTCATATAAGGAGACTTTCTCCCCTTATACAACCTTTTTGATCGGATCAGGAGATATTGTTGCTTGATCAGTAGGACTTATCTCCTTCACGTGCATCTCACATGTGTAGGTTGATCATGACTGTGCTTCACAAGATGGACCTGGTCCATAACTGAGTTCATTTGTCATTCTTCAAAACTTCACCTGTTCTTGGGTCAACAAATTTCCCCTTTTTTGATGATGACAAACTCTGTGCTTTTTACTGATCAAGGGACCTGTAAGAACTCAGCTTAACCCTCAACAGTAAACTTAAAAAATTCACTTGTCATCAAGGACCAGGTTAATTAGGTTATAAATATCACTTATTTCAGAAAAATGTGTAAAGCACAATATCTCTTCCCCTTTTTGGCATCAACGAAAAGTTGCATACACAATGTGAATCCCAGATATTAATAAGTACTCATGGCCACTGGGGCAACTGTGCAATCATGGTTCAATCATCAGTAATCAAACGAACATATTTAAACTATCAAGGTCGGAATAATCATTGAACAAGAGAAAACAACAGTTGTCATTGATAGATATATGTTGCCATTAACAATCCACAAAAGGAAAGAAAAACATTCAAACCATGAGCAAAAACAGAAAAATCCCTAATCTGTGTCACTGGGGGTACTAGACAAGTTCAGGAGACAAAGGCTAGGAGTCCTAAGGCTTGGAGGAACTGGAGGGTTGAGTTTGGAGAAGATTCAGCATGTTCTGAAGAATTCCATCATTCTTCTCCTTTTCTTTGGCAAGCTCAATTCTGAGACCATCCCTCTCAGTTTCCACTTTAACCATACGAGCCTTGAGCCTAGCAATTTCAGCATCCTTAGCTGCACATTCCTGAACCAAAGTCCTAACTTTGCTGTTGATGGGTGTTTTCAGAGATGAACCAGGTTCAACTGGGATAGCATTGATTGGATAGTCACAGGAAAGAAGATTTTTGATGCCAAAGTGTTCCTTGCTCGAGGCCATTTCCCATTTCTTCAGAGGCATATTTAACCTGTCCAGAACTGTGGTTAGTATGAAGCCATATAAAGTAGCATGAGCCTTGGAACCATTTATGACCCTGTCTAGCAATTTGACTATGAGGGCAGGCCAGTTGATTTGCTTTCGCATTCTATAAGAACCAGATCCATGTAGTTAGCAGTGTGCCTTCTCTCCTGTCTTGGCAATAAGCACTTGTTGACAAACTCAAACACAACCTTGTGCTCAGGCCTCATCTCAATTTTCTGCACAGCCCTGGCTTCATTCACTTCCTCTGAGTCACAAAACCTCTTCGTGATTTCAACGGCAGTAGGGAGGGAGTCCAGGCATAGCCACCTATGCCTAGTATATTCATCAAACCCTTCAGAGGGTATGTCCAGAATCTCTCCTAGGTTCAATGCATCAAACTGCACTTGAACTCCCTTCACCAGGCTACTAACAATTCCATCCTTATTATCAGCATTTGCCATAAATTCAATCAGCTCATTTCTGGCTAGCCTGCCATCCATCTGAAGGACCATGTCCTTCCATCCCTGAGCAGCTAAAGAGTCTACCAATCTCATCATCCCTGGTTCCACCAGGTCCCACAACAATCTACCTTTTAAAATCTTCCTTCTGCCAAAGATGGAAAGCTTGTCCTGTTCCTTCTCAGAATCATTCTCTTCTTCTTCTCCACTCCATTCATCATCATCTGAAACTTTTGTTTGTTTAGCTTTCACTGCAGATCTTGTCCTCTTAGCTAGTGTGGGTTCACCAGCCACAGGCACAGAAGAAGACTTTTTAGAGGAAGTCTTGGGCTTTTTAGGCTTGGGTGTAGGAACCTTCACTGTTGTACCCCTTTCTTGATGGACCAGTTCCATGTCCTCTTCCTCAACACCCTCTGAGGATTCTGCAATCTTTCCCTTTCCCTTATCCATTTTCTTTTTCTTACTTTCTTCTAAGGCTTTTTGTAGATCAGCTTCACTCTGTTTTACCATGCTTCTTGTGGCTCTACCCCTAGGCACTGAAGAGGCAGTAGGTGTTGGGGATGAACCTTTTCTTTTCTTGGAAGGCTTGGGAATAGTTGGGGCTTTTGTTGTGTGAGCTCTGCGTTTCTTTGGGTCATAGCTTGCCCCAACCTTTTTCAGTAGATCAGCCAAGGTATCTTCAGTAGATGAAACAGGTTCATCTCTTTGCTTGCTCAGATGAACCAACCCCTCAGCAGCTTCCCCAGAACCACTTCCCCCTGACTTCATGCCACCCTCTTCTACTCTCTCTTGTGCAACCCCACATATAGCAAGAACTGCTCCCTTCCCATTTCCCCTCTCTTCACCACATGAACCATCTCTCTCTTTTTCTTTTTCAAAATTCTTTTTACCTCCACTCCTACGTACCTCAGGCACTTCAACATCCCTAATGGGTCCAACCAGAACAAACCTATTCTCAAGTTTTCAATCACAGATGAACTTTCCTCAATAGGGGATTCTTGAGTCTTCTCAGAGTTAGAAGACCCATGTCCTTCCCCCTCAGTCGCTGATTGATAGGATTCAGACTCAAAGCTGGAGTCAGAATTTTGAGCTGGGCTTTGCTTCATTTGGCTTGCTTTCAACCTTTAGTTTAAAGCCTTTCTCAAAGCCCCAGATGCTACAGTCTTACGAGCAAGCATTTTCTGCCTTCGTAGTCTAGGTTTTGGAGATACACTGGGGGGAGTAGATGAGGATGAATTTGAGGGAGATGGTGGTAGAAGAGAGCCAGGGTTGTTTTGAGGGTTAGACATGATTGTCGATTTCTTGAAAGAATTTGGGAATTTTGAAGAAGAGGGCAATTAGAAGTGAAGAAGAGTTTTTTTGACGGTTTAGGAATTATGATGAAGACTGGAGAAATGGTGTGTGTTTAAAGAGAATTAGACATTTAAGTAACGGCAGCTTTTTGCAGGGGTCAAATAGGAGTCTAATCAAACTGAAATTCCAGAATTTTAATGATCGATTTGCTTTCCCTAGATGTTAGGAAAAAATTACGATTTAGAATTCTAGATGGACGGAACTGGTTCAATGCTAACGGATAGAATTTTCTAGGAATTTGACAAGTATAGGACTTATGCTCATGATTGAATTATTAATCTTTCTAATTGTGCAGAGTATAAAAAACATACCTGAGCTTTCATATGAACCCATACTGATGAACCAGGTTCTTCATTTAGAACTCTCTTGAACATGCCTCAAATGCCATAATAGAGAAAATTTTGTAAGAGATTAGTGAGTCATATAAACACATGTCACAGGAGTATACTAATTAAAGTATGAAGCTGAGTAAGAATTAATCTAGATATTTACACAAGTTCAGAATTCCTAGCCAATTTTTTTTTCATTGTGCATTCTGAACTGGACCTATTAGGCGAATCATCCCTAATTCCAACCTGTTCCTCTCAAAGTTTTCTATACTCAGTGCTTTAGTGAAGATGTCAGAAATTTGTTTATCAGTAGCACAGAATTCTATGGAGATCAATCCTTTCTCATAGTTATCTCTTAAGAAGTGGTGCCTAACATCTATGTGCTTAGTCCTCTTATGATGAACAGGGTTCTTTGTCATACTTATAGCACTAGTGTTATCACAGAATATAGGAATGCAACCAACTTCAATGCCAAAAACTATCAGCTGCTGTTTGATCCATAGCAATTGAGCATAACAAGAAGCAGCAACAACATACTCAGCTTTAGCAATAGATGAGGCCACCGAATTTTGCTTTTTAGTAGCCCATGACACAAGACATGAACCAAGGAAGTGTGCCATACCTGAGGTGCTCTTCCTATCCACTAGGAAACCTGCATAATCAACATCAGCATATCCTACTAGATTGAAATTACTACCTTTGGGGTACCAAAGACACAGATCAGTGGTGCCTTTCAAATATCTTAGTATCCTCTTGACAACAGTCAAGTGAGACTCTTTTGGATTGGCCTGAAAACGAGCACAAAGCCCTACACTGAAAACAATGTCAGGTCTACTGGCAGTAAGATACAAGAGTGAACCAATCATACCCCTGTACAACTTTTGATCAACTGATGAACCAGGTTCATCAATGTCTAATTTAGTGGCAGTTGCAATGGGTGTGTCTATTTCTTTTGATTCTTCCATTTTAAACTTTTTGATTAGCTCTTTTGCATACTTCGGCTGATGAATCATGGTTCCATTAGGACTTCGTTTGATCTGTAAGCCTAAGAATAAGTTAAGCTCACCCATCATACTCATTTCAAACTCACTCCCCATTAGTTTTGCAAAGTCCTTACTTAGCTTATCAGTGGTGGCCCCAAAGATTATGTCATCAACATATATTTGTACCACAAGGAGATCATTACCTTTTTCCCTTAAGAATAAGGTACTATCAATTTTACCTCTTTTGTAACCATGTTCAAGTAGAAATTTGGGCAGTCGTTCATTCCATGCTCTTGGAGCCTGCTTGAGTCCATAGAGGGCCTTGTCTAACTTGTACACATGCTCAGGACATTCCTTGCTCTCAAACCCTGGAGGTTGTTTCACAAACACTTCTTCTTTTAGGTAGCAATTCAGGAAGGCACTTTTGACATCCATCTGATGAAGAGTGAATTCCATGTGTGCAGCAAAGGCTATGAGGAGTCTGATTGCTTCTAGTCTTGCAACTGGAGCAAAAGTCTCATCATAATCTATGCCCTTCTCTTGACTGTAACCTTGGACCACCAGTCTTGCCTTGTTTCTTGTAACTGTTCCATCTTTATCAAGTTTGTTTCTAAAGACCCATTTTGTACCAATAACTGATCTGTCCTTGGGTCTTGGAACGAGATGCCAAACTTGACTTCTCTCAAACTGATTGAGTTCATCTTGTATTGCATTGACCCAATCTGCATCCTGCAAAGCCTCAACAACATTTTTAGGTTCAATAAGAGATAAAAAGGCATCAAAAGCACACAGATTCTTTAGTTGTGATCTAGTTTTGACTCCAGATGTTGGATCAGTGATAATGTTCTCAATAAGATGAGAACTTTGATACTTGTGAGGTTTCACAACCAACTGGTTCCTACTAGATGCTTCTTCCATGTTCTGTTGCCTCAACAGGGTCATGAATAGGTTCGTTTAGAGGATTTATTTCAATTCCTCTTTGATTAGTTCCCCCTGTCAGGGTGCCCTGAATAGAAGAACATGTTCCATCACCTGTTCCTTCTTTTGGTGCCACTTTGGCTTGCGCTGAGGCTTCTGTCAAATCCTTTACCAATCCAATGGCTTCATCTTCATGTTCCTTTCTCTCAGAAAGAATGTTAGATTCATCAAATATTACATGCACACTTTCATCTACACACAAAGTTCTTTTATTGAACACTTTATATGCTTTGCTATGTGAAGAATATCCCAAAAATACTCCCTCATCACTTCTGGGATCAAACTTACCTAGGGAGTCTTTTCCATTATTGTGCACAAAGCACTTACATCCAAATGCCCTAATATGGGATATATTTGGTTTTCTCCCTTTAAGTAACTCATAGGGAGTCTTCTCTACAAGAGGTCTAGTCATGCATCTATTGATAATGTAACATGCAGTGTTTACAGCCTCTGCCCAGAAGCTATGGGGCAGCTTACTAGAAAGAAGCATAGTCCTAGCCATGTCTTCAAGGGTCCTGTTCTTTCTTTCAACTACTCCATTTTGTTGAGGAGTCCTAGGGGCAGAGAATTTATGATCTATACCATTTTCATCACAGAATTCAGCAAACTTAGCATTTTCAAATTCAGTTCCATGATCAAACCTTATGGATGCAAGTTGATTTGCTAATTGTTTCTGAGTTTTTCTAACAAAGGCAGTAAACATGTCAAATGCTTCATCTTTAGATGTTAGAAATAGTACCCAGGTAAATCTAGAATAATCATCAACAAGTACCATTACATATTTCTTCCACCCCTGCTCATGGTTCTCATTAGACCACAGAGATCCATATGGACCAGTTCCAACGACTTGGTTGTGCTTACCATTTTCTTGCTTTTGAAGGATGATCTTACGTGCTTCCCCCTTGCACAGTCCTTACAAAATTTGTCTTCCTTGAACTTGATGTTAGGTAACCCTATCACCAAGTCCTTGGAGACTAATTTGTTTAGCTGATTCAGACTGGCATGACCAAGTCTTTTGTGCCACAGGAGGGGATCATTATCCAGCACACTTAGGCAGGTTAGTTCATTTTCTGAAAGAGTAGATAAATCTACAATGTAAATATTGTTAACTCTTTTTCCCTGCAAAACAATCTTGTGAGTGGTAAGGTTAATCACAAAACATTTAGTAGAGGTGAATGCTATAAGGTTACCTCTGTCACACAGTTGTGACACACTAATCAGGCTGTATTTTAAGCCATTTATCAAGTAGACATTCTCAATGGAGTGAGAGTCTGTCTTACCTACCTTTCCAACCCCAATAATCTCACCTTTCTTCCCATTTCCAAAGGAGACATTACCTCCCTTTAAGTCTTCAAGTGAAAGGAACTGGTTCTTGCTTCCAGTCATATGTTTTGAGCAGCCACTATCCATGTACAATATTTAGCTACTTCCCTTTACTTGGACCTGCAAAAAGAAATCAGGGGTTAGTTTTAGGAACCCAAACTAGTTTGGGTCCCTTTCTATAGGCAAAGGGATAAATCAGATTCCTTCTAGCCCACCCAGGAAGCCTATTTTTTTCTTGAACAAAAGTTTTGTTCTTTTGACTGGCCTTTTCTTTTGTATTACATTCATTTTTGTAATGGCCAGTCTTGCCACAGTGTGTGCAGATTTTGTTCTCAGGAATAGTGAGGTACTTGCTTTTAGGATCCCACTTAGGTGCTTGAGTCCCATAACCAAGTCATCTTTTGTTGCTACTGTGATGTTCTTGTAACCAGGAGAGTGCATCAGAAGCCTTGTTCCATTTGCAAGTTCTGTCTAGTTCATGTTTTACTTTCCCTAGATTTTCTTTTAATACTCTTATCTGCTCATCCTTCCTGTACAGTTCATCCTTTATTTTTCCTAAGTTTTCTTCTAGGGTGAGATATGTGTGATCAGCTTTCTTCTTTCCTGTTCCTAATTTTAGTTTTAAGTTCTCAGACCTAAGTTCTAGGACACTAGTGTCAAGTTCAAGAACTTGGTTCTTCAACTCAGCATTTTTACTTTCACTCTCATAAGCCCTAGACTCAGATTTTTGCACTTGGCTTATAGGATCACACACTCCGTAGACATTTCTTTCTTATTGTTAATTATCTCAAACTCATTAATGAAATCTAGCAGTAGCTCAGACAACCTTTCTTTAGACATGAATTTAATCTTATCTTTGAGATGAAGAATACTTACCTCTTGTTCATCATCTGATTCTCTGATGGCGATAAGTGCTTGTTCATCTCCAGCTTCATCTTCTGAGTCCTCATCTGATGTTTCTCCCCAGGCAGCAACCATAGCCTTTGTTGATCCTTTGTTTCTTTTTGGTTGAATCTGTTCCTTCTTCCTGTTCCTTCGTTCAGCCCTTTCCTTCTTCCACTCAATTTCCCATTGAGGACAATTCTTTATCATGTGATCAGTCTTACCATATTTGTAGCAACCCTCATTGGTCTGTTTCTCAGGAGCCCTTGGTTCTTTGAAGGTTGTACCTCTTGAAGAACCCTTTCCTCTCATCAGGTACTTTTTGAAATCTCTTGTGATCATAGCCATTTCCTCATCCTCCAGATCTGAACCTTCAGTAATTCCAAGAGCCAGACTTCTTTCCTTCTTGGGTGCATCCATTTTCATGGTTTGCCTTCTCAGTTCATAGGCAGTAAGGTTTCCAATTAGTTCATCCAGCTTAAGGGTAGCAATATTCTTTGATTCCTAAATAGCAGAGATTTTTGCTTTCCCAAGAGACTGGCAGAACCCTTGTTAAAATCTTCTCAACTTTGTCTTCTTCAAGGATAATCCTTCCACGAGACTTATGTTCATTTGTCAGTGTGGTGAACCTTGTATACATCTCTTGGATGGTTTCTCCTTCCTTCATAGTGAAATTCTCTTATTGAGAGTACAACAGTGTTCCTCTGGACCTCTTCACTTGAGGTGTTCCTTCATGAGCCACTTGCAAAGTGTCCCAGATTTCCTTAGCAGTGGTACAACTTTGAATTCTACTGTACTCATCTGGACCTAGTCCACACACAAGCCATTTCTTGGCCTTGGCATTCTTCTCCCATTTCTTCAAATCTTCAGCAGTGCAGTCAGCTCTTGTCTTTGGCACATCCACTCCTTCCTCATTCTTCTTTGTAGTTGCCAAAGGACCATCAGTGACTATGTCCCAGAGTTCATAGTCCTCTCCTATGATATGATCTCTCATCCTGTTCTTCCACCAGGAATAGTACTGACCATTGAAGAGTGGAGGCCTAGCAGTGGATTGCCCTTCCCAGTTCCCAGGTGGTGCACTCATCTTGATCTTTTCCTAAGGTGTTAGCCTCTTCAAGGATAACCTGCTCTGATACCAATTGATGTTCTAAACGTCAATACCACACAAGAGGGGGGGGGTGATTTGTGTGGTAACCAATTTTCGCTCTAGAAGAACCTGGTTCTTCTAGGTGTACAAACTACTACTGTTTGCGGAATAATAAGTACATAAAATAAAGAACACAGAGATTTTTACGTGGAAAACACCTGGCTCAAAAGGTGAAAAAACCACGACCTACTACTCAGTAGGATTTTCCAAAACTTCCACTAAAATCACTGAGCCAAAACAGCATTTACAAAACTCTTTGTAAACCTAAGGACTAACTCTAATCCCGATGTAGCACACAGCCTAAACTGTTGCGACAACTTCAAGTTAGCTTATAACTTGAACACTAAGTACCTAATACAATTGCTTCTATGAAAGCTGAAAGGTACAACTTTAAACCACCTACTACAACTGAACTAAAATAAAAGAAGACACAATGGAACCGATTCTTCTATCTCGTTCAAGTAGCTTCAGGAGTGCACACTCAAATATCACATAAACTGCTTGCAAAATCGCCTTGCTCTTTTGCTCTCAATTTAGTTTAACTTCTGCGTATGTGCAATCCTGTAAAAGAGAACAATCACTGTCTTGTAATAGGTTAGTAATCAGAGTTTGATTGAGACTCAATTGCTGATCTTCTATCGTAGTTGAGTCCTTGAAGATCTCAAACTCCAACACTATCTTTTATCCAGATTGTGTTCTCTTCATATAAGGAGACTTTCTCCCCTTTATCCAATATGCAACCTTTTCGATCAGATCAGGAGATATTGCTTCTTGATCAGTAGGACTTATCTCCTTCACGTGCATCTCACATGTATAGGTTGAGCATGGCTGTGCTTTACACGATGAACTGGTCCAAGGCTGAGTTCATTTGTCATTCTTCAAAACTTCACCTGTTCTTTGGACAACACGAGGTTCCCGAGGCCGATGAGATCTGATCCCAGTTAGAGGGATCCTACTTGATGGGGCGAATATCATATGACTAATGGCCACCAAACTGGGGACTGACGACATATGCGAGAGGAGGAGGCAACACTGTTAAAGAACGACATCTTAGGGAATATCTAAGCGACCGAGCTAAGAACAATTTGGCCGTAGCCGAGACAACACCGAGCCCTTGAAAAAAGGGGTAGACCCTCCTCGATAAACAATCAACATGATTTTAGGGGGAAAATGAGATCAACGGTGTAACCTTCTCGTTAACGAAAAAGACAAAGGTGTTGGTGACTCATATCAAGAGACTTTGAGAAGTCGCCGAAGATGACATGACCTTCACAAAAGAAGACGCCGATGAACTCTTTCTGCCGCATAACGATGCCCAAGTGATTTTTCTTAACATTCTAGATTATAAAATTAAACGTGTTCTAGTAGTCCCAGGATGTTCGGCCAACATCATTCAATGGAGTGTGCTGGAACAAGCCAAGCTTATCGGAAGTATCATTCCGATTACAAAACTCCTCACTGGTTTCAACTTAGCAAGTGTAACGACCCGGGGAGAGATCTTGCTGCCTACGAACGCCAAAGGGGTCATGGGGACTACCTTATTTGAAGTGGTGGACGGCGACATGGGCTACAACATAATTCTCGGTAGACTATGGCTACGTGAGATGAAAGTCGTGCCATCAACATACCACCAAATGCTGAAATTCCCGACCCTAGAGGGAATCAAACAAATATGAGGGGATCAACCAGCGGCGAGGGAAATGAATACGGTATTGGTTACTAGTAGTAAAGGAAGGAACTCATTGCTTAGCAATTACAAGAACCGACGCCTGCTCCCGAGCCAAGTGAAGATGACAATGGGGAAGAGTATTCAAAACCCCACTAGGTAACAAGGTATTTTTAGGTACCGGAAGAGACAGAGACTACCAACTCCATAACGGAAGAACTTGAACAAGTGGACTTGTTCGAAAAATTCCCGGAGAGAAAATTCTACTTGGGGGCAAGCCCTGACCCCCTAGCTCAGGCTAGGATTTATTGATTTTCCTAAAATTAACGTTGATTATTTTGTATGGTCGCACGCGAATATGATAGGTATCTGATGTCTGGCTAGAATTCATGGTTTAGTACATTATATGCCTTGCATTTTACATGCTTAATGTTAAATTACACTTTGTTTGAGCGTAATGGAGTCTATTTTATGTGTACGTGCATTAGAAATGAAAGTAGAGCTAAAGGGATGCTTAAACGTCGAAAGTGCACTCAAGAACGGTGAAAAGGAGAAGCCGGGCAAAAGCCAGCTCGACCAAGCTTTAGCCTGGTGAGGCCAACTTAAAGCCAGGCCCAACCACGCATTAGCCCGGCGACGCCAGCTTAAAGCCAGTCCTAGCTAGGCGTTAGCCTGGCGACGCCAGCTTAAGGCCAGGCTGAGGCTGGCATTAGCCAGTCGACGCCAGGCCTAAGGCCAGGTCCAGTCCGAGTTTTGAAGGTTTTAATTATTTCCCGGCTTGACTAGGAGTTGACCTACATTTTAGGGCTTTTTCTACACATATAAATAGACCTAAAACGCCACTTTTGAGGGGAGATCGAGTTTGGACATAATTTTAGACCTAGGGATAGCACGGAGCTGCCTTGGAGACCGGAGATTCGACCTATGGAGGCAAGAACACACTAGGATCAAGGCGGATTATTCTTCTACGAGTTTTTCATCTCCTTCTTCCTATTTTCCATTATTGGTTATGAATTCCAGTATTTTAATTGTGCATAGTAGTATGAATAGCTAATTTATTATCTAGGGTTTTGATGGAACCTGTTGAAGGATGATTTTCTCGCTATGTTAATATAGATTTGCCATAGTTTTACCTCTATTTATTCAACTATATGCTTATTGTTGTTGATTGAAGGGCCCTTAATTAGTTGTTCCTATTTAGTGTGCATTACTCGGGAGAGAGTGCATATTTAGGTAGTTGTTGAACATCATCACTCCTAACCTATATGAGGGATCAATACGAAGGGTTTAAAGGTGGGATTAGGGATAACGAAACCTCGGGTGCGATCTAAGTGAGCTCTACTTAAAGTTAGCTAGCGTAATTTGGGAGAATATGTCTAGTATATTGTTGTAATTAATCGGGAGAGAGTTACGACAGTCAGAGTGCTCATGATCGATAGAGAAGACTTAGGCAAATTTATAGCAAATATAGCGAAAAGGATTCCGACAACAGGGAAAATCAGAACCTTAGATCATTCCCATTCTTGCTTACAAGCCGTTTATAGTTAGTTCTTAATTACTGCATTTTTATTACATAATATTTAGTTAATAAACATCCGATTTGTTACTCAAATATCTCTAAAGATCATATACGTGAATTTCTGTGAGTCCAATAGCTGTGATTGATAGGTTAATTCCCTATGAGATTCGACTCCGGACTTGTTAGCTGGAATATATTTGCAGCGATCGCTTTGTCCTTTTTGTAAGAAATAGTTGGGTGTGAACAAATTTTGGCTCCGTTGTCGGGGAATTTACGGTGTTATTAATTGCAGTTAAAAAGAAGTGCAAAAATTCTTACTGTAGTCAAGTTTCTTCAATTTAATCTGATCATTGAAATTCTAACGTTTGTAGTCTTGGGTGTTATAGGTGCATGCCTAGAAACTCCTGAAGAACTGGTGAGTTGTTTGAAGCATTATTGAATCCTGAGAAAGTTTTCAAGGCATCGAATCGTGCAAACAAGAAAGGCAAACCACAACAAAACTCATCAGATCAAATCAAACCAGACATGGAAGATGATCATCTAAACAACAGAAACAACGAGAATGACCCAAACAATCAGGGTGTGGTACCTCTTGTGCCAGAAGCAGCACTATATGATTGGGCGCAACCCACCACTAACAACATAGCAACTGCCATTGTAGTCCCTCAGATACAAACAGATTCATTCCAGATCACAAATAACATGCTACATTTGTTGCAGAACAAGGGACTGTTCTCTGGGTCATATGTTGAAGATCCTCAGCAGTATCTGAAGAATTTCCTGTCAATCTGTGCAATGCAGAGGCAACATAACGTGATACCGAAAGCAATACGTCTGTTGTTGTTTCCATTCTCAGTAACAGGAGCAACTCGGACTTGGCTTAATTCAATCCCCATAAACTCCTTCACTACTTGTCGCGCCCCCTTTTTTTCCCTCCTCGCGGGGGAGAAGTCCGGGTTTCGACATTCACGGGGTGTAATGAATCATTTACTTTTGGGAATTGGGTATTTGAAGAGTCGCCACCTAAAGGATTATGGTGCGTTAGGGCACCTAGAGCGATTAACTCTTGGGTTGGTTTGCATTATCAGAGATTAAGGTAAGGGCTCGAAGTAACCTCGAGGGGAAGGTGTTAGGCACCCCTCTCGGTCCACAACTGTGGGTCCTGGCCGAACTTATATTCACAAATTACTCCATATATAAACAATTGAAGCAAGTAATTGCAAGTAGAGCATGTTGGGCATTGTATAAAAATAAGAATTTAAACAGGTTGTAAAAAAAAAAAAGGGAAAACGAAGTTTCAAGCAAAAGGATTTGGGGGAGAGGGAGGTCCTAGGTTGGTTATCCTATAGGGTCACATCAGTGCAATGATCGGTAATTACTCCTTGAAAAGGGGCTACGCGTGGCATTACCGCGCACCGGTCATGCAAAGTGAGTGTCGGTCACGGATCCCTATTGCGTGCTGCTACCCATCCCTTCTTAGTGGTCCCGGAGGGAGTTAGGACCTCTACATATAGGTAGTTCTAGACAAACCCCTAAGGTTTTAAAGGTGAAAATTCTAAGGCGACAAACAAAACAATTTGGACTTTGAGCAAACAAAAACATGAAAGAGTAGATAAAGGCTCAATTTTGCTCCACAAGTAAACATACAAGCAGCACGACTCAAACACAGTTAAGGTCTCTATTAATCAAAGTCCTGAAACAGGATCTCTAAGTGATGATGCGAAAATAGACCACATTTTTATACCAAGAAGTTATAACCTAGAAGTTGCCTAGGGATTCTTTTAAAAATTATTAGAATCAGAAACATGGAACAGCGGAGAAAGAGCTTTAGGGGAATGCGGTTCTGAGAATGCCCTAAGGCTTGCCTATATGCAACATATTGTGTCGACCTTAATGCAGAAATAAACAGGTTTTAGAAATAGACTCCTTTAATACCTATAAGCATGGTATCTAATGAGATTAATGCAATTTGGAAAGAACTTGTTTCAGAAAAATGTTAACGCTTAATAATACCAGTTTTAAAAAAATGAACTAGGCGTGATGAAGCTGATTTATTTACCAGACAGAGTTGCGAGTATAGATCCCTATAGGCATGAAATCTAGGCGTATTACTAATTTTAGCAACATACAGAAACGCTTATTAAAACAGGATCGGAGTTGAGTCCTATAGGCATGACATCTACCGATTTAAGACATGATTGTTTGGACCCTATAAACATGGTTTCTAACATGATAGAATGCAAAACCTTATGAACATGATTTCTATCTGATGCAAACGAAATTAGAAGTGTGATCCTATAGACATGATTTCTATTAGGCAAAGCAATCAGATTTCAAAGAGTAAATCCCTATGAGCATGTTTTCTATTGCGCAAAGTAGGCAGATGATCACGTCCAACTATGCCATATAAAAAGGACTAAGCGGTCATTGCAAATATAATCCGGTTTACAAGTCCGGAGTCGAATCCCACAGAGAACTAAGGCTTAGCTATAGTTGTTCAATATCGCTAAGAAACACAAGTCCAAATAATTTTTCTANAATCGATTGATAATGTAACATGCAGTGTTTACAGCCTCTGCCCAGAAGCTATGGGGCAGCTTACTAGAAAGAAGCATAGTCCTAGCCATGTCTTCAAGAGTCCTGTTCTTTCTTTCAACTACTCCATTTTGTTGAGTAGTCCTAGGGTCAGAGAAGCTATGATCTATACCATTTTCATCATAGAATTCAGCAAACTTAGCATTTTCAAATTCAGTTCCATGATCAGACCTAATGGATGCAAGTTGATTTCCTAATTGTTTCTGAGTTTTTCTAACAAAGGCAGTAAACATGTCAAATGCTTCATCTTTAGATGTTAGAAATAGTACCCAGGTAAATCTAGAATAATCATCAACAAGTACCATTACATATTTCTTTCCACCTCTGCTCATGGTTCTCATTGGACCACATAGATTCATATGGACCAGTTCCAACGACTTGGTTGTGCTTACCATTTTCTTGCTTTTGAAGGATGATCTGCTTCCCCCTTGCACAGGCCTCACAAACTTTGTCTTCCTTGAACTTGATGTTAGGTAACCCTATCACCAAGTCCTTAGAGACTAATTCGTTTAGCTAATTCAGACTGGCATGACCCAATCTTTTGTGCCACAGGAGGGGATCATTATCCAGCACACTTAGGCAGGTTAGTTCATTTTCTGAGAGAGTAGACAAATATACAATGTAAATATTGTTAAATCTTTTTCCCTGCAAAACAATGTTGTCAGTGGTAATGTTAATCACAAAGCATTTAGTAGAGGTGAATGCTACAAGGTTACCTCTATCACACAGTTTTGACACACTGATCAGGCTGTATTTCAAGCCATCTATCAAGTAGACATTCTCAATGGAGTGGGAGTCTGTCTTACCTACCTTTCCAACCCCAATAATCTCACCTTTCTTCCCATTTCCAAAGGAGACATTACCTCCCTTTAAGTCTTCAAGTGAAAGGAACTGGTTCTTGCTTCCAGTCATATGTTTTGAGCAGCCACTATCCATGTACCACATTTGGCTGCTTCCCTTCACTTGGACCTGTAAAAAGAAATCAGGGGTTAGTCTTAGGAACCCAAACTAGTTTGGGTCCCTTTCTATAGGCAAATGGATAAATCAGATTCCTTCTAGCCACCCAGGCAGCCTACTTTTTTCTTGAACAAAAGCTTTGTTCTTTTGACTGGCCTTTTCTTTCGCATTACATTAATTTTTGTAATGGCCAGTCTTGCCACAGTGTGTGCAGATTTTGTTCTCAGGAAGAGTGGGTACTTGCTTTTTTGATCCCACTTAGGTGCTTGAGTCCCATAACCAAGTCCTCTTTTGTTGCTATTGTGATGTTCTTGTAACCAGTAGAGTGCATCAGAAGCCTTGTTCCATTTGCAAGTTTTGTCTAGTTCATGTTTTACCTTCCCTAGATCTTCTTTTAATACTCTTATCTGCTCATCCTTCCTGTACAGCTCATCCTTCATTTTTCCTAAGTTTTCTTCTAGGGTGAGATGTGTGTGATCAACTTTCTTCTTTCCCGTTCCTAATTTCAGTTTTAAGTTTTCAGACCTAAGTTCTAGGACACTAGTGTCAAATTCAAGAACCTGGTTCTTCAACTCAGCATTTTTACTTTCACTCTCATGAGCCCTAGACTCTAGATTTTTGCACTTGGCTTTTAGGATCACACATTCCCTAGACAGTTCTTCCTTCTCATTGTTAATTATCTCAGACTCATTAATGAAGTCTAGCAGTAGCTTAGACAACCCTTCTTTAGACAGGAATTTAATCTTGTCTTTGACATGAAGAATACTTACCTTTTGTTCATCATCTGATTCTCCGATGGCCATAAGTGCTTGTTTATCTCCAGCTTCATCTTCTGAGTCCTCATCTGATGTTTCTCCCCAGGCAGCAACCATAGCCTTTGTTGATCCTTTGTTCCTTTTTGGTTGAACCTGTTCCTTCTCCCTGTTCCTTCGTTCAGCCCTTTCCTTCTTCCACTCAATTTCCCATTGAGGACAATTCTTGATCATCTAATCAGTCTTACCATATTTTGTAGCAACCCTCATTGGTCTGTTTCTCAGGAGCCCTTGGTTTGTTGAAGGTTGTACCTCTTGAAGAACCATTTCCTCTCATTAGGTACTTTTTGAAATCTCTTGTGATCATAGCCATTTCCTCATGCTCCAGATCTGAACCTTCAGCAATTCTAAGAGCCAGACTTCTTTCCTTCTTGGGTGCATCCATTTTCATGGTTTGCCTTCTCTGTTCATAGGCAGTAAGGTTTCCAATTAGTTCATCCAGCTTGAGGGTAGCAATATTCTTTTATTCCTAAATAGCAGTGATTTTGCTTTCCCGAGAGACTGGCAGAACCCTTGTTAAAATCTTCTCAACTTTGTCTTCTTCAAGGATAATCCTTCCAAGAAACTTAAGTTCATTTGTTAGTGTCGTGAAACTTGTATACATCTCTTGGATGGTTTCTCCTTCCTTCATGGTGAAATTCCATATTGAGAATACAGCAGTGTTCCTCTAGACCTCTTCACTTGAGGTGTTCCTTCATGAGCCACTTGCAAAGTGTCCCAGATTTCCGTAGCAGTGGTACAACTTTGAATTCTACTGTACTCATCTGGACCTAGTCCACACACAAGCCATTTCTTGGCCTTGGCATTCTTTTCCCACTTCTTCAGGTCTTCAGCAGTGTAGTCAGCTCTTGTCTTTGGCACATCCACTCCATCAGCATTCTTCTTTGTAGTTGCTAGAGGACCATCAGTGACTATGTCCCAGAGTTCATAGTCTTCTCCTATGATGTGATCCCTCATCCTGTTCTTCCACCACGAATAGTACTGACCATTGAAAAGTGGAGGCCTAGCAGTGGATTGCCCTTCCCAGTTCCCAGGTGGTGCACTCATGTTGATCTTTTCCTAAGGTGTTATCCTCTTCAAGGATAACCCCTTCTGATACCAATTGATGCTCTAAACGTCAATACCACACAAGAGGGGGGGTGATTTATGTGGTACCCAATTTTCGCTCTAGAAGAACCTGGTTCTTCTAGGTGTTCGAACTACTACTGTTTGCGGAATAATTAGCACATAAAATAAAGAACACAATAATTTTTATGTGGAAAACACCTGGCTTAAAAGGTGAAAAACCACGACCTACTACTCAGTAGGATTTTCCCAAACTTCCACTAATATCACTGAGCCAAAACAGCATTTACAAAAACTCTTTGTAAACCTAAGGATTAACTCTAATCCCGTTGTAGCACACGACCTCAACTGTTGCGACAACTTCAAGTTAGCTTATAACTTGAACACTCTAAGTACCTAATACAATTTCTTCTATGAAAGTTGAAAGGTACAACTTTAAACCACCAACTACAATTGAACTAGAATAAAAGAAAGACACAATGGAATTGGTTCTTCTATCTCGTTCAAGTAGCTTCAGGAGTGCACACTCAAATCTCACAAAAATTGCTTGCAAAATCACCTTGCTCTTTTGCTCTCAATTTAGTTTAACTTCTGCGTTTGTGCAATACCTGTAAAAGAGAACAATCATTGTCTTTTAATAGGTTAGTAATCAGAGTTTTATTGGGACTCAATTGCTGATCTTCTATCATAGTTGAATCCTTGAAGATCTCAAACTCCAACACTATCTTTATACGGATTGTGTTCTCTTCATATAAGGAGACTTTCTCCCCTTATGCAACCTTTTCGAACAGATCAGGAGATATTGCTGCTTGATCAGTAGGACTTATCTCCTTCACGTGCATCTCAAATGTGTAGGTTGATCATGACTGTGCTTCACAAGATGGACCTGGTCCATAACTGAGTTCATTTGTCATTCTTCAAAACACACTTGTTCTTGGGCCAATAAGGTGCTATAGTTGTAGCACGTGCTCCTCTCCATCCTCTACCTCTACCCCGGCCTCTAGCAACACCGCCACTTGGGGCAACATCATCGATAACTGTAGCTCGTGTCTTCTCAATATGTGAGAGAATATAATGACAAGGATCAAACCCTGAAATCAATAAACACGCATGATAGGAAAGTAATAAGTGAAGTTTCCTTATAGTTCTATAGCCTCTCGAAGATAAGGACAGACGTCTCCGTACTGATCCGCAAGACTCTACTAAACTTTCTTATGACTCGTAGCACCTATGAATCTAGAACTCTGATACCAACTTGTCACGATCCCAAATTCCCACCTTAGAACGTCATGATGGCACCTAGTCTCTAAGACTTGGTAACCCTAACACATGCTGAGTTATTAACAGATTTAAGCCATTTAACTATTTAACATGAACCGGTAATGCCATACATAGCTAACAACCATCAATAGATATGCGATATCCCAAATTTGGTAGTATGAAGTCATAAGATTTTCTAAGAGTAACTAAGAATATCAAATTGTCATGCCCCGAACCTGGGGGAGGGGGGGTGAGACCGGCACCCAGTGCCTTACCTATCCTTGCGTACCAACTAGTGACTAAGGGATACTGAACATATAATGTCATACTTTGGCCATGGGCCACATGGCAAGACAATTTGCGAATGCTGACTAAACATCAATTCAAAGCTGGGCCGACAAGGCCGTCATAACTACTACAGCTGACAAACCAACCAAATATACATACAAGGCCTACAAGCCCAAGATACTGCACTAACTGACAGGATATGTCTACAAGCCTCTACTGATGGATGTACTGTGATCGAAACAGGGTCCCGACTTAGCCATAACATATATACATATATACACAAGAAGTACATAGAACTCTAGATCATATCATCACGGCCGCTGTGGGCAAATCATCAACGTATACCAGCTGATCAGGTGGTGGTGCGTATATAATATCGTAACCTTTTCCCATATCTTATATACATATATATACACGAATAAAGCCATATGGTCATGGGTCAATGTTCATATATAAATGAATGCAATGCATGAGAAGTATGTCAATAAAATCTCTCGGAACGTCATAAGACCATTATACCTCTGATTAATATCATGAAATAAACTTTATCAACATATATGTTTTCTGAGACCCATGAACAGATGATAGAATAGTATGACACATGGGGAATCAAGAACATAAGAATCTCTAGTATTTCTATGAATAGAGTAATTTATGGAAATTGTGCATTCGCTCGTTTCATTTGTATCATATTGATCATGGCAAAAGAAAGAGGGGATAGCCTTAACATACTTGAACCGATTCTCTTGACAATCTCTTTGACATCCGTTGATTGCAACAACACGTAACGGCGAATCGAAGTAGGAGAAAATCTGTATATTGTTCTTGAGAAAGATTTTACCGCACTCTCTTAGAATTACAAAATCTCGTTGCTATTACGCAGTGTAACTATGTAAGAAAATTAACCCAAAATCCGTCACTTTCCTTAATTTTAATTCACATTTCTTGTGAATTAGACTTGAAGATTGTGAATTGATCATTCTTGTATGAAATTGCACCGTACTCTTTCTTTGTGAAATGATCATATTTTTGTATGAAATTTGTTGATGAGAAAAATCCCGTCAAAGTATCTCACTTTGTAGGAGAGTCTTATGAAGCAAGATATATGAAACAAAAGTCACTTGTAAAATTATGTTTGAGACTTTCCAACGTAAGTGTATTACTTACAAAAACTTTCTTACCAAATCTTATTTTCCCATCCTACAAAATCTTAAGGTTTTAGATGCCTTATATGTGGATGTGGCAGCCACCACATCCCTTATATTTCCACCTTATCTAATGACTTAATGAGTCATCAATGATAAGGTGGTTTGCTGCCACATGGGGGAGAATTTATCCTTATCACAATTCTTACCCACTTAGTTCCTTAATTAATTTGTTAATCCCCATTAACCAATAATTATTCAATTATCCACATTATTAGGAATTATCTCAAATTACTTAATATATCACTCACTTTTAACATACTTTATATACCTTATAATCACGGTCATGTGGTACATTGTGGCACTAGTCCATAAATACCGGGTACTATTGCTTTGACCGCATTTTATCCCAACTTGACAATCTTCCACGAAATTTATTTTCTTCGATTTACATACCCTCTCACCTTCACTAATTTACTCATAACTTGTTTGTAATAGCATAAGACTTATAATTCCAAAATAATCTCATTCCCGAACTTTTGTCGATTAACTTACGACGAAACTTTAACGTACGAAAACATTGGGTGTAACATCATTCTCCTCTTTGGAATATTCGTCCTCGAATGTTGAATGATGCACTTATCATTATCATAGCCTATAGTCCGTGTGAAAACTTTAGCACTCTTCTTTCCATCTTAGGCAACTATTTTGTGAATAATTCCAAAGGCCAGGGCATTCCCCCCTTTAGGCCTCTTTCTCAGACCACGACTTGTGGTCTGATTCCTTCTAATCTCATAATTGTTACTACCTTCTATCGTGCAGCCTGTACGACTCTGACCTTGTAAATGTGCCTATGCGACTCTTCTCTCCTTTTTCCCCCGGCTTTTAGCCAATCTCTAGGCCACACTTTGTAAATATACATAGAGCTTGATAAGATGTCCCTCTGGGCATCGATAGGTATATTGAAGTTCTTCGCTCGGTACTTTGTTGAACTTACGAGTATTGCTACACCTTATTTCATAGATCCGTTTATCCATTCGTATGACTTTACTGCATCTAGGTAGGTCATACTATACCATAATTCTTACTTCAATTTATCGTTAATGAGGTCTGCTACCAAACTCCAGGTTACTTTCGTTGCTTAACCTGTATGCATAAATCTAAGTCCTTTAATACTTCTTCATTACTATTTATCTTAAGACTGACAGCATGATCTCATCTCATACTGTTGAACTTTTATCCATCTATCGTTGATTCACCTTAATTGTGATCCATCATCTACCACTGATAACTTGATCTCTTATGTAGCACTGCCGCTAGGGCTCACGTCTCATCGGGGACATTTGGAGTAATTAGATTGATCCACCAAGGGGTGATACTATACTTTCATAAACGTACTTTATAGCATCCCAATGTGACTCACTTTAAATGGGTTTTTTAATCCCGTACAATTCATGAAATCCTCTTCAAGTCATTACTCAATCGAAGGCCCAAATGTCATCCTTTATCTATCACAATCACACCCTCATTCTACTACCAGGCAGCATTCCATCTCTTCTAAATGCTATTAGTCTTAGACTCATTTGAGTTCATTCAGGCTATACGGAGCTTTCTATAACTTAGAGAAACCATCAGCTCCCTTGTTTTCACGAGCTTAATCCCGAGGACTTATCCATTTTTGTCACGACCCTATTCCCAGACCCGGTCGTGATGGCGCCTCTCGTGAAGACAAGGCCAGCAATTAAACCCAATTTACCTTTTTAAACAGTTAAACAACACAAAGTAGTCTAAAATATGATTTAATAATATTAAGTAGCGGATAATACCAATAAAGTGCGGAACTACAACCCAACACATCCCTAACCGGGGTGTCACAAGTCACGAGCATCTAACAACACTGAATACTCAAATATAACTACAGAGTTTAGTACTAAACTAACAATATAACAAGGAAAGAGATAGGGAAGAGCTCCGGGCTGCGAACGCCAACAACTACCTAAAGACTCCTCGAGATCCGCCTGAAGCTAGAATGAATCAGCACTCCGGAGCGGGTCCAGCTACGCCTGAATCTGCACACAAGGTGCAGGGAGTAAAGTGAGTACTCCAACTCAGTGAGTAACAAATGTAAATAATGACTGAAAGTAAGAAAACACGTAAGGCACAAGGCATACTATTATGAAGCAGTAAAACCATTTAAAAACAGTAAATCAGTGAAGAGTTAAGTAAAATCCTTTTTCTCAAAAAATAAACAGGCAATTAAGATAAAGTAAACAAATAGAAATTCGCCCCTCGGGCACAGTATCCACAAATCCGCCCCTGGGCAACATCTCAGAAGCAATACCAGCCCCTCGGGCTCAATCTCACATCACAATGGGTACCCGCGCTCACTGGGGGTGTGCAGACTCCTGCAGGGGCCCCTTACGGCCCAAGCGCAATAACAAGCCATCTCATGGCATCAAAACTAGTTCCTCATCCTCATATCAATCAAGCCACCTCGTGGCATACATATCTCAGGCCCTCGGCCTCAAATCAGTATCAGTGTTTCCTCACAACATGGGCCCTCGGCCTTGCTCAGTCAAAAATCCTCACAAGCCCCTCGAGCAATAATAAAACAGTGTTCCTCAGCCCAAACATCATTTAAAATATAATTTAAGTCTTAAAACTGAGTAAACATGGCTGAGTATGAAAAACAGTGGAAAATACCATGACTGAGTTCAAGTATAAAGTCAAAACAGTGAGGAAATATCAATAAAAAGCCCCGAAAGGTTCAAATAGTTGGCACTAGGCCCAGATATGACATTCAGCCCAAATAATGATGATAGCAAATAGTTTTTAATCAAATACGCGATAAAATCATCAATTGGGACGGACCAAGTCACAATCCCCAATAGTGCATGACCCCACGCCCGTCATCAAGCGTGTGCCTCACCTCAACATAGCACTACGATGTGCAATTCGGGGTTTCAAACCCTCAGAACATCATTTACAATCATTACTCACCTCGAACCGGCTAATTCTCTAGCTCGCGACGCCTTTGCTCCTCGAATCGGCCTCCACGCGCGTCGAATCTATCCAAAATCAGAACGAGGACGTCAAAATATGCCAAGGGAACAAAGCCCAAGCGAAAACAATCAATGAAGGACACAAATCCTGAAATTACCAAAACCCGACCCCCGGGCTCACATCTCAAAATTTAGAAATTTTCACACCAATAGATTCCTTATCTTCCCACGAGTTCATACATACCAAGGACACTGAAATCGGAGTCCAAATGACCCCTCAAATCCCCATTTAAAGGTCTCTTAAACTCAAGCCCTGATCCCCAATTTTCTTCCTTAATCCCCACTAAAATCATGATTAATTAGTGGAAAAATGGTCTTAAACCCAAGTAATTAAGCTTAGGGAACTTACCCAACTGATATCCTTTGATTCCTCTTGAAATCCTATGCCTTAGCCTCTTTTCCCGTCTTCAAAATGATGAACTTAGCAAAATTTCGCGAAAAAAACAATATATACCTTCTGGCCAAGGATTTTTGCATCTGCGACCATTCCACCGCTTCTGCGGTACCGCATATGCGATCTTTCCTCCGCATCTGCGGAAATCACTTAACGGGCCAAATTCCGCATCTGCGGTCAACTCTTCGCACCTGCGCCTTCGCAGGTGCGGTCAATCCACCGCATCTGCGGTTCCTGACTCCCCCTCTCAATTCCGCTTCTGCGACTTCCACTTCCGCACGTGTGGCGCCGCACCTACGGTCCCCAAACCGCAGGTGCGAAAACACCAAAAGTAGCAATCTTAGCAGCTGCAATAACACCTCAAACTCTCCGTTAACCACCCAAAATCACCCCGAGGCTCCCGGGACCTCAACCAAAAGCACAAACATATCCTAATACCTTATTCTAACTCGTTGCAATCATCAAAACACTTCAAACAACATCAAATCAACCAAAACACGTCGGATTCAAGCCTAAGTTTCTAAAAACTTCAGAATTCCACTTTTGATCAAAAACCCAACCAAACCACGTCCGAATAACCTGAAATTTTGCACACATATCCCAAATGAGACAACGAAGCTATTGCAACTCTCGGAATTCCATTCCGACCCCTATATCAGAATCTCGCCTACCAACCGA
Source organism: Nicotiana attenuata (assembly GCF_001879085.1). NCBI lineage: Eukaryota > Viridiplantae > Streptophyta > Magnoliopsida > Solanales > Solanaceae > Nicotiana > Nicotiana attenuata. Next base: position 426,948 of record NW_017670238.1, read on the forward strand.
AAATCGCCAAAATATCAACTTCGCCAATGCAAGCCTAAATCTTCTCCAAACCTCCAAAACCCATTCCGATCACACTCCTAAGTCCCAAATCACCTCCCGAAGCTAACTGAACCATCGGAACTCACATCCGAGCCCTCTAACACATAAGTCAACGTCCAGTTGACTTTTCCAACTTAAGCCTTCTTAAAAGAGACTAAGTGTCTCAAACTTCACCAAAACTAATCCGGATTAAATCCGACCAACCCAATACCTCAAATCACGGATAATAAGAAGCAGAAATGGGGGAAATGGAGCGGTAACTCATGAGACGACTGGCCGGGTCGTCACATCCTCCCCAACTTAAATAAACGTTCGTCCTCGAACGAGTCAAGAAACATACCTGAAGCCTCAAACAGGTGAGGATATCTGCTCCGCATCTCCCGCTCAGTCTTCCAGGTAGCCTCCTCCACGGGCCGACCTCTCCACTGCACTTTCACCGAAGCTATATTTTTTGATCTCAACTTTCGAACCTGATGCTCCAAAATAGCTGTTGGCTCCACATCATAAGTCAAATCACCCTCCAACTGAACCATGCTGAAATCCAGAACATGAGACGGATCTCCAATACTTCTAGAGCATAGAAACATGGAACATCGGATGCACACTCGACAAGCTGTGTGGCAAGGCAAGCTCATAAGCCACCTCCCCAATGCTCCGAAGTACCTCAAAAGGCCCAAAGAACCGTGGACTCAACTTCCTTTTCTTCCCAAATCTCATAACACCCTTCGTGGGCGAAACCTTCAACAGGACCTTCTCACCAACCATGTAGGACACATCTCGAACCTTCCTGTCAGCATAACTCTTTTACCTCGACTACGCTGTACGAAGTCTCTACTGAATCACCTTCACTTTATCTAAAGCATCCTGTACCAAATCTGTCCCCAAAAGCCTAGCCTCACCGGGATCGAACCAACCAACTGGAGATCTACACCGCCTCCTGTACAAAGCCTCACATGGAGCCATCTGAATGCTCGACTGGTAGCTGTTGTTATAAGTAAACTCTGCAAGCGGTAGAAACTGATCCCATGACCATTCGAAATCAATAGCGCAAGCGCGTAACATATCCTCCAATATCTGAATAGTGCGTTCCGACTGCCCGTCCGTCTGAGGGTGAAAAGTGGTGCTCAACTCAACCTGAGTACCCAACTCCCGCTGAACAGACTTCCAAAACTGAGAAGTAAACTGAGTGCCCCGATCTGAAATGATGGAAACTGGGACACCATGCAACCGAAAAATCTCCCGGATATATATCTCTGCTAACCACTCGGAAGAATAAGTAGTACAGATAGGAATGAAGTGCGCGGACTTGTTCAACCGATCCACAATCACCCAAATAGCATCGAACGTTTTCAAAGTTCGTGGGAGCCCAACTACAAAGTCCATAGTGATCCGCTCCCACTTCCACTCTAGAATATCCATCCGCTAAAGCAAGCCACCCGGTCTCTGATGCTCATATTTCACCTGCTGACAATTGAGACACAGATCTACAAATCCCACAATATCTTTCTTCATTCTCCTCCACCAGTAATGCTGTCTCAGATCCTGATACATCTTCGTGGCTCCTGGATAGATAGAATACCGCGAGCTATGGGCCTCCTCCAGAATCAACTTCTGAAGCCCATATAAATTGGGCACACAAATCCGGCCCTGCATCCTCAATACCCCATCATCTCCAATAGTCACATCTCTGGCATCATCATGCAGAACTCTGTCCCTAAGGACAAGCAAGTGCGGATCATCATACTGGTGCTCTCTGATGCGCTCATATAGGGAAGACCGAGAAATGACACAAGCCAATACCCGATTGGGCCCCGAAATATCCAACCTCACGAACCGATTGGCCAAAGCCTGAACATCAACCGCAAGAAGTCTCTCCCCAACCGGAATATATGCCAAACTCCCCATACTCACTGCCTTTCGGCTCAAAGAATTGGCCACCACATTGGCCTTTCCTGAATGGTACAATATAGTGATGTCATAATCTTTATGTAACTCCAACCGCCTCTGGTGCCTCAAATTAAGATCCTTTTGCTTGAACAAATGCTGAAGACTGCGATGATAGGTGAACATCTCACAAGATACGCCATACAAATAATGCCTCCAAATCTTCAACGCGTGAACTATGGCAGCCAACTCCAAATCATGAACGGGGTAGTTCTTCTCATGGGGCTTCAACTAACGAGAAGCATAAGCAATAACTCTACCCTCCTGCATCAACACACAACCAATCCCTACTCTTGAAGCATCACAATACACAGTATATGAAGCTGAAGCTGATGGCAAAACCAATACTGGAGCAGTGGTCAAGGCTGTCTTGAGCTTCTGAAAGCTCTCCTCACACTCGTCCGACCATACGAATGAAACACCCTTCTGAGTCAACTTGGTCAAGGGCGATGTGATAGATGAGAATCCCTGAACAAACCGGCGATAATAGACTGCCAAACCAAGAAAGCTGCGAATCTCTGTGGCTGAGGACGGTCTGGGCCAACTTTGAACTGCCTCAATTTTCTTTGAATCAACCTGAATACCCTCACTGGACACCACGTGTCCCAAGAATGCCACTGAACTGAGCCAAAACTCACACTTGGAGAATTTTGCGTAAAGCTTCTCCTCCCTCAATTTCTGCAACACAACCCTCAAATGCTCCGCGTGCTCCTCCCGGCTACGCGAATATACCAGAATATCATCAATGAAAACTATGACAAATGAGTCAAGATAAGGCCGGAACACGTTGTTCATCAAATGCATGAACGCTGCTGGGGCATTGGTCAGCCCAAAAGACATAACCAGGAACTCATAGTGACCATATCTGGCCCTGAAGGCCGTCTTAAAAATATCCGAATCCCTGGTTTTCAACTGGCGATAACCCGAGTGGAGATCATTCTTGGAGAACACCCTTGCTCCCTGAAGCTGGTCGAATAATTCATCAATGCGAGGCAAGGGATACTTGTTCTTAATTGTTAACTTGTTCAATTGCCAATAATCAATGCACATCCTCAAAGTGCCATCATTTTTCTTCACGAACAGAACCGGCGTGCCCCAAGGTAACACACTGGGCCGAATGAACCCCTTGTCAAGGAGTTCCTAAAGATGCTCCTTTAACTCTTTCAACTCCGCTGGTGCCATACGATACGGCAGAATAGAAATGGGCTGAGTGCCCGGCACCAGGTCAATACCAAAATCAATATCCATGTCCGGTGGCATACCCGGCAGGTCTGCAGGAAATACATCAGGGAAATCCCCGACAACTGGGACAGAATCAATACTGGGAGCCTCAGCTCCGACATCCCTCACAAAGGCAAGATACGAAAGACAACCCTTCCCAACCATACGCTGGGCCTTCAAGAAAGAGATTACTCTACTAGGAACATAATCAATCACACCTCGCCACTCGATCCGTGGCACACCCGGTATAGTCAATGTGACTGTCTTGGCATGATAGTCCAGAATAGCGCGACACGGAGATAGCCAATCCATGCCCAAAATAACATAGAAATGCACCATACTCAATAATGAAAGATCCACTCAGGTCTCCAGATCCCCAATAGTCACCACACACGACTGGTACACACGGTCTACAACAACAGTATCGCCCACCAGGGTAGATACATGAACAGGTAGGGCAAGAAACTCACGGGATGTACCCAAATAATGAGCAAAGTATGATGACTTATAAGAATAGGTTGAACCGGGATCAAATAATACAGAGGCATCTCTGTGGCAGACTGAAACAATACCTATAATAACAGCATCTGAAGCGATAGCATCGGGTCTGCCTGAAAGAGCATAGAAACGGACCTGAGTGCCCCCTGATCGACCTCCCCCTCTGGGGCGACCCCTGGCTGACTGATCCCCACCCCTAGCTGGCTGGGCGGGTGGTGGTGGAGCAACTGGCGCTGAGGCTGATGACTGGCCCCTCTGCTGGGATGAACTAGCAACACGACGCGGACACTGCCTCCACACGTGCCCCATCTGCCCACACTCGTAACAACTCCCAAGTGCTGGAGAAGGGGACTGATGGGAACCCCTCGCACCAGAGTGACTAGCAGATGCACTCGGCATAGAAGAGACATGAACAGATGGAGCATGGGATGAGCTCTGAGCTGGAAGGGCACTAAGTGAAGAATGGCCCTGGTGTGAACTACGAGAACCATGACCCGATGACGCCCCTCGATAACCTGGGCGATCATACTGACCATGTCGGAACTGTCGGCCTCCCTCTCCTCTCACTCCTGGCGACGGATAGACTCAATCTCCTAGGCAATGTCCCCAACCTCCTCAAATGTAGCACCAGTCACCCTCTCCCTGGTCATGAGAATACGAAGCTGATAAGTAAGACCATCGACAAACCTCCTGATCCTCTCTCTATCTTTCGGGACCAACCAGATGGAATGACGAGCCAACTCAGAGAACCTCAACTCATACTGTGACACGGTCATCTCCCCCTGACGCAACCACTCAAACTGTCTACGCAGCTCCTCTCTGCGAGACTGCGGCACATACTTCTCCAGAAAGAGTGTTGATACCCAATTTTTCCCTGCATATTTTCACATATACAAAATACTTTCAAAATAACATATATATGCATATATAAGCATGCCTAAGGATTTTAGTGTTTTTCCAAATTTTTTTAAAGATTTTTAAAATCAATTTGTTGTCCATTTTAGCAGTACAAAATCAGTAATTATTCCCAAAATCATCAATTTTGGTGAATACTTTATTTTATTCCCATTTTTATACAAAAATATAGTTAAGGTAATTTTTTATACATTTTTTACAAATTTATTTGGTATTTTAAGGCTAAATTGCATATAATTGCAATTCTAGCCTATTTTAAGTTTAATAGCATTTTAATTATAAAAATTGGTTCCAGTATTTTTAAATTAATATTTATGTGTTATTAACTGACTCAGTACTTTTAATTTTCTTTTAAAATCATTTTACTATTTTTTTTATAAAATAAAAGGGAAAACTGGCTATTTAACATTTAGCCTCATTTCGTTGCAATTACAGCCTATTTACATTTCAATTTTAGCCACCAATTGACCCAATCCTAACCCCCAATTGGACCGGCCCAATTTCAATTTTACCCAGCCCCTTAACCCGTTTATTTAACCCGCCCGGCCTTTCTTTCAATCCAGGTCGTTGATCATTTTGATCAACGGCCAGGATCGTCCCTTGCCATTTTTAATTTCCCTACCCTAACCTAATCCCCCCATTTAGCTTGGTCCGCCGCCTTTGAATACTCTCCACTCTCAAAACACTCTCGAAGGTTCTCCAGAACCCTAGTTGTCTTCAACCCTTTTTCCACCGCACTTTCGCCGGAATCCATGGCTTCTCAGGCCATGGATGGTCTGTACTCACCCCCCTCCACCATTAAACCCTGTGTGTTCAAAGTGTTGAGGTCTGACCTCCATGGTTCTCTTTCAGATCTCCTCAGAGCTATAGTTCTATGGCCTCTCCGGCCTTTGCTCCGACGCATTCAAGCATTTCGAGCCTATTTCCGACCTCTCCGACTCAAGGTCGGGCTTTCTTCCAAGCCTTTCTCATTTCTAAGGTTTCTCCGAAACCCTAAGCTATTCGAGGTTTTTCTCTGTCTGTTTTCTTAGATCTATGCTATATCCGTGTTTTATTGGATTTTTAAGGTGTTTTCCCCAATCTTTTCTTTCAAAATTGTTTCTCTTCGATTTAGGGTTTCTGAAAGGATTTCAAAACGTCTTTCTGATTCTTCCTTTTCTTTTTGTGTGTTTGCCTATACTATGTTTTACCACGCATGTGTTGTTCTTCTGCTTTTCTTTCTACTATGCATGACTCTCCTGTACTTTGTATTCTACTGTGCCTTTAGACTAGGCTCGCATGTCAATCTTTGTTATGTTTTTCTATATGTTCTTTGCTATACTTTTCAGTATTCTTCTACTGTATGTGTTTCCTACTAAGCTCTTAAGTTTGTTTGCCTTTACTGAACTTCTGTTTGAGTTCTAACCATGCTTCCTTTACTGTTTCTTAAGTTTATATCACTTCTTCTCTCTTCTGAACTTGCTTGAGTTCCGAGCTTTTCTCAAACATGTTCTTTATGCCTGCAAACCTGTTATCATATCTGTTTGTTTCTCATGAGTCTCTGAAAGATACCTTTGAGCCTGCTTCAATGGCTTGTCTTCTCATCGTTGTATCAGATTCGAGTTGAAACCCTAGGATCTGAGGGTTTTGGCAAGTTTGATTTGGTGTTTGGACTTGGGTTCTACTTTGGAACCCTGAATTCCCAGACTCATTCTGAGTCTATAAATTTGACTGGAACCTCTTTGTTTATAACTCTGAACTTTTCTATGATAGGTTTTCTAATTAACATGACAACTCTTTCTTGCTTGACATACCTGTGTTCTTTATATATGAGAAATTCTTCCTTCAAAAAGGTTTTTCCAACTTATGATTGATTCCGAATTCCGTTTAGTAAGGTTTGATTGATTGTTACTGATTTTCCTTAAGTAAAACCCTTTTCTCTCTTTTCCTGACTTGGTTCACTCGAACAAAGCCTGCAATTTTGATTTTACTGGCTGTTTGATTGATTCCCTTTCCTTATTCTCACAAACCGTGTTACTATCAAATTCTTTCCTTAAATAGACCCATGTATATTTGCCCTTATTGTACTACTTTGGAAATTTTTTTGAGCAAACTCTTTCCTTATTTAATTTTGCCCGTTTGAAATCAGAATCCCTTAATTAAAGGGAATCCTTTTTGTAATTGATTGCAAAACTATTCTCTTACCTTTTTCTTTCTTGCTTGCTGCACTATAAAAGGGGACCGACCCTTCTGCACTTTGACAACTTCCAATGGAATACTCTTTAAGACAACTTTGAGTCCAATACTCTAACATACATACATACTTTCAATTTCAATACTCTTACACTTCACCCAACACTTTACTCTCTTTTGAGACCTGCTGATTATTTGCTTGCAATTTGGCTTTCAAGGCTACTGTTTTACTTTCTTATTTCCTTGAAACTGGTATGTTCTAATTTAAGTTTTAGCCTCATCCCAACGTGTTTACTTTACAGTTTCCACATCCCTGTCTGTTTTACTACTTATGTTTAATGTTAATTAGCAAGTCAATTCCTTTGCATATGTTTCTACTATGAATCCCTACACCCCTGACTACATTACTGCCTGTGTTTAATGTTAATCAACTTCATCGAACATGTTTCTATTTGTGGATCCCCATTCCCTATTCCCCTCTATGTGTTTGAGTTAAAGTTTAGGCATGGCAGCACCTAAATTGTTGTTCATGTCTGGGCTTGATCCTTTAAGGGATCCTAACTCCCAAACAATGCGGCTAACAGGCTGGTTAGGGGTGTGCCATCACTCCTAATTGCTGGGTATTACCACCAGCCTATCTTGGCTCTCCCAGAATCCCCTCTATTGCACTTACACTCATTCCTAGTTTCTAAGTCCTGCCCCCCTCCTATGAGCCTTGCTTTGGGACCTTGAGTTCCCTCTGAACTTGGACATTTGAGGGCTGGCCCTTCCACACTGCACTTCAATTCAATTCTGCAATATGTTTGGGTGTAAGCACTGCCCGGAGTTCATGAAGCTCCTGGGAACTCTAACACACCCAAAAATGAGAAAGGCTTTGGAAATCGGATCTTTGGAGTTGGTTTATTTCATGTTTCAGACCTGGAGTCTGAATTAGGCTCTCCTTCGTTGTACTTTAATTTCTGATGTAATTTTACTTTTCTTTATTCATCCTGGGTTGTAATAATTTGTAATAACGTATGGGGTTTATAGTGAAAAGGGGAAGGTCACTCATGTATGCATGCGGGTAGACATCATGTTCTTAGGTATTTATTCCTGTAATCACATCTTGTTTTTCACTTATGCATTTCATATAGAAATCCTGCCTATAGTTCCGCACTTCTAATATATAGAAATCATGCCTTCGGTTTTCTGCACTTATGCATATATAAATAGCATGTCATTAAGGTTTTGCACTCATAAAGATACCATGTCTTTAAGGTTCTGCACTTCTGCATATATAGAAACCATGTCTTTAAGGCTCCGCATTCATATAGATACCATGACTGTAGGCTTCTGCACTCTTGCATCATATAGATAACCTGTCTATAGGATCTCTTAAATTCTTCATTTACATCTATCATTAGGTAAACTGTTCATAGCTTTAAATAACAAATTGCATTCTAGATACCATGCTTATAGGACTCTTGCATTTCTATAAACGTTTTAAAACCAGTCACGCTTAGAAAGCATGTCTATAGGGGTAATCAACTGAATATGAATCGTCAACAAGCTTAAAAATCAGTAATATCGATACTCAATACCTGCAGAGCTTATGTTTTCTATGATCAGCAAGCCTTCTTTAAAATCAGTATACTTCCGCATTGCTAGATATCATGCCATAGGTCTCACCTAGGCAAGCCATTAGGTAATTAATTAACTACACCAGTATTTAATAATTACAACCAGCAGGCAGACCTAATTCGGACTTCTTATATGGAAATATGTGATAAATCAGCCATGCCATAACGTTTTAAGTTTAATTAAGACCTAATCAGTATCTGAAAGACATGCTAAAACTATATGTTTCTCTTTGTTTTAAGGAGGTTTTGTTTGAGCCTTACCTGTTTATGTGCTTCCCCATACTTGTCATATATGTTTTGACCGTCGCCTTAGACTTTTATCCTTTTAAACCACTAAAAGCCAATTCTCCCTCCCCTTTAGGACTAGTAGTACCTAATATCTCCGGGGCTGATAGGATTGGGATGGGTAATAGCATGCAATAAGTAACGAGACTATTACGCGATTTGATACCTTAACGGGGTGGGTAAGGGTAGACATGGATATGATGACCACGCGATAACACCACGTGTATAAACGGTTACCGGGTGTTGTGTGGGGTGATCCATGTTATTTGTAAACCTAGGACCCCCTTTCCCTTTGCTTGTTTACTATTTTTCAGAATTTTAAAAGCTGTTTAATTTTTAGTTTCTTTAACTTTTCTGTTACTTCAACTACTCGCACCAATTATGTAAAAACCCTTTTTTACTTGTTTAATTTTCAGTACTGGTTTCTTTCCAAAACTTCCGCCTATTTCACTTCTTTTTCTGATTACTTGCATCAATTATTTGCAAACCCCTTCCCCTTTACTTGTGTGTTCTATTTTTTAGAATTATAAAACTGCCTTCTTCCAAATTTCAGCATTCTTTAAACTTCTTGTACTTCAGTTGTTTGCAACCATTATGTGAAACCTATCTACTATTTACAATGCTTGCTTGTTTATTTGTTGTTTGTATTTAAAGTCACAATTGTAGCATGACCGGTAACCACACTAGTGAATCTTGAGGGGTGCCTAACACCTTCCCCTCGAGATAATTTCAAGCCCTTACCCAATCTCTGGTTTTCTAAAATCAAATTCATTCTTAGTGTCCTAATGCACTTAATCATTAGGTGGCGACTCTTCAAAAATTACAAACCCAATTCCCAAAGGGAAAAGAGCTGTCTGCCCAAATGTCATAAACCCGATTTCGCGAGAAAAATGGGGCATCGACAGCATGGCGTCTCTGTTGGGGATTTCTTTAAGGCTTTTACCATTTCATGCTATTTGTGACTTTAATGTTCTTTACATGTCTTTACTTGTTTAAATGCCTTTAAGTATTTATTCTTTCTTCTACTACAAAACTGACTTGGCTCTTCGTTTCTTTTCTTTTAATGTTTTCTTTTATCGTTTTCCTTTAATGCTGTTGTAAATTATGAGAAACTGTTGTAATTATTATTCTATGAACGTGCAAATACATGACAACTTGTTAATTATTGTAACTGCATTTTTCAACATCATATTCCACTCGTGCCAAACAAAATACCATAGCAATGCTTATAATGCGTGGTTGCGCTCTTCCGATATTATCACCCCCTAAATTCAGCAAAGGCATATTTGCAGTAAAACTAGTCGATCAGCAGTGCCATCGACAGTTCCGCGCGTTTCCCTCTTGAGTTGTCCGCTCAAGGGTACCAGTCTAATAACCCATAGAAACCCTACTCTGTTTAATTGTGCATGCATCATTGTCAAACCTAGCCGAGTCAGTTATGTTGTCCGCATAATGACTCTTTAAGACAGCCTCATCCAAAGTCCACTGGGTTTCCCTGAAACCCATACAGACACTACCACGTTCTGTGCATTCATTTGGAGAACTAAATGCTTCTTCTGCTGATTGTTGATATTAATAGTCGAGTCTGGTGGGGGTAAGGGTCTAACACTTTTGTCTTGCAGAAATGAGGCACGAAGTCCCCAGATTCGGCATGGTCACCAACATCCACCCCAAATTGTTAAGCTGGTGGGGAGATCTTCATTCCAGTGATCAGGCTCTTGTCAGAAAATATCTAGGAAACCTACCTTCTCTCCTAGAAATTCAACCCAACAACAAAATCATAGAAGCTGCAACTTTATTTTGGGATTGTGATAGATCGGTATTTCGCTTTGGAGACATTGAGATGAAACTTGTAAGTTAACTCTTGCCACTTATGTGCACACAGTCATGATTAAATATAAAGCATAAAACCACGGTATAAACAACAACAAGGGAAAAGCTTGCATTAAGATAGTTTTGGATTTTACAGCAGGAGTAGAGTTAATGTTACTACCACATCCATGCATTAGAAAAATTAACAAAAATACCACAAGTTATCATCATAAGAACTGACTTGGAGAGACTAGACACTGAGGGGACAGAATTTAAGAGCACTGGAGGGAAAGGTTTGGAAGCAGAGGAAAATGTTTGAAGGACTAAATCCATTCGAGCATTTACTGACATTTCTCATTGAGCAGTCTTTCTTTCAGGCCCTCCACTTGTTTCCTGAGCTTAGTGTTCTCCTTTGTCATGTGAGCAACCTCTTCTCTTTGAGAGTGACTGGAACCAGTTGCCTCTTGCAGCTGATTTATCTGAGTCTTAAGGATAGCATTCCTTGCTTTCAATTGCCTTATCTCAGTAGTATTACTGTTTTGAGCATTTATTAATTGTGAAATAGTAGAAGTGCTTGCAATCCCGCCAAATTTTTCTGTACACTCACATTCTTCAAGAGTGTTTTCTGAAAATGTTTGCTTCTTGGCACCCACTTTAACTGGTCCGAGAGGAACCATGAAGTGCTCAAAGAGAACCCGTATGGCAGCCCATGATTACCATCTTTAATGTCTGCCACTTTATTCATATGCTCTATCATGATCCCAGACAGATTGATGGTAGTGAAGTCATCCAGTGCTTCCATGAGGAACAGGTCTGCACGAGAGGTGATGGATCTTTGCTCAGCTCGAGGCAGCAACACTTTGTTTACCATCTCAAATAGCAGTTGGTAAACAGGAAGGAGGGCCTTATTCTAAACCCGTTCCCCCTGCTGAACTGCTCTGTCCTTGAAGATTGCATTTCTGAAGTTCTGAGTAGAAGCTCCCTAAACACTAGATATCCCTTCAGTGGGCACATCAAGAATAGATCCCAGCAAGGCAAAGTCTATTACCATATCAACCCCATTCACCAAGGCACAAGTGTGACCATCATCAACCTTGTGCAAGTCGGCATAAAACTTTGAACTTCCTCCTCATATACCCTAGCAGCATCACTTTCGAACAAGTGTGTCCATTGTTGGAAATCACAGATCTCAACTAACTGTCTCATACCAGCCTCCTCCAAGAAATAGGGGGCAAATGTGCGCCCCTATAGTGCCTTTTGACTTCTCCATCTCTCTTTCCAGCACTCCCCGCTTACCAACTTTGGCCTTCTTTGAGGAACCAGGTTCCTCATCTGTATCAGCCTTTCTCTTAGTAGTATTGCGAACACCTTTCTCCTTTTTCACAAATTTTTCACCTGATTCTTTCTCCATATTCTTAGTAGCAAGAGCATCAGCAGACCTCGTCACACGTTTAGCAGACACAATGGAACCCCCTTGTTGCTTCCTAGTCAACGTAATAGGTTCCTCCGCTTCTTCTTCATCTACATTCACAACAAGGGCTATCTTCTCATTTACAACTTTGCCATATTTCACTAATTTTCTTCTCCTGGACATAGGTTGACTGTTCTTAAGAGTAGACTCAAGAGCCTCCTTCTTTTTCAACCTTGTTGTGAGTCGCTTAGGAGTGGGCTCTCCACCAATAGCTACTCTACGCCTAGGCAGACGGGCAACTGGTAAGTCATCAAAACCTTCTTCGCTATCCTCCTTTTGAATTTTAGACACTGGGCTTGTATAAAGCATAATTACACTTAGAGGATCAACATCTAAATAAGGAGAGGGAGCATGCTTAGTACTGACCTAGGGTTCCTGAGTAGGACCTGGAGTTGGATCCTCCGAAGGTGGATCAGGTCCTCCAGCAGGTTCCCTAGTAGCACTTTCCTGTGCTGAAGGTTCAATAGGCACAAGCTTATTATCCTCTCCAACAGGCTCAGATTTTTCCCCCTGAGTCTTAAGACCATCCTCACTTCCTCCGAAGAAAACCTCTTCATTGGCGATGGACAGCATATTTTCGATTGCTTCCTTTTCTTGCGGATTCATCAGAAGCTCAGGAAAAGTGGGAGGGGTACCTGTGGACGCGGGTTCAGGAGGAGTCTTTTTTGAGTCGATGATTTTATTTCCCTCAACCTGGTCTGCCTTTGACTTTTCTTCTATAGGAGAACTTGAGATTTTTCGATTTTCTTCATTCTCAGCAATACTCCTGTCATCCCTCTTTTCTGGCGAGGTAAGAGAAGAGCTCTGGGAAGCACCTCCTGTGAGAGTTGATGTTTGGTGACACTTGTTAGAGCAGGAACCCGAATAGGTAGGAGAGGAGACGGAGTGTGGGGTGACTCTTTTCTAGGGTTTTGGTTATCAGTAGTATGAGGAGGAGATTCTGGCATTGGTGTTTCGACTGGTGAGGACTCGATAATGCTAGAGATCATTTAATCTTCAGCCATGGTGGGAAGAATAAAGAAGATTTGGTGAACTGAAGAGAGAAAGAATAGGAAACATGTTTAGATGTGTTGATGTGTGAAGTGCGGTGACAGAGATAGATGTAATTATGATGACAGAGAGGGCGGCGGGTTTAAGGGAGATGGGTCAATTAGTAACTGGTGAGGCGTTTGGGTTCAAAAGACACAAAACTAAAAACTGACATGCTGATGATGTGGCACTTGTTTTAATTGTTCAAAATTGTGCATGAGAGAACATAGAAACTACTAACATGTGTCAGGAGAACCAGGTTCCCCGACTGATCTCTTATCTGCAGGCTTTGCCCTTTTTACTAGTGTATACAACCTCAGTTGCTTATTTACTCTGTAATCATCAAGCATGTCTACCTGTAACGGTATACATATGAGTTAGATTTTGCCAGAAAACACCTTTTAGCTAAGTTTACCTGAACTTTTCTTTCATAGCCAATCATTGAGGGACCAGGTTCTCAATTGGGTTTTATCAACCCAGTGCCAGATGATTTTGCTCGAAGTGTTCTCTGCTAAGGGCTTTTGTAAATATATCTACAATTTGATCTTTAGTGCTATAGAATTCCATGCATATAAGCCCTTTCTCAACATTGTCTCTGAGGAAGTGATGACGTACATCAATGTGCTTGGTCTGCTTATGTTGAACTGGATTTTTTGCCATGTTGAGCGCACTAGTATTATCACATAAGAGAGGCACACTGTCTGAGAATACTCCAAAATATTCCAATTGTTGTTTGATCCATATATGTTGAGCACAGCAGGATGCACCTGCTACATATTCAGCTTCTGCAGTTGAAAGTGCCACAGAGTTCTGCTTCTTTGTACCCCATGAGATTAAGCAGGAACCCAGGAAATGTGCCATTCCATAAGTGCTTTTCCTGTCCACCAGATACCCTGCATAATCAGCGTACGCATACCCAATAAGATCGGAGCTGTCTCCTGAAGGATAATAGAGGACCAGGTCCTGTGTTCCTTTGAGATATCTCAGTATTCGTTTGGCATCCCTCATATGAGATTCCTTTGGATTGAATTGAAATCTTTCAAATAGACCCACGCTAAAAACAATATTTGGTTTGCTTGCAGTGAGATATAATAGTGACCCCATGATCCCTCTATACATGGTCTAATTTACAGGAGAACCAGGTTCATCCATGTCTAGACGGGTGGTTATGGCAATAGGCGTCTCTATGACTTTTGATGCTTCCATATCAAACCTTTTCAGCAGCTCCTTGATGTACTTCTGCTGACTTATCAATGTTCCCTTCTTAGATTGCTTCACTTGAAGTCCTAAGAAGAAATTTAGTTCTCCCATCATACTCATCTCGAATTCACTTCCCATGAGTTTTGCAAATTCTTCGCAGAGAGAGTCAGTTGTAGCCCCAAAGATGATATCAGCAACATACACCTGAACAATGAGTAGGTTCCTCCCTCGTTTCTTCAGAAAAAGAGTGTTGTCGATCTATCCTCTTGCAAAGCCATTATCTAGAAGGAATTTTGACAACCTTTCATACCAAGCCCTTGGAGCCTCTTTTAACCCGTACAATGCCTTATCCAGTTTGAACATATGATCAGGGTGCTCGTGACACTCAAAACCAAGAGGCTACTTGACATAGACTTCTTCTTTCAGATAGCCATTTAGAAATGCACTTTTGACATCTATTTGGAATAGTGTGAACTCCATATGAGACGCAAAGGCGATCAGATTCTAATGGCTTCCATTCGAGCTACGAGAGCGAATGTTTCATCATAATCAATCCCTTTTTTCCTGATTGTAGCCTTGAACCACAAGCCTCGCTTTGTTTCTTGTTTTATTTCCAAACTCATCAAGTTTTTTTCTGAATACCCACCTGGTTCCTATAATGGTTCGATCTGCAGGTCGAGGAACTAGGTGTCACGACTTGTTCCATTCAAAATGATGCAGCTCCTCTTGCATAGTTGTGATCCAGTCTGCATCTTTCAGCACTTCCTTTATATTTTTGGGCTCTATCTGGGAAAGAAAGGCTGAGAAGGCAAATGATTTTCTTGCTTTCAATCTGGTTTGAACTCCTGAGTCAAGAGGAGTGATTATGTTGTCAAATGGATGTGAGCTTTTGAACCCCCAATTTGGTGCCTAGGTCACATTCGTAGAGGAACTAGGTATATCTGACTGGATTTCTTGGGTGATTCTTACTTCACAGAGTGGAGTTCCTTGGACTGCATCAACAACCCTATTTTCAACTTCAATTGATGTGATCGGGGGACCAGGTTCCTCTCCAATGGATAGAGATGTATTTGCATCTTCTTCACCGGGTTCCTTAACATGGCTCATCATGCCTGCCTTTCCATTTTCCATGTCAAGTACTTCATCTAGGACAAATAAGGGCTCTCCGTCTTGATCAACATGTATGTCCTTCTCACAGAAGAGGTGAGCTTCGTCAGAGATCACATGTATGCTTTCTTAGACACATTGAGTCCTTTTGTTGTAAACCTTGTAAGCTTTTCTTTGAGATGAGTATCCCAGAAAACGTCCTTCATCACTTTTGGCATCAAACTTCCCGAGGGCTTCCTTTCCGTTGTTATGAACAAAGAATTTGCACCGAAAGTTCTTAGATGTGTTAGCTTGGGTTTCCTTCCATTCAGCAGTTCATATGGAGTTTTGTTCAGAAGGGACCTGATCATGCACCTATTTGAACTCCTGAGTCAAGAGGAGTGATTATGTTGTCAAGTGGATGTGAGCTTTTGAACCTCCAACTTGGTACCTGAGTCTCATTGGTAGAGGAACCAGGTATATCTGACTGGATTTCTTGGGTGTTTCTTACTTCACAAAGTGGAGTTCCTTGGACTGCATCAACAACCCTATTTTCACCTTCAGTTGTTGTGATCGGGGGACCAGGTTCCTCTCTAATGGATGGAGATGTATTTGCATCTTCTTCACCGGTTCCTCTCAAAAGCAAGTGAGTTTCTTGCTTTCGATCTGGTTTGAACTCCTGAGTCAAGAGGAGTGATTATGTTGTAAAGTGGATGTGAGCTTTTGAACCTCCAACTTGGTGCCTGAGTCTCATTGGTAGAGGAACCAGGTATATCTGACTGGATTTCTTGGGTGCTTCTTACTTCATAGAGTGGAGTTCCTTGGATTGCATCAACAACCCTGTTTTCAGCTTCAGTTGTTGTGATCGGGGGACCAGGTTCCTCTCCAATGGATGGAGATGTATTTGCATCTTCTTCACCGGATTCCTTGACATGGCTCATCATGTCTGCCTTTCCATTTGCCATGTCAATTACTTCACCTGGGACAGATAAGGGCTCTCTATCTTGATCAACATGTCTGTCCTTCTCACTGGAGAGGTGAGCTTCGTGAAAGATCATATGTTTGCTTTCTTAGACACATTGAGTCCTTTTGTTGTAAACCTTGTAAGCTTTGTTTTGAGATGAGTATCCCAGAAAATGTTCTTCATCACTTTTGGCATCGAACTTCCCAAGGGCTTCCTTTCCGTTGTTATGAACAAAGCATTTGCACCTAAAAGTTCATAGATGTGTTAGCTTGGGCTTCCTTCCATTCTGCAGTTCATATGGAGTTTTGTTCATAAGGGACCTGATCATGCACCTGTTTACCAAGTAGCACGCAGTATTGACAGCTTCTGCCCAGAAATACATGCGATCCCACTATCAATTAGCATTGTTCTTGCCATGTCTTCAAGAGTTCTATTCTTCCTCTCCACAACACCATTTTGTGGAGGTGTTCTTGGAGCTGAAAAATTGTGAGTGGTGCCATTTTCAGTGCAAAACTCATCGAATTTGGCATTGTCAAACTCCATCCCATGATCAGACCTAATGCAGGCTACTTTATTGCCTATATTCACTTGGATCTTCTTGACAAAAGAGACAAATACTTCAAAGGTTTCATCCTTGGTCCTGAGGAACAAAGTCTAGGTGAATCTGGAGTAGTCGCCAACTATCACAAAGATGTACTTCTTTCCTCCTCTGCTTGGCACCCTCATAGGTCCACATAGATCCATGTGAAGGAGATCAAGTGGCCTTGAGGTACTGACTTCCTTTTTGGGCTTGAATGACTAACTTGCTTTCCTTTTACACATGCATCACATACTTTGTGATCCTTGAAGCTTGACTTGGGCAGACCACGAACCAGGTTCTTCTTTACTAACTTGTTTAACAACGTGAAACTTGCATGACCTAGTCTCCTGTGCCATAACTCAGCATCATCATCAACAACACTTAGACAGCTTAGATCACCATTCTTTAGAGACTCGAAATCAGCTACATAGATATTCTTGTATCTTTTTGCCACTAGCACCACCTCACCAGGTTTGTGACTGTACAAATTATTGACACAACTTCCACCTTGTTTCCCTTATCACAGATTTGGGAAACACTTAGCAAGTTGTACTTCAATCCTTTCACGTAGTACACATTCTCGATTGAGTGAGAGAGAGACTTCCCAATCCTTCCAACTCCCAGAATGTATCCCTTCCCGCCTTTCCCTAAGGATACACTCCCTTCTTGCAGGGCCTTTAGTGAAAGGAAATCATTTGTACTTGCAGTCATATGCTTTGAGCAGCCACTATCCATGTACCATTGTAGGCTGCTTCCTTTCACTAATCTATAACTAGGTCATCTCTAGACTATGTGCTGAGCTTGAGAAAAACAACTATAACTAGGTCATCTCTAGACTGTTCTGCTAGTCCTAGTTTAATTGTTAAGCCATCTCTGTCATTTATAAGACTATGATAAGCGTCGATTAGCACATTTTCCAAGGACATGAGTTTCTTAGGAGACTAAGATTTCAGATTTCTCTGAACATCCAGAAAATTTACCTCATCATCACCGTCATCTTCATCATCAGACTTGGTCATCAAAGCAAAAATTGAATCATACTCTGTTGCTTCACTTTCTACTGCCATCATAGAGATGTTACTTGGTTCATCATCTTCTCCAGATTCGCTTGATGAATCTCCCCATTCAGCCAGAGCTTGTCTCACGACATTGTCAGCTGCGTTTTTTCTATTGAAGCGTCTTTCAGGAACCAGGTTCCTTTTTGCTGCTTTATCAGAGTTGTTCTTGTTCTGATCCTGCTTTAGGAGAGGGCAATCCTTGATGAAATGTCCTGGCTTGCCACATTTATGACAGAGGTCATAATTCTTTGGCTTGCTAGAACTTCTTTTTTTGGGATGCCTCCATTCCTGCGAATAATCTTCTGGAATCTTCTTTTTGGGTATGCCATATCATCATCCTCACCACTTGAGTTATTGTTTTCTGTCTTGAGGACCAGGTACTTCTCCTTCTTGGGATCTCTTCTTTCACTGTCCTTCTTCTTCTTCATTTCATTTGTTTTTAGATTGCCAACAAGGTCATCAATAGTTAATTCCTGCAAGTCCTTCGCCTTTGTAATGGCGTTCACTTTGTTTTCTCAAGAACTGGGCAGCACACTTAGGATTTTTCTAACCAGTTTGTTTCTTGGAATAGTTTCACCAAGGGAGTGAAGCTCATTAATGATGGAGGTGAACCGGGTATGCATTTCTTGGACAGATTCATCGTCTTGCATCCTAAAGAGCTCGTATTCAGTTGTGAGCATGTCAATTTTCGATTGCTTGACCTGTGTTGTTCCTTCGTGAGCTGTCTGAAGGACTTCCCAGATTTCTTTGGCTGACTGACATGTTGATATCCTGTTGTATTCGTAAGGTCCAATACCATAGACAGTAATTTTGTTAGCATGAAAGTTCTTCTCAATGGCCTTTCTATCAGCATCATTGAATTATTTCCTTGTCTTGGGAATGGCTACTGGTGGGTCGCCAAGGTTTTTGGTAGGAACAAAAAGTCCATCACATAGCTCAGAATCTTCATCCATGATGAAGTCATGCATTCTAGTTTTCCACCATCCATAATAATGTCCATTGAACCTAGGTGGTCTGTCAGTAGACTAGCCTTCTTCGAAGTTCGGAGGAGAAGCCATGACGATCTTTTCTAGGTGTTATCTTGGGCATGGAATGGTTGTCTCCGTACTATGCCATTCTAGATTTCTATGCCAAGACTGTCACCTTGGCGATGTAGAGTTGCCTAGGTTAGAGTGGAGAGGTTCATCTAGTAGTACATCCAGTCAGGTTATTTCTTTCTTGAAGGCTTGACATATGGTCGAGAAGGGTTGTTTGGCCTATCTGGCCTTTGATCGGAATACTATTGTAGAGACTCCCACGAGAAATTTGTGCCTGTGGTGCAGGAGTTTTTTGTTGTATTTCCTGCCGACATACCAAGCATGCCACCAGATCGTGATATCACTTTAACATTTATTTTGCACCAGGCACCCGGCCTATCTCTATTCAGCCTTATCGTATAGCTCCCGTGGAGTTAAGAGAGCTGAAGGAGTAGCTTCAGGAGGTTCTCGAGAAGGGATTCATCAAGTTGAGCGTGTCACCTTGGCATGCATCGGTATTATTTGTGAAGAAGAATGATATGAGGATGCGGATGTGCATTGATTACTGCTAGATGAATAAGGTCACCATCAAGAATAAGTATATGTTGTCGCACATTAATGATTCATTTGATCAGCTTCAGGGTGTTAGGGTGTTCTCGAAGATCGACCTGAGATCTGAGGGTATCACCAACTGAGGATTCGTGCTTCAGATGTTCTAAAGATGGCTTTCCGAACTAGATATGGGCACTACGAGTTTCTAGTGATTTTTGGCTTGACTAATACTCCAACAATATTTATGGATTTTATGAATCAGGTGTTCAGGCCATATCTTGACTCATTTATCATTTTCTTCATTGATGGCATATTGATCTACTCGCGTAGAGTTCGAGGGAACAAAAGTTATATGCTAAGTTCTCCAAGTGCGAGTTCTGTTTAGATTCTGTGGCTTTCTTGGGGCATGTTGTGTCATGTGAGGGTAGTATGGTGCATCCCAAAAAGATCGAGGCACTTCAGAGTTGGCCTCATCCTACCACAGTGACCGAGATCAGGAGTGTTACACCCTACATTTTCGTATGTGAGAGTACGTCGTAAATCAATTGATATAAGCTCAGAAATGAGATAATCTTTGGAAGCATATAATGTAAGTTAATCATGTTACCTTGGAGGTTACAAATATTAAAGATCATGAATAACAAGTACCAAGAGGGTGGGAAATCATAGAAGCTAAACCAATTGAAGAAAGTAAGTTTCGTCGAAAGTCGACAATTTGGAATGTTATAACATGTACTTTGGGGTGAGACTAGGGCTCTTAACATGATAAGGAGGTTTTTTATGAGTTATTTTAGTAGTATGATAGTCATGTGATATGTTTTGAAGTCAAAGAAGTTGTGGAACAAAAGTTGGCAAAGGTCATCACAAGATACATTCATAAATGTGCTGAAAGTTAGGTTAAATGTAGCTAAGCTTTTCTCCAAATAAACTTAGAATTATGGGGTTATCTACCTACCAAATTTAATATCTACGAGCCTAGTTTCTAACTCATTAAACTTTTTGTCGATACGACATCGGTAGAGAGATATTCGCATTTTTGCGAGACCACGCAAGCAGCTCTCAATGGCACCCACCTAGGCGGTGGTTGACCTACTTCACCTTATAAACGATTTGGACGCCTATTTTTTGATCATTTTCGACTCAAATTCGTCTCAAAACTTCTCCTAACCCTTCTAAGCATATACCATAAGGGTTTAAAGTTATTCCTAAGTGATTACACCATATTTCAACATCAAAAATTAGTTCTAGTGATGAACAACACCTCTTTGAGGTTGTGTTGTCATTGAAGATAGTTGTGGGCTGTGTTTTGCTGAAATTCAAGTTGTTGCTACTGGCTAAGGTGAGTATAACAGCCTACTAATTGTGCTTATGCTTTCTTGTATGTTGGTTAAGTTGTTAGGATGATGAACTGCTAGATAATACTTGGATTAGCTTAAGTCACTTCTATGGTGTTGTATTGCCATTGAGGGCTGTTGTAAGCTATATATAACTTGGATTTTGACTTGAAGCTACTGTAGGAGGTATTTATATTTTGTTCTTGCACGTGCTTAAGGTTATCTTGATGTTGATTAAGTTAAATGGATGGACTAGACATGAACTAGTGAATAAAGTTGCTAATTGAGGATAGTTGGAGTTGTGCATTGTTTTCTTTGTTATAAATATATGGTATAAGGCTGGAATCATTGATGAATGAATTTATTATTATGTTAATGATACTTTTAAGTTAAATTAAGAAGTCTATAAGGGGTGATATGGGTATACGGATTCCAATCGGAGCTTGACGCTCGTCGTAAAGTAGTTGTGACTTGTTGTTGATATATGGTGTCTTGTTATTGATATTTATATGTTGCTGGATTTCTCTAGATGTTGTTGTTGGTATATGGTATTGGAGGAGGTCTTGTTACAAGGGACATGCTTCCCAAATTTACATAAATAAGCTACTAACTTAAGTTGCGGACTTAGCCTTTACTCAGCACTGATTTTGAATCTCCTTATGCTATGGTTGATTGAGTTGAGTTGTTTCAAGAATTGCTTGGAAGGTATTAAGGAATCAATAGAGTAAAGGTATGTTAAGTCTATCCCTTCTTTCCTTTTGGGATTATCCATATGATACAACGAAATGAGCAAGCACGCAACTTTCACAAATGATTCTATTCTTAGTAATACTAGGGTTGCCTATGTTCTTAATTCTCCATGTGCCCTACTATCATATCGTCTGTTCAAGGGTCTCATGACATTCCAAGAGATCTTATTGACTTACTTCATTATGCATTGCCTTCATTTGTACATGTATATTGACCCATGACCAGATGGCGTTATATATGCGTATAGTATATGTATATGGAGTATGGGGAAAGTTATGGCGTTATATATGCACCACCTGTTCAGCTGGTATACGTTGATGATTCCGCCCACAGAGGCCGAGATGATATGATGGGATGCCCTCAGAGGCTTGATGATGTTATGTACGCATATACCTATCCATGATATGACATTTATACGGATATGCATGACATTATAAATGTTTCATGATTCACAGAGCTATTCAGACTTATAGGTTGAGTCCTTTACTCCAGGTTACTTTAATGTCTATTATATACTACTTTTCATGCCTTACATACTCGGTACTTTATTTGTGCTGACGTTCCTTTTCCTTGGGGATGTTGCATTTCATGCCCGCAGGTCCTGATATATATGTTGACAGTCCTCCTAGTAGGCTATCAGCTCAACGAAAGGTTTTGGTTCACTCCACTTGCTCCGGAGTTGCCTATTTGGTCAGTATGACTTGGACATGTATTGATTGGTATGGCGGCGCCCTATCACGACCTTTATGATTTTTATGTACTCTTAGTGGCCCGTAGATAGATGTCATATATATGGGTACTTGTATGGCCTTGTCGGCCTATGCTTTGAGTATACAAATGATCATGTCGGCCTTATAGGCTCGTATGTCACATGTATAAGTTTCTACATCATGTTGGGTCGCCCTATGACTAGTATCCCCTTATGTTTTATTCTGGTTATCTTATGACGGCCCTTCTGGCCCATTTACCCATGATGGTATGATAAGCAAGATATAGTGAAAGATAAGGGACGTCTTCTCAAAGTCCATACCTGTACCGAAGAGACCAGACCTTGGGAAGGCATCGTTACGTTGGTACTCGGTTGAGTAAGGCCCTGGGTGCCCGTCACGGCCCTTCGGTTTGGGTTGTGACAAAAGGTTATATCAGAGCAAGTTTGCCCTAGGGAGTCTACAAGTCGTGTCTAGTAGAGTCTTGTTTATGGGTGTGTTGTGCACCACACTTATAAGCAGGAGGCTACATGGTATTTAGGACAGTTACTCTTTCTTCTTACTCTAGATCATGTGGTAGAGCTCAGTTGTAAGAATTGAAACTCCTAAATTTTACTTTATTCGTAATACAACGATACCTGCATCCACAAAGACAGTTGGTAAGAGATTGAATGTGGCTATGGAAGAGTTGAGTTGGAGGAACTCGAGTTTGTGCCATGCTTATGATAAGTAAATGTAAGGTCTTTAGTAGATTATGTGTGTACTAAGATGTGTAAGTTTCTTGATAAGAAGCCCTAAGGCATAAATATCTATCCATCCATATAGTAAAAAGGAATAAGAGAATCAGAAGGTAGATTCAAGTTTCAACAAGTAAAAGAAGCAAGGTGAAGAATGGTACGAGGTACCCAGTTAGTGAAGATTATCGGTATTTACAATTCAGGCAGAGAAATATAAGCATTCTAAGTTACATTCAAAAGTAACAGAGATACATACAATTGGCCACACCCATCTCAGTTATACCCTATGGGAGCTAACAGATATACTTTGCGAGAATAATGGGATATCAAGATCCAGCTGGGGTTAGAGTAACCGAAAATGGTGGACGGATTGTTAGCATTAGATGAAATTTTCGAAGGATATTGCAAACGTGGTAATAGTTATCCTTGTGAGACACCCAGATGGTTCACTCTAGAATAGTAAAGTCAAATATGAATACTATAATGTTCAGAAAGTTCAGAAGATAGGCACTGAAATCCTAGAAGGGGTGAATATTTACCTTAGTATGTCTCCCGCAAAAATGAGAATGTTAGGCGTCCCCAAAAGCCAATAAAATGAAGCAAGGGAGCTAAAAGTGAAAGAACGTTTTATTGAAGTTTTCAGAATAAAGTGATAGACGGAAATATTAGCTGGAGAATAAGAAGAGAGTAAATGAAGCATTATGAGTAGGATGTGATAAATGGGTGAAAATGGTAAATTAAAATATGACAGAATAACAGATTCTATAGTCCTCTGAAGGAAAAGACAAGAGGTTACCTGCCTTGAGACAATAAAACTGTATAAGCCATAAAGTCATACCCTTGTTTCGAGAAATGAGTTGGTGACTCGAACGTGATTACCAGAAGGCTAAGTTAGACCCCCAGAGTAATAGAAATCAGTATGGGCTAGTGAATAAGATAAACTGGACATGAATTAGAGATCAGAAGATGTGATAATAGTCGGCATCGTGAGAGTTTCAGAGATAACGTTCCGGCAATAATAAAATGGACAACAAAAGAATAACCTTTAAAGGTCATTCACGAAGATGCTTCCCTAAAGCAAGCACTATAAGTTGAGTTAAGCTTAAGGGACTAAGTGTGCCAGTTACACTAGCTGTCACCTTCGTGCGTAAGAAATTCAGTTACCCCTAGTATAGAAGGGTTACCGTAAGGCGAGTAAGAGCCCATGAAGATGTGAAAAGACACCGAAGAAGAAAAGGTAAAACATTTATAAGTAAATACTGTATAGTAAAGTAAGAATGTGATAAAAAGGCGAAAGGAATGAGATTGCATTTACTCAAATCCTACAGATATGTTACGACTCTAGAACATTATGCAAGCATGATGCCGGGGAGAGGCGGTAAGGGTTCCCGCACAGGATGTTTTTGATAAATAAGTACGAATGGACACTTAATATATCAAGAGCCAGTGCGAGAGGTAAGTTAAGACAAAGGACATATCCCAACAGAGATTACGCGGAATATAGATATGAGAATCGACCAACGAGTAGTTAGTAGTTGATTAAGGAAGGGCCTAGTTATGGCTAGACAAGAGGATACAGACAAATCAACAAATCAACAGATCGTGCAAGATAAACGTAGTGAAACCCAACATAGTGAATTTAGTCTCGCAGATATGACATCATGATCCTTTAGAAATATTCAGATAGGAGTTGGGATAGTTAAAGGTACCGTATAAGTGTTATGGAAATAAAAGAGGGTGCCACTAGGGAGACAGTTTAAATTTTAGTTCAGAAGCAACCCTACAAGCACAAGGGCACGGAGGTAAGTAACCAAGGACAATTATTGACGAGTAAGAATGTCACGACCCCAGTTCGCCCTCCGTGAACATGTCGTGATGCACCTAGTCCCTACGACTAGGTAAGCCTAACAATGCGGAATTAACATAACTTACGAAAACAAATAATTAAACTAAACAAACTAGAAAAGTAATTGTATATAAATGTCGCCCGGCATATACAACCCAATAATGCGGAAGTCTACAATATCATCCCAAAACTCGGAAACTCACGGGAACACAAGCAAGAAGAAGTACTGTAAATGCTCTAATCTCCAGAAATGTCTACAACAAGGGTACGATAGAAGGCTAACTACTACAGATAGAGTAAAGAAGGAGACTCTTCGGTCTGCGGACGCAGCAGATGTACCTCGAAGTCTCCGTAGCTCTCCCTGCCTCAAGGATAGTGCGCCTGGGTGGAGGTACCTGGATCTGCACATGAGAAACATGCGCAGAAGGGGCATGAGTACACCACAGCGGTACTCAGTAAGTGCCAAGCCTAACCTCGGTCGGGTAGTGACGAGGAAGGTCAGGGCCCTACTGAGCTAAAATATATAATAAGCCTTGCAACAGTATGAGGCAAACAGAAATAATGAATAAAACTATGAAGTAAGACAAGTTATACGAAGCAACAATAACACGCAGAGAATAAGGTAACACAGAGTAAAACAGCTCAATATCAGTACCAACAACGAGGATCTCCCAGGATACCGTCCCGTAGTCCATTTCATCAACTGTCCGAGGAGCTCCCGGGATACCGTCCCGTAGTCCATCATATGAGTATATCCGAAGGATCTCCGGGATACCGTCCCGTAGTCCAACTATCAGTGTGCGGGGGATCTACCAGGAATCTAACCCGTAGTCCCAAAGTAAAAGTGTAGGGGGATCTACCGAGAATCTAACCCGTAGTCCCAACGTAAACAAACAAGGGGGAGCTACCGGAATCCCACATCCGTAGTCCCAATGTAAATGCGCAACCACAACCAGAAGATATTCAGAAATGAGGTACAAAAATACAAGCAACAGGTAGTACTAGCCTAACATGCTTCACGTAGTACAGTCAAGGCAACTTAAGCAAATAGGCAATTTAAATCAACTAAACATGCTTTTCTAATCTAACACAGGTTATAATTGCAAGTAGAATAAGGCAAATACGAAAGAAACTCAGTCTCAATATCTTAAGTAAAACCGGGTTTTCAACAATTAGCTCAAGTACGCGCTCGTCACCTCACGTACAAGGCATTCAATTACCAAATATCATATCCTAAGGGGGAAGGTCCCCCATACAAGGTTAGACAAGCCACTTACCTCGAACCGGCACAAAAATCAACTAGAAACCATGCCTTTGCCACGAGTATCCGACTCCAAATGGCCCAAATCTATTCAATTCAATTACATATCGTAAATAACATCGCAAGCAATTGATTCTACTATTTAATTTAAAGCTAAGACGCGAATTTAGGTAAAATGACCAAAATGCCCCTCAGACCAACATCTCGGAACTGGATAAATTTTACATTTTTAGAACCCTCGTACTCTCACGAGTCTAACCATAAAAAAATCTCCTAAATCGGACATCAAACACCCACTCAAAACTCAAAATTTCGGCCTAAGAAGTTTCTTCCAATTTTTCCCAATTTTTTGATCCTCAATTTGAATTTAAATGATGGATTTAACTACATATTGATGGAATATAATTAGAAAGGACTAGAGAAACGTTACCTAGTGATCTCCTCTTCAAAACCCACTCAGAATCGCCCTCTCCCGAGCTTCAATTTGATTTTTCTAACTTTTGAAACAAAACTCTTGAATTTCATATTTCAGTCCAGTGGTTTCCGCTTCTGCGGTCAAGGGACCGCACCTGCGGCCCCGCTTCTGCGGAACTTAAGCCGCTTCTGCGGTTTCATGAAAAATCCAAAATTCCGCACCTGCGATCCTGATCTCGCAGATGCGGATCCGCTTCTGCGGAAATCCCACCGCATCTGCGGAGCCTGATGAGCCTGGCCAACCCCGCTTCTGCGGTCCTCCACGCCGCATCTGCGGTACCGCATCTACGGTTCCCAAGCCGCAGGTGTGAAAATACCAGAAGCAGCAATGCTTCAGCTGCTGCAACACTTCTCCGATCTTCCCGTCAACCATCCGAAATCATCCCGAGGCCCCCGGGACCTCAACCCAAAGCACCAACATCACCTAATACCCCATTCAAACTTGTACCAATCCTTAAAACACCTAAAACAACATCGGAAACTCGAATTAATCACTGATTTAAGCCTAAGAACTTCATTTTCTCTCAAAACACGCTTTCGATCAAAAACCTAACCAAACCATGTCCGAATGACCTGAAATTTTACACACACATCCCAAATGTCATGACGGAGCTACTGCAACTTCCGGAATTCCATTCTGACCCTCGGATCAAAATCTCACTATTGAACCGTTCAAAATTCGAACTTTCGGCATTTCAAGCCTAAATTAGCTACGAACCTCCAAAACACGTTCCGAACACGCTCCCAACTCCGAAATCACCTAACGAAGCTAACGGAACCATCAGATTTCCGTTCCGAGGCCGTCTTCACACTGTTCTGACTATGGACCATTTTCCAACACTTAAGCTCTCATTTAGGGACTAAGTGTCCCAAAACTGTTCGAAACTCAAAACCGAACGTCCCGGCAAATCGAAATAGCAGAAATAAACTTGGGGAAAGCAGTTAATAGGGGATCGGGGCGTTAATTCTTAAGACGACCGGCCGGGTCGTTACATCCTCCTACACTTAAACATTTGTTCGTCCTCAAACGAGCATAAAGACATACCTGAAGTGGTGAAAAGATGAGGGTAACTGCTGTGCATATCCTGCTCGGTCTCCCAGGTCGCCTCCTCGGCCGGCTGACCCCGCCAATGAACCTTTACTGAAGCAATGTTCTTTGACCTCAACTTTCTGATCTGCCTGTCCAATATAGCCACTGGCTCCTCAACATAGGATAAATCCTTGTCCAACTGGACTGAACTGAAATCCAACACGTGCGACGGGTCACCGTGATACCTCCAGAGCATCGAAACATGAAATACCGGATGAACCCCGGCCAAACTGGGAGGTAAGGAAAGCTCATAAGCAACCTCCCCAACTCGCCTCAAAATCATGAAAGGGCCAATAAACCTCGGACTCAACTTTCCTTTCTTCCCAAACCTCATGACGCCTTTCATAGGCGAAACCCGAAGCAGAACCCATTCACCTACCATATACGAAACATCCCGAACTTTCCTGTCCGCGTAGCTCTTCTGTCTGGACTGGGCAGTACGGAGTCTATCCTGGATCATCTTAACCTTCTCCAAAGCGTCCTGAACCAACTCTGTGCCCAAAAGCCTGGCCTCACTCGGCTCAAACCACTCCACCGGGAATCTACACCTCCTACCATATAAAGCCTCGTACGGCGCCATCTGAATGCTGTACTGATACCTGTTGTTGTAAGCAAACTCCGCCAATGGCAAGAACTGGTCCCAAGACCCTCCAAACTCGATCACACACGCGCGGAGCATATCCTCAAGAATCTGAATGGTGCGATCGGACTGTCCGTCCGTCAGGGGGTGAAATGTGTTGCTCAACTCCACCCGAGTACCCAACTCCTCCTGAACGGCTCTCCAAAACCGTGATGTTGTTGCAACCCATATTCACATACGTTAGTTCATGCCATAAGGTCGTCTACGTAAATCCATGAAGAGATTATCTTTGAGATGATAAGAGATTAATCCTTTGGTCTTAAATGATACAAAGGTGTATAAGGGTGGTTAACAAGTATTAGAAGTTAAACGAATCAAGGATGTTGTCAGCCATATTTTTGGGTAAACCTAGGGGTGCTTAATACTCTCAACAGGTCGTATTTTAAGGTATATGAATCATAAAATATCCGTATCATAGTCTTGAAGTCAAACGAGTTATGAAACAAAAGTCGACAAGAGTTGTTGCAACTTAAGTTCATACTTTTACTTAAACTTTAGGTCAAATGTTATTAATCTTTTCTCCCAATATACTTGGAATTACGGGGTGATCTACCCACCAAATTGAAGATCTATGAGTCTAGTTTCCAACGCATTAAACCTTTTATCAATACAACATTGGAGTAGAGAGATATGGACATTTTTGCGAGACTGCACAAGCTGCTAGGTGACAAGTAGGTGGGTCACCTACTTGGTTAAATGATGGCCGAAAAAGAGACAATTTCGGGTCAGACAAAGAGCCCATTAAAAGGCTTATCTTCTGAAATATATCCCTCATTATATTTCACAAATAACCAGACCTAAACCCCTGCAGACTTCCTCCCAAAAATTATCCACAAACCCTAATTGATTTTCCCTCTCTTTCAAGTTCAAATTGGGGGTAAACCCTAGAGTTTGAAGAACCAAGATAAGGGCTGAGTTATCCAACAAGTAAGGTGAGTTTACTGCTATCTTTCATACATTTATTCTTCTGTGAATTCATGGTAATTCGTTCTATACATGTAAGAACTCACGGGACGGTGTTCGGAAGCCGTGAGTTTGAGTTATTCACTTGTAGCGGACTGTTTTGTGGACTGTTTTGTGTTGCTGTTGGGCTGCGTGTTTTACTACTGTTTTGTGGAGTTTTGGAGGAGGAAGGGTGTGGAGAAACACCATATAGATGTAGGGTTGTGGGCTGGTAGTTCTTCGTAACATTTCCGGGTCGTTTGACACGACTACGGTGGCCGTCGTCTGTATGAAGTGATTTGGTTGTGCGTGGACTGTTTTGGGAGGCTCAATATGATTATTATTGATGTTGTTTGGGCTGTTTTGGTGATTGTTTGGAATTGTGTGAAGTCATATATATAGGGGAGGTGCTGTCCGTTTCATCGTAAAATAGGTTGTGGTCGATACATAATAGTTATGACGCTTGAATGGTAACTATAGTATCTTTTCTCTTATTGTAGACTAAGGAGTCGTGAAAATTGCATAGCTTGAGATTGGGGCAGTATATACAAGGTATGTGAGGCTATCCCTTTTCCTCCTTTTGCACGACTCCGATTGTACATAATGTAATGAACGAGCTTCCAAAGATACTCTACTCTTAGAAGTAGCAGTACTTACATTGTTTCCCCTCTTATGGAACGATTGATGTTGATGTTGCTTCTCTTATTCTTATGTTATCAATGTTATTGGTACTTCCTGATTCTTATA
>NW_017670238.1:462639-517622 GCF_001879085.1 Nicotiana attenuata
TGGTCAGTATAGATCTCACAAGGCACACCGTACAAATAATGACGCCAGATCTTCAAGGCATGAACAATAGCAGCTAACTCAAGGTCGTGGACAGGGCAGTTCTTCTCATGTATCTTCAACTGTCTGGACACGTAGGCAATCACTCTACCGTCCTGCATCAACATCGCTCCAAGGCCAACCCGTGAGGCATCACAATAAACTGTATAGGACCCCGAACCAGTAGGCAATATCAAAATAGGGGTTGTAGTCAAAGCTGTCTTGAGCTTCTGAAAGCTCGCCTCACACTCCTCCGTCCACTGAAATGGGGCACCCTTCTGGGTCAATCTAGTCATAGGGGCTGCAATCGATGAAAACCCCTCCACAAAACGACGGTAGTAGCCCGGGAAACCAAGGAAACTGCGAATCTCTATAGCTGAGGACGGCCTGGGCCAACTCTGCACGGCCTCTATCTTCCTCAGATCCACCCGAATGCCCTCACTCGAAACCACGTGGCCTAAGAATGCCACAGAACTCAACCAAAACTCACATTTTGAGAACTTTGCATATAATTTCTTCTCTCTCAGGGTCTGAAGCACGGTCCTCAGGTGCTGCTCATGATCTTCCCGACTCCGGGAATACACCAGAATATCATCAATAAAAACAATAACAAACGAGTCGAGATATGGCCTGAACACACTGTGCATCAAATGCATGAAAGCTGTTGGGGCATTGGTCAGCCCAAATGACATAACAAGGAACTCGTAATGACCATACTGAGTCCTGAAGGCAGTCTTCGGGATA
Organism: Nicotiana attenuata; assembly: GCF_001879085.1. Lineage (NCBI taxonomy): Eukaryota > Viridiplantae > Streptophyta > Magnoliopsida > Solanales > Solanaceae > Nicotiana > Nicotiana attenuata. Next base: position 463,420 of record NW_017670238.1, read on the forward strand.
TCTGGCTCCCGAATCTTCAACTGATGGTAACCTGAGCGCAAGTCAATCTTAGAAAACACCTGTGCGCCCTGAAGCTGGTCAAACAGATCATCAATACGAGGCAAGGGATAACGGTTCTTCACTGTAACCTTGTTCAACTGGTGATAATCAATACACATACGCATGGAACCATCCTTTTTCTTCACAAATAAGACAGGAGCACCCACGGTGAAACACTGGGGCGAATAAAACCCTTAGCAAGCAATTCCTGCAACTGATCCTTCAACTCCTTCAACTTAGGAGGAGCCATACGATACGGAGGAATGGAAATGGGTTGAGTGCCCGGCAACAGATCAATGCCAAAATCAATGTCTCTATCGGGCGGCATGCCCGGAAGATCAGCTGGAAACGCATCGGGATAATCCTGTACCACTGGGACTGAATCAACAGAAGGGGTATCAGCACTGACATCTCTCACATAAGCTAAATACACGGCACACCCCTTCTCAACCATACGCTGAGCTTTAAGGAAAGTTATCTAAAGTACCACTCCACTCAACACGCGGAATACCTGGCATAGCTAGTGTCACGGTCTTGGCATGACAATGAAGAATAGCAAAATGGGGCGAAAACTAGTCCATGCCCAAGATAATGACAAAATCAACCATGTTGAGTAACAACAAATCTGCCTTGGTCTCAAAACCACGAATAGTAACCAAACATGGTCGATAAACGCGATCCACAACAAGAGAATCCCCCACAGGAGTCGAAACATAAACGGGGGCACTCAAAGAATCCCGAGGCACACCCAAATGCGGAGCAAAGTAAGAAGACACATAAGAATAAGTAGAGCCCGGATCGAATTGAATCGATGCCTCTCTGTGACAAACCAGTATAATACCCGTAATGACAGAGTCGGTGGCAACAGCCTCGGTACGAGCAGGAATAGCATAATATCTGGCCTGGCCTCTATCTCGAGGGCGACCTCTACCTCCCCGACCTCCGCCCCTATCCGGCTGGGCAGATGGGGTAGCAGTTGGAGCTGTGACCATGGCCTGAGAACTCTGAGGAGCACGCTGTGGCTGAGCAGTCTGTGAAGATGCACCCCTACCAAGTCTGGGGCAGTCCCTAACCATGTGGAGTGTGTCACCACACTCGAAACAAGCTATAGGAGGACGCGGTGGCTGTGACTGGATAGGGCCAGGTCTGCCGGACTGACCTCTGGAAGCACCCCGCGCAGGAGGCGTGCTAGAAACTAGAGGTGCATAGTAAGGCTCCTGAGGTGTAGGTGGAGCTGGAGTACTGCTGGCTGCCGGAAGAGCTGAATGAACGGGGCGACCCACATAACCTCTGCCATAACGACCTGCTGCTGGGGTACGAGCACCAGAGTAGTGACCCAACTCTCAAGACCTCTTGGCCTCCCTCTCCCCTCACTCCCTGGCGAGCATACCCTCAATCCTCCTAGCAATGCTCACTACCTGCTGATAAGGAATGCCCATCTCCAACTCTCGAGCCATGCTAGATCTAATGCGTGGGATAAGACCCTCAATGAACCTGCAAACTCTCTCACGAACTGTAGCAACCAAAGCCGGTGCATGTCTGGCCAACCTGGTATAGCGGATAGCATACTCCGAAACGACCACAGCACCCTGGCGCAAATTCTCAAACTCTGTGCGCCATGCGTTCCTGAGACTCTGAGGGACAAACTCTCTCATGAACATATCTGAGAACTGGGTCCAGGTCAGTGAGGCAGCCTCGGCTGGACTGTCTATCTCATAGGTGCGCCACCAATCATAGGCGGCTCCCCGAAGCTGGAAGGCAGTGAAGGAAACCCCGCTAGACTCTACTATGCCCATAGTGCGAAGAATACTGTGACACTCCTCTAGAAATCCCAAGGCATCGTATAAACCTCTCAAGTCTCTGTTGCTCGTCCACTGAAGCAGCTGACCCGTACTCGGGCTGAATTGGCGCAGCAGGCGGTGCGGGAATAATCATGGGAGCCTGCTCAACATGCACTCGCTGCTCAGGAGTGCGGATGGCGGGAGTCTATGCTCCTCCCCCGGCCTGGGATGTGGCTGCAGCAAGGGGAAGCAACCCTACCTGAGCCAAGGTGGTGTACATACTCATGAACTGAGCCAAAGTCTCCTGAAGAGCTGGAGTAGTAGTGGCAGTAGTAGGTGTGCCAGGTGCCTGGGCTCCGGCTGGATCTGCTGGTGGTGCCTCGACGGCAGCTCACGCACGTGCTCTGGCTACACCACGTGCGCGTCCTCTACCTCTACCCCGGTCCCGGTCTCTGACGGCTGCAGTAGGGGGCGCGGGTGCCTGATCATCCCGAGTAGCGCGTGTCCTCACCATCTGTGAGAGAATGGAAGACAGAAGTTTAGAATTTGTGATGTCAAAATATCACACGACAAGGAAATCAAATGAAGTGAAAATTTTCCTAACAGTTACATAGCCTCTCGTAGATAAGTACAGACGTCTCCGTACTGATCAGCGAGACTCTAATAAACCAGCTTGTGTCCCGCGACTCCTACGAACCTAGATCTCTGATACCAACTTGTCACGACCCCAGTTCGCCCTCCGTGAACATGTCGTGATGGCACCTAGTCCCTACGACTAGGTAAGCCTAACAATGCGGAATTAAAATAATTTACGGAAACAAATAATTAAACTAAACAAACTAGAAGGGTAACCGTATATAAATGCCGCCCGCCATATACAACCCAATAATGCGGAAGTCTATAATATCATCCCAAAACCCGGAAACTCACGGGAACACAAGCTAGAAGAAGTACTGTAAATGCTCTAATCTCCAAAAATGTCTACAACAAGGGTACGATAGAAGGCTAACTGCTACAGATAGAGCAAAGAAGGAGAATCTTCGATCTGCGGACGCGGCAGATGTACCTAAAATTCTCCGTAGCTCTCCCTGCCTCAAGGATAGTACGCCTGGGTGGAGGTACCTGGATCTGCACATGAAAAACATGCGCAGAAGGGGCATGAGTACACCACAGCGGTACTCAGTAAGTGCCAAGCCTAACCTCGCTCGGATAGTGATGAGGAAGGTCAGGGACCTACTGAGATAAAATATAATAATAAGCCTTACAACAGTAGGAGGTAAACAGAAATAATGAATAAAACTATGAAGTAAGACAAGTTATACAAAGCAACAATAACACGCAGAGAATAAGGTAACACAGAGTAAAACAGCTCAATATCACCAACAACGAGGATCTCCCAGGATACTGTCCCGTAGTCCATTTCATCAACCGTCCGAGGAGCTCCCGGGATACCGTCCTGTAGTCCATCATATGAGTATATCCGAAGGATCTCCCGGGATACCGTCCCGTAGTCCAACTATCAATGTGCGGGGGATCTACCGGGAATCTAACCCGTAGTCCCAAAGTAAAAGTGCAGGGGGATCTACCGGGAATCTAACCTGTAGTCCCAAAGTAAACAAACAAGGGGGAGCTACCGGAATCCCACATCCGTAGTCCCAATGTAAATGCGCAACCACAACCAGAAGATATTCAGAAATGAAGTAAAAAAATACAAGCAACAGGTAGTACTAGCCTAACATGCTTCACGTAGTACAGTCAAGGCAACTTAAGCAAATAGGTAATTTAAATCAACTAAACATGCTTTTCTAATCTAACACAGGTTATAATTGCAAGTAGAATAAGGCAAATACGAAAGAAACTCAGTCTCAGTATCTTAAGTAAAACCGGGTTTTCAACAATTAGCTCAAGTACGCGCTCGTCACCTCACATACAAGGCATTCAATTACCAAATATCATATCCTAATGGGGAAGGCCCCCACACAAGGTTAGACAAGCCACTTACCTCGAACCAGCAGAAAAATCAACTAGAAACCACGCCTTTGCCACGAGTATCCGACTCCAAATGGCCCAAATCTATCCAATTCAATTACATATCGTAAATAACATTGCAAGCAACTGATTCTACTATTTAATTTAAAGCTAAGACGCGAATTTAGGTAAAATGACCAAAATGCCCCTCAGGCCAACATCTCGGAACTGGATAAATTTTACATTTTAAGAACCCTCGTACTCTCACGAGTCTAACCATACAAAAATCTCCCAAATCGGACGTCAAACACCTACTCAAAACTCAAAATTTCGGTCTAAGAAGTTTCTTCCAATTTTTCCCAATTTTTTGATCCTGAATTCGAATTTAAATGATGGACTTAACTACATATTGATGGAATATAACAATAAAGGATTAGAGAAACGTTACCCAGTGATCTCCTCTTCAAAACCCACTCAGAATCGCCCTCTCCCGAGCTTCAATTTGATTTTTCTAACTTTTGAAACAAAACTCTTGAATTTCATATTTCAGTCCAGTGGTTTCCGCTTCTGCGGTCAAGGGACCGCACCTGCGGTCCCGCTTCTGCAGAACTTAAGCCGCTTCTGCGGTTTCATTAAAAATCCAAAATTCCGCACCTGCGGTCCTGATCTCGCAGATGCGGATCCGCTTCTGCGAAAATCCCACCGCATCTGCGGAGCCTGATGAGCCTGGCCAACCCTGCTTCTGCGGTCCTCCACGCCGCATCTGCGGTACCGCATCTGAGGTTCCCAAGACGCAGATGCGAAAATACCAGAAGCAGCAATGCTTCAGCTGCTGCAACACTTCTCCGATCTTCCCGTCAACCATACGACATCATCCCGAGGCCCCCGAGACCTCAACCCAAAGCACCATAATCACCTAATACCCCATTCAAACTTGTACCAATCCTTAAAACACCTAAAACAACAACGGAAACTCGAATTAATTGCTGATTTAAGCCTAACTTCATTTTCTCTCAAAACACGCTTTCGATCAAAAACCTAACCAGACCACGTCCGAATGACCTGAAATTTTACGCACACATCCCAAATGACATGACGGAGCTACTGCAACTTCCGGAATTTCATTCCGACCCTCGGATCAAAATCTCACTATCGAACCGGAAACTTCAAAATTCGAACATTCGGCATTTCAAGCCTAAATTAGCTACGAACCTCCAAAACACGTTCCGAACATGCTCCCAACCCCGAAATCACCTAACGAAGCTAACGGAACCATCGAATTTCTGTTCCGAGGCAGTCTTCACATTGTTCTGACTATGGACCATTTTCCAACACTTAAGCTCTCATTTAGGGACTAAGTGTCCCAAAACTCTTCGAAACTCAAAACCGAACGTCCCGGCAAATCAAAATAGCAGAAATAAACTTGGGGAAAGCAGTTAATAGGGGATCGCGGCGTTAATTCTTAAGACGACCGGCCGGGTCGTCACAAAGAACATCAAAAATTTCGTTGGGTATGCATTGTAATAAGCTTGCAGCTTTACAAGAGCCAGAAGGTCTCTCTAAGTACTACAACGAAAGACTAGCTGAGAAAATAAGGAGGGAGGCTTCGACCTAAGCATAGTGACCTAAAGAATAAATGATCTTGTAACAACAGTCTCCCTACAACATTTTCTGCACTCCATAAAAAAGTGGCACCTATAATGGTTAACGAACGGGAAGAAAAAAAATCAATGGTGATATTTGAGATCATATGAGTTACAGGAAATTCCAGTATTCATGCAGCAAGTGGTAGAACGGCCAAGAAAAGTAATTGCTTACATTTAAAGAAAACTTAGAAAGAAAGAAAGGAAATATATAATTAATAACCCAGAGTTAGTTATGTTATGAACGCACTTATGATTTCGGAGTGATATCCATGCAGCATATATGTTGACAATCATAAAGATATAGGAGACTCCGGTATAAGATAAGAGAAAGAATTAAGTCCGCATCACAGACAAAGGCTTTAATTATTAGAAGATTATATAATGATTCTACATAGATTCCATGAAAGCCTAATGTAATAGCTAATACCCTAAGCCGAAGATTGGAAGACAACTTAAGCCTACATAAAGGCTAAGGAGGAAGAGAAAGCTTAAAAGTTACATCAAGAGTCCGATTGTTAGACCCAGATGATTATATAAATCATTACTCAAACCGTTGCAGAATCACTTTTAATGACAGAAGTACAAGAGAGATAGTACAACGGCCATATTCTATAAATCTCTACGACGAAGCCATTTAGAAGAGTACCAGCCTCATAAGACGTCAATATGAAGCTCTCATCAGATTGTGTATGCACTAGGGGAGCAAGTATTGTAGTAGAGCTTTAAGGTGTGGATGTGAGTTCAACCAATGTGGAAGGGAGGTTATGAAAGCGGTAGAAGATACGATGCGAGATTTAAAGGTAAGTATGATAAATGTGAGTAAGAAGGTGACGATAATAGGTAACGTCTCGGGATTAAGCCTGTCAAAACAAGAGAGGTGATGGTTTTCATAAGTTATAGAAAGCTCAATATAGCATGTAAGAGGACGACAATTAGGCCCTTGATTGGGTAATGATTCAAAAACAAAGGGTTTTCATGAATTTCACAGGATTAGAATACCCTCATAAAATGGGTCATGTTGGGATGCTATGAAATACAATTATTGTAGTATTGTCCCTAGGTGGATCAGACAAATCACTCCAGATGTTCCCCGATGAGACATAAGCCCTAGTGACAATGTATTACGTAAGAGGTTTCAAGTTATCAGTGGAAATATAGGTCAACATTAAGGTGAATCAACAATAGATGGATAACAGTTCCAAAGTATGAGAGGAGATTAGGATATTATTCTTTAGATGAACAGTAATAAGGAAGCATTAGAGGACAGATTTATACATATAGGATAAGCAGCGAAAGAGTAACCTGGAGTAGGGTAGGAGACCTCGATAATAATAAACCAAAGTAAGAGTTATGATATAGTATGACCTACCTAGTTGTAGTAAAACCATAAGCATAGATAACTGAGGCTATGAAACAAGATATATCAATAGTCATAACTTCGACAAAATACCGAGCGAAGAACGTTAGTACACCTATAGATGCCCAAAGGGAGAACTTGTCATACTTCTCTATATGTTCACAAAGCAAGTCCTAGAGTTTGGCTAACAACTGGAGGAAAAAGGAGAGAAGAATCGCATAGGCGCACTTACAAGGTCAAAGTTGTACAGGCTGCATGATAGAAGGTAGCAACAGTTACGAGATTGGAAGAATTCTTTACCACAAGTCATGCTGTGAGAAAGAGACCAAAAGGGGGGAATGCACTGGCCTTCGAATTTATTCACAGAACAGTTGCCTAGATGGCAAGGATAGTATTAAAGTATTCATAAAAGCTAAAGGTTATGAGACTGATAGGCACATCAGCCAACATTCGAGGACGAAATTTCCAAAGGGGGGAATGATGTTACACCCTATGTTTTCGTATGTGATAGTACGCCGTAAGTCAATTGATATAAGCTTAGAAATGAGATTATATTTGGAAGAATATAAAGTAAGTTAACCATGTTACCTTGTAGGTTACGAATATTTAAGATCATGAATAACAAGTACCAAAAGGATTGGAAAGCTTAGAAGCTAAACCAATTGAAGAAAGTAAGTTTCGTCGAAAGTCGACAAGTTTTGAATGTTATAACATGTACTTAGGGGTGAGACTAGGGTATATGGAGGTTATTTTATGAGTTATTTTAGTCGTATCATAGTCATGTGCTACGTTTTCAAGTCAAACAAGTTGTGCAACAAAAGTTGGCAAAGGTCATCACAAGTTACATTCATAAATGTACTGAACATTAGTTCAAATGTAGCTGAGATTATATCCAAATATACTTAGAATTACGAGGTTATCTACCTACCAAATTGAAGATCTACGAGTCTAGTTTCTAACACATTAAACTATTCGTTGATACGACATAGGAGTAAAGAGATATACGCATTTTTGCGAGACCGTGCAAGCAGCTCCTAATAGGACCCACTTAGGCGGTGGTTGACCTACATCACTTTATAAACGATTTGGACGCCTATTTTTTGATCATTTTCGACTCAGCTTTGTCTCTAAACTTCTCCTAGCAATCCTAAACTATCATGACCCGGATTTCCCTCCGTTGGGATCATGATGGCGCCTAACTTTTAGAATGTTAGGCAAGCCAACAGATAAAGATCTAATACGTTAGCCGCTATCTAAAACAGTAAATAACAATATTTTAAGCTAAACCAAGTAAAGTAGTGCGGAAATTTATAATAAGCTAAATGCTAATACACGACTACCCAAAATCTGGTGTCACAATCCACGAACCTCTAAGAGTCACTACAAATACCGGTTTAAAGAAGATACATCTGTTCTCGAAATAAAGGAAAACAGGGAAACTGGGATAAATGGAAGGGGACTCCAGGGTCTGCGAATGCCGGTAGATCTACCTTGGGTCTCCTGATGGACTAAAGGCAGCAACCCAACTTAGATCAATAAAGTCCGGTACCAAAATCTGCACAAAAAGTGCAGAGTGCAGTGTCAGTACAACCGACCCCATGTACTGGTAAGTGCCGAGCCTAACCTCGGTGAAATAGTGACGAGGCTAGGACACAACAATAACATGAACCTATGTCGTTAAATCATATACGAGAAAATAACAACAACTGGAAATTTAGCAGATAATGACGGGAGGGGGGAAAACATGCTGAGGGAAACATCTAATCCTGGAATAGTACAGTAAAGAGACGTGGTAAATGATATGCTCTTATACCAACGAAAGTAACAACATAGCAAACCAGTGCACGGCATCACCCTTCGTGCTTTTACTCTCGTTCTCACCATAAGAAACAATAGAAATGGCACGGCATCACCCTTCGTGCATTAACTCTCTCATAACATGGCACGGCATCACCCTTTGTGCATTAACACTCATAGAATTTGGCACGGCATCACCCTTCGTGCATTATCACTCACTCACAAAACATTTCACGGCATCACCCTTCGTGCTTTACACTCTTCCTCACCCAAACAACAGAACAATAACAACCCGGCAAGGGAATCATCAATGACCAACCTCGTTTAAATATTTAACTTCACAATATAAATCACAACTTGTGTCAATACTCAACCAATATCAAATTCCAGGAAAAACATGATATGCTTTGTTTAACATGAAGAATAACCGGTTTAAGCATGAACAGTACGAATAAAGAATACAACAATCACAAGTATAAGACTCACTCGCATGCTATGACCCGACGACAACGTATAGGTACTCGTCACCTCACCTATACGTCGTACTCAAAAACCTAACACATAGCAAATAAGGCAACTACACCTAATCCCTCAAGCTAAGGTTAACCACAACATTTACATCGATTCCACGGCCGAACTCAAGCCTCAATCACCGCCTTCCCTCTAGTTTACACCACCAAACCACTCGTATCTAGTCATAATTAACTTAATAACATCAATTATCACTAAAGAAATTAATTCCAAATGCAAAAATTATAGGTTTCCCAACAATTCCCCAAAAAGTCAAAAACCGACACCGGGCCCGCTTGGTTAAAACTCGAGGTTCGGACCAAAACCCATTCACCCCCGAGCCCAAATATGTAATTAGTTTCGGAATCCGACCCCAAATCGAGGTCTAAATTCCCAAATTTGCAAAATCCCCAATTCTTCCTAAAATCCCTAATCCTACCATGAAAGAACAAGATTAAAGGCTAGAAATCTAATGGGTGTTGATGGAAATCGAAAGAGATAAGTTAAAGAACACGAACCTATGATTTGGTGTTGAAATCCCTCTTCCATAATTGCCCTAGGCCGAGTTCTAGTGAAGAAGATATGAAAATTTGACCCTTCCCCATTTTTTGTTCTGTTTTTAAAACAGTGGACAGGTCATCATCGCGTTCACGATGCGTTGTGGCCAGAAGGGCCTTCGCGTTCGCGAAGAGTTGCTCGTGTTCGCAATGGTCTATCCCTGCGGGCCTGGGACCGCGTTCGCGAAGAGAAACTCAATGATTCCCCAGCCTACCTCCATTTTACTCTACGCATTCGCGTGATGCCGGTCGCGTTCACGAAGAGCAGCCCCCCAGTGCTCCGCGTTCGCGACCAGGGCTACGCGTTCGTGATGAACAATCCCCTCCCAGACTAGGTTACACTTCGCGTTCGCGAGAGTATCTTCGCAAACGCGAAGAAGAAAAACCAGAAACACTGACTGCAGCAAAACACACCAGATTTCTAAGTGTAAATCACCCTGTAGCCTATCTGAAACTCACCCGAGCCCTCGGGGCTCCAAACCAAACATGCACACAAGTCTTAAAACATCATACGGACTTGCTCGCGCGATCAAATCGCCAAAATAACACCTAGAACTACGAATTTAGCATCAAATTGCATGAAATTTTCAAGAAAGTTCAAAAGTTCTATTTTCTCAACCAAAGGTCTGAATCACGTCGAATCGGCTCCGTTTCTCAACAAATTTCAAAGATAAGGTATAAATAACATAACGGATCTGTACCGGGTTTCGGAACCACAATATGGACCCGTTATCAACAAAATCAATCATTAACCAAATTCTTAAAACCTTTATATTCCAGTTTAACAACTTTCATCAAAAATTCAATTCTCGGGCTAGGGACCTCAGAATTCGATACCGGGCATACGCCCAGGTCCCATATTTTACTACGGACCCTCCAGGACCGTCAAAACATGCGTCCGGGTCCGTTACTCAAAATGTTGACCGAAGTCAACAAAATTCAACTTTTAAACGCAAAAATTATTATTTTCTCAAATTTCACAATAAAGGCTTTTCAAAAACGCGTCTGGACTGCGCACGCAAATCGAGAAGATATAAAATGAGGTTTTGAAGGCCTCGAAACCCCGAATTGGGTTCTTAAACACGAGATGACCTTTTAGGTTATCACATAAACAGATACCATAAGGGTTTGAAGTGATTCCTAGGTGATTACACCGTATTTCAACATCAAAAATTAGTTCTAGTGAAGAACAACACCTCTTTGAGGTTGTGTTGTCATTAAGGATAGTTGTGGTCTGTGTTTGGCTGAAACTTCAAGATGTTGCTATTGTATAAGGTGAATATAACAGCCAAATAATTGTGCTTAAGCTTGATTGTAGTTTGGTAAAGTTGTTAGGATGATAAACTACAAGATAATACTTGGATTAGCTTAAGTCACTTCTATGGTGTTGTATTGCCATTGAGGGCTGTTGTAAGCTAAATATAACTTGGATTTTGACTTGAAGCTACTGTAGGAGGTATTTATATTTTGTTCTTGCATGTGCTTAAGGTTATCTTGATGTTGATTAAGTTAAATGGATGGACTAGACATGAACTAGTGAATAAAGTTGCTAATTGAGGATAGTTGGAGTTGTGCATTGTTTTCTTTGTTATAAATATATGGTATAAGGCTAGAATCATTGATGAATGACTTTATTATTAAGTTAATGATACTGTTTAGTTAAACTAAGAAGTCTATAAGGGGTGATATGGAGTATACGGATTCCAATCGGAGCTTGCCGCTCGTCGTAAAGTAGTTGTGACTTGTTGTTGATATATGGTGTCTTGTTATTGATATTTATATGTTGCTGGATTCCTCTAGCTGTTGTTGTTGGTATATGGTATTGGAGGAGGGCTTGATACAAGGGAGATGCTTCCCAAATTTACATAAATGAGCTACTAATTTAAGTTGCGGACTTAGCCTTTACTCAGCACTGATTTTGAAACACCTTATGCTATGGTCGATTGAGTTGAGTTGTTTGAAGAATTGCTTGGAAGGTATTAACGAATCAACGGAGTTAAGGTATATTAAGGCAATCCCTTCTTTACTTTTGTCTTTATCCATATGATACAACGAAACGAGCAAGCACGCAACTTTCACAAATGATTATATTCTTAGAAGTTCCAGGGTTGCCTATGTTTTTAATTCCCCGTGTGTCCTACTATCCTATCGTCTGATCATGGGTCTCATAACATTCCGAGAGATCTTATTGAGTTACTTGATTCTGCATTGCATTCATTTATACATGTATATTGACCCATGACCAGATGGCGTTATATACGTGTATAGTATATGTATATGGGGTACGGGGAAAGGTTATGGCATTATATATGCACCACCACCTAATCAGCTGGTATACGTTGATAATTTCGGTCACAGAGGCCGAGATAATTTGATGGGATGCCCTTAGAGGATTGATGATGTTATGTACGCATATACCTATCCATGATATGACATTTATACGCATATTCATGACATTGTAAATGTTTCATAATTCACAGAGCTATTCAGACTTACAAGTTGAGTCCTTTACTCCAAGTTTCCTTAATGTCTATTATATACTGCTTTTCATGCCTTACATACTCGGTACTTTATTGGTACTAACATCTTTTTTCCCTGGGGACGCTACGTTTCATGCCCGCAGGTCCTGATAGACAGGTTGACAGTCCTCCTAGTAGGCTATCAGCTCAGCGGAAGGTGTTGGTGCACTCCACTTGCTCCGGAGTTACCTATTTGGTCAGTACGATTTAGACATGTATTGATTGGTATGGCGGGGCCCTGTCCCGACCTTTATGATTTTTATCTACTCTTAGAGGCTTGTACGCAGATGTCATATATATGGATACTTGTATGGCCTTGTCGGACTATGCTTTGAGTATACAAATGATCATGTCGGCCTTATAGGCACGTATGTCACATGTATAAGTTTCTATATCATGTTGGGTCTTCCTATGTTCACTATCCCTTTATGTTTATTCTGGTTATCTTATGATGACACTTCTGGCCTATTTACCTATGATGGTATGATTAGAAAGATATGTTTCATTGGTACTCGGTTGGGTAAGACCCCCGGTGCCCGTCGCAGAACATCACTGCAACTCGCAACATCTTTTTAAGCATAGGGATCTTAATCTAAGGCAGTTCAAGTGTCTTGAGTTACTGAAAGACTATGCTATTATCATTCATTATCATCAGGGCAAGGCGAATATGGTTGCGGATGCCTTGGGTAGAAATGTCGAGAGTATGGGTAGTTTGGCGTTCTTGCATGTGTTGTGGATCAATCTTCTTTTTTCGAGTGGATTAAGGCTCGTTAGCATGATGATCCACAATTTTTGGTTCTTAGAGAGACGGTACTACAAGGTGATGCCAAGGAGGTGACTATCGGAGATAATGGTGTTTTATGACTCCACGGTCCCTTATGTGTTCCTAATGTTGATGGCCTGATGTAGTCGATTCTAGAGTAGGCACACAATTCGTGTTATTCTATTCATACAGGTGCCACAAATATGTATCGTGACCTAAGGCAAAATTATTGGTGGCGGCGAATGAGGAAGAACATAGTTGAGTATGTGTCGAGATGTTTGAATTGCTAGCAGGTTAAGTATGAGCATCGTAGGACAGATGGCTTACTCCAACAAATTGTTATACCGTATTGGAAATAGGAGCTTGTACGCGGTAAAAATAAAAAGACTTGATTTTCGCTATCAAGACAATTTCGGAAGCCTTCCTCGAGACCCCGAGGATGGAAGGCCACGATCGAGTTCTCGGCCTCAGGGCTCGTCGAGGTCCGAATCAAAGAAAGCAGGGCTCGAGGTTAGGGTGAGAGGAGATGCCTCTGATGCACATGGCTACACCTGACAATGCCAGTCTATCTGTAGCCTACTGAGATGACGTGCGATAGGCCGTCCCATCTTTCCACTCTTGTAAATAATATATGCATATTTTACCGAGTCCCCTCGCCTATATAAGGGGGGCTCACCCCACCTTGTAAGGGACTGATGTTGCTCCAGTTCTCCAATAAGCAATAATATCTCTCTCCCTATCTCTTTCTTCTAAGTTAACTGTGTTCTTCGACCCCGAGGTCGCCCTAGCATTTTATTGTTCTTCGTTTGTTCTTCGTCATTTAGCTTAAGATTGACGGTATAAAGCCTTGTATACACATACTTATCTGTTATCCCCTTCCCGACTACCCTCGATAAGATTACCTCCGATAGGCCCGAGGTAGGCTCGAGGCCTGGCCCCGAGGTATCTATTGGCTTGTTCTAAGCCCGGGAATGCCCCCCTTACTGGTTCGATTGTTATTTTGGCTAGCTTGATCTTTACTGTCTTACTCCGTATTTAACACTAATCATCCATCCAAATTAGCTCGGGAATAGATCACGTATTTTTAGAATCCCATTTATAAATTTAATTGTTGTTACCATTTTCACGGTAAACAGTTTGGCGCCCACCGTGGGGCTAAAAATAATAGTGATTATTTTCTTGCTAGTTTTGTCACTTAAACGCACGATATCTCTCACACTTTTTCTTGCCCAAGACCTTTCGATGCCAGGTTAATGGTCAGCTCAATAAGGGAAATCGAGGACGATAACCCCAAAAATCGCAAGGAAAACAATGTGGCCATCCTAACGGCTGGCGCGACACCGCGGGACCCCGATAACGCATCTAGATCGGTCCGAGCAGATATGGATTCATACGCTGCACAGCGGGGTAACGAAGTCTTGCACTTCGATGGTGGCACGCAACACGCTAACCGACAGGAAACCCGAAAAATCCCAGCCCCGGTAGAACGGGAAGTTGATCTTCGTGTTATTTTTTATATCTCTCGGCTACAGAGCCGCCCGGAGACTCTTGGCGCGGTAGCACCCAAAATATCTACTTGCTCCAAGCCAGTATCCAAGGTATCGGGCAACGACGAACCAACGACCTATCCTGTAGCGGTAAGGATGCTAGAGGACATTATCGAAAAGATCAACTCACGATCGCGGAGACTCCTACAGCAACCGTCTCCCGGAGATACGATCCCGGGACTTATTTCGCGGAAGTCAGAAACAACGAAATTCCTTGGGGATGACAGGACCCCAAGTCCTCACAGGTACATCACCACTCACGCACGCCCGTTCAGAAACGACGACCCCCAAAATAGAGAACTCGGGCCCGTCCCGATGAAGGGGTTCGAAGAAATTCCCTCAGAAGAAACTACGACGCGGCACCATTGTTCGACATCTAATCTTGGGGACCAGCTCACCGTACTAACACGATCCGTGCAAGCACACGCCAACGCCATCAAAATAATGCCAAAAGGGCTCAATGCACCAAAGGCCGAGAGAAGAAGAAGAAATAAAATGATCGCGGGAAGCTGCGCCCCGCTATCCGACAAGACAAACGAGACCACTCCCGGTCCCGAATAGTAGGGTGGCACGGGCCTTCGCCCAAAACCCAAACAAAGCATACCCGGCAGCTCCAGAGCAATTCGAGCGAAGCTTAGTCAAATATCCGGTCGAGGCTTGGTCATATACCAGCAACCAACGCCGGACCCAAGTCAGAGCCGCGGATAACCCTCAAGAAACCCTCACTGGATCGGCATATCCAGGCAGATCCCCAACAGAGAAGCCGACACTGAACGAACGGAGCCATCATCCACATGGCGCGAACAGAAGAAACGATTCGAGGTACAGCGCATCTTGCAACAACAAGGCGGTAGCCCGAAGACGACACCTTCGAGGAACCCCCAACGTACCAGATTCAACAAGACGCAACCGGCAAGAAAACCTCGCCCGATAGAGCTCGACTTCAACGTTGTAGTTCCAAGCACAGTGGTCACCATAAGTCAAGTCGGGAATTCCGGGTGGCTCGGACCTATTCAACCAAAACCCCTCCAAGGAAACTGTGGCCCACCACGAGAGTCACGAAATGGTCGGAGTTACAGACCCAAGAGAGTAGCAACTACGCCATCCAACAAAGGTGATCACAAAGCATCGCCAAGCAAGCAAACCCGGATCCAGCTCAACGGACAAGGGGAAATCAAACAAAGCAGAGCCAGCAAGTTGCGGCATATCGTCACAACTGCTAAAAGATGGCGGCACCCTGCTAAGATCCATAGAGCGTAGAGTGCAAGTGCCCGTCGCCAGAAAGGGACGATCTCGGGGAATACTCCCCAACGGCATCCTCTCGCTCGAGGAAAAAGACACCGGGACTCCATCTCGGCATCACATTAACGTATTGGTAATCCCTCCTTTCGTTCGTGCTCATTTTCAAATAAAACATACATTAATGATTACATGTGTGTCAGCCAAAGTTGTACCGACAATGTCGGGCCAAAGCCAATAAGACAATCCGGACCAATGTCGGCCTCATGCCGGACCGCTAATATGTCCCCAATGGCTGTTGCCACAACATCCAAATTGCTCCCCCTACACGGCCCACCTAAGCTCGGGCTAATACGTCGGATGATGCAGGATGCAGACGCTTTGTACAAACAACGGCGAATACGTCGCCCGGGACGCAATTCCGGCCCTACTCCCCCAAGGGTGTGAAACTCCATGACAGACGCGGAGCCAAAGCATCTGGCTACAAGTGATAGAAGGAGATTCCTCGCCTTACGCCCATGACCGGCGTTACCCTCAAATGAGGTCAAAGGGTAAGAGCACTCGCGTCTTCGGCCCGGCCTGGCCGGATGAGGAATACGGCTGCCGAGGGGCATGCTCCCGGGCACGCGGCATCCTTTTATCATTTCCTTTTTTCCTTTCTTGTTGCTAATCTGTACGCAGGCAGGCAGCCAAGGCATTCAGTAGTTCCGGATCCCGCTCGAGGATCCACGGCCGCCATGGGGCCGCCGGGCATTCTTTCCTCGATCGGGTTTCTATCAGGAAGAGGGTTCCGCCAACAACATTATTAGCAGAACTGCACGTGCTCAGCGAAGGGACCCAACAAGTCCACGATCTCTCTCTCTATTTTCCAATATGGAACCATACAAGCACATCGGATAATCGAAGAGAAATATTTCGGCTTATCCTCAGCAAAAAACCTCTACATCATATACGTCCCGAAATGCTCGGAGACTTAATCAATTCGGCACCCTCGCGACCCTAGGGTCAGGGTTCCGGGCTCACAAAGCCCTCGCGATATAACCCCAAGACTACAAAAGGCGGTATTCAGGCCTAGAATGATCCGATATATTCGGAGACTCACCATGAGCAATTCAACAACTTGCGCGACCCCAGGGTCGGAATTCCGGGCTCACCAAGTCTCCGAAAAATAGCTTCGAGCTCACGAGAAGCAGTCTTCAAGCGAACTCGATGACTCGGAGACTGTCGCCAATTGCCACGCACTAGAAAATCCGAAATTATAAGACCCTAACGGGCAGCCTCGGCAAAACCAGATCTATTCTCCATAAACTGTAAGACCTCAACAGGCATGGCAAACTGTAAGACCTCAACAGGCATGGAAAACTGTAAGACCTCAACAGGCATGGTAAACTGTAAGACCTCAACAGACATGGAAAACTGTAAGACCTCAACAGGCATGGCAAACTGTAAGACCTCAACAGGCATGGCAAACTGTAAGACCTCAACAGGCATGAAAAATCCCGGAGTTTAGGATATACGTCGCATTTGTAAGAATCCCTAAAGGGCATACCCTCGGTGTAGACGCCTAAAGCTGCTTCTCGGGATCAAAAATGGCCCCGGCCAAACACATACGACTCCGGTCGAAACGGCTGCTACAGCCCCAAAAATGCGAATCGAGGATGCCCGACTGTTGCTAAAAAATCCTCTGAATCTACTTCGGAAAGAACCGGTTAAACATAGGCTTCCCTCAACAGGCAAAAAACGAGTCCCGACCATGTTGGCTCTAAAATCGCAAAAGCGTCGATCTACTCATGGGCTATGAACCTTCCGAGGTGCTCAAAACATCACCGACTATGACTTGAAATCGAGGTTCTTTTAGAACCGACGACGGGTCAGGCAAAATAATCAGTAAGACCTTAACGAGAGGAAACAAAGCCTACAAAAAGCCTCCGGGCCTCACATCAAATAGCGTAAGTGCCATTTTCGCCGGCTAAGCAAAGCCTCCGGGCCACACACCGAAAGGTCTCTACGACCATCAGCTTGAAAATTGACAACTTGAGGATTAAAGTGAGCTCGAATCGTAACCCGATTCGGAGACCGGATCCAAAGTAGTTAACCTAAGCAAAGCCTCCGGGCCTTATATCAAAAGGGTCCCTGCGACCAAACAGCGTAAATGCCATTGTCGCCAGCTAAGCGAGCCTCCGGGCCTCATATCGAAAGATCTCTACGACCAAACAACGTAAGTACCACTGTCGCCGGATAAGCATGCCTCCGGGCCTCATACTGAAAGGTCCCAACGGCCAAGCAACGCAGAAGGTCACCATCAATGGCCAAAAACTCATATGAGATTTAAGGGTCAACCACAGCTCGAATCGCAACGCGACTCAGAGATCGAACCCGGAAAATTGCAAAACGACCCAGGGCAGAGAATGAAAGTCATTTTCACCAGCCCGAACGGGCTCGAGGGTAAAATAAGCCCGAGTCAGGATCCCGACTCGGAGACTGATCCCGAGGGCAATTCAATCATCATACGCTTAAAAGCACGGCCCCGACGACGCTATCAACGGTCGCGACAAATCCCCAGGCCATGCGCCCGCAAAAAACGCTTCGGTCCAGGAGCACATAGGGTCATCACCCTCCGCCCATGAAGGCGGGAAAAAGCCGGAAGGCCAATCAGAGTTCAAGCCATAGCACGGCCCAGGGACCGATCCCATAAACCAATCCACACGATCAAGAGCAATGAAAGAAAAAAGGTACAAAAAGAATAACACTTTGAAATTCTCCTTACATTACATACGACAAAAACATTCTCCACCTACAAGCACGCTCTGCGCGCACCGGAGACCAAGCTACAAAATAGTAGGAGCTGTATTTTATGCCAAGAGTCTACAACCCGTCAACATTGCCCTCTACAACGCCCACGAGGAGTGACCGAGCATCGTGCTCATTTGCCCTTGCTTGAGCCAGTTCCTCCGAGAGGATAGAGCCTCTCGCTCCGACTTCCTCGGACACTTCTCTCCGGGATCGGTGGCGAACATATTCCTCGATCCTCTTCTCACGATCAAGAGCTTGCCTCAACTCGAATTGGGCATCAACAGCCTCCTTTATGCAAGTCGCCATCTCATGATCCACCCTGGTTCGGCTCAGCGCCGCTTTCGCCCGGGCGTCAACTATCTCGCCCCTGACCTTCGAGAGGTCAGACTCAAGTTTCTCGATCATATCCGCTTGAACCTTGGCGTTACTTCGGGATAAGTTGAGCTGGGCCTCGAAGGCAGGAATCTTGGCTGAAGCGCTCACCTCCTCCAAGGCTTGAGCCCGCACTTGGCCCTTTAGTTCCTCGAAAGTTGCCCTGACACAGTTCACCTCACCCTTGAGGTACTCCAAGGCCTCTGTCTTTTTTCGCAGCTAACACGGCAAGAAGAAGTTAGCCTTAAAAATTAAAAAGAAAGAAGAACGCACTGCAGAAAATTACCTGCTCCATCAAATAGCTCTCATAGTTCGAGCTCCGATACGCCTCATATCGCCAATGCTGCAGCTCAACTTCTTTATCCTTGTAAAGAGGCCTAAGGGATTCTTCCTCATCCCGAACCCTCTGGAACTTGGACTTTTGACGAAGCAGCTCAGTCTTGAGCCTATCATAGGCCTGCGCAGGAAAGATTCAATGAGGGGAGGAAGACGCGGGGTATGAGAGAATTATGCACGAACTCACCGCAAAGTGAAGATGGCAAGTTTTCTCCAAATCAGAACACACTCCTGATAATACCGCTCCCGCAACCCCGGAAGAATCGGCTCCGGACATAACATGCTCATTCGACGGAGCCGCTCGCCGAGAAACAGGTACCCCGGGGACAGCTAACTCTGGTGATGCCCCGTCCTCAGAAATACGAGCTCGGCCAGTGTTGCTAGAAGCTCCTTCGCATGGTGGGTCTCGGACCCTCTTGCTGTTGTCGTCTCTTGGCTCGGAAGCCGACGATTCCATCTCTTCTCTGGGAAAACGCTGCCTCGCCCCGAGGAACCGCCCGATATCTGCAAAAACAACGCGTCCAGCGTAGATGAATGGGAAAATACCGCCTCAGGAACATATGGACAAAGAAGCAACATACGCACATACCTTGATGATCCACTACCCACCTAATGCGAGACATAGCTCGCCACCAGCGTTCATCGCGAGACGAATGGGTCACCAGCCTCCGAACCTAGTCGGGCAAATCGTGAACTTGGCCCGGCGCCCATGAAGTTGCTGCAACAATGGGAATAATACTGATTACTTGGTTGATTTTCGCTATGAACAAAAACTGAAGGAACAGCAAAAGCGCCTCACTTACGCGCGTAATTCCACCCTTTAGGGAACGGCATGAAATCCACAAGGATGACATCGATCGTCTTGACTCGGACAAACCAACTGGCACACCCTCAATCTTCCCCTTCATCATCGTCTACAACGAAGGGCGTGGGCGAGTGATCCCTCAAGGTTAGCAGACCTCGATGGTGGAAAGGCCGATACAGCCTGATGAGATGGTCAAGCGTGAACTCAAGTCCGGCCTTCTCCGCAAAAAATCTCATCATCAGCACCATCCGCCAAAGCGACGGATGAATTTGCGCCAAGGTAACCCAATACTTCAAACAAAAGTCGAGCACGACCATATCAAGAGGGCCAAATGCAAAAGGGCATAAGTACACGCTCAAAAACCCATCAGCAGAGTCCGCAATGCCTTCGCGAAGGGAAAGCACCCACAGTGTCATGCCCTCTCTCCACCCACAGTATTGCCTCGCCATCTCCAGGTGTTCCTCTCTCATCAAGGACGCCGTCTCCAGAGCGAAGCCCTTCGACTCTCCACCACCGGGAACGGCATCCCCCGTCCTTTGCCTTATCAATTCTGAAGTGGTCGCCATAACTGAAGCCGAACTAACAAAATAAAGCAAAGAAGCACAGACGCTTTTCGCACTTTAGAAGATAGGGAGCCCTATGCCGAAACGGAAGAACAGTTGCCCAAAAATAGTGAAGTCTCACAAAAAGGCCGAAGCCACCCCTCTTATATACAAAAAGCAGCGGCGAAGTCACCTACCAGATGTAAACTCCACGAAACCAATGGCCTCGATACGGGTCGGCGGGTCAATACCCGACCCAGGAAACATCCTCCAACGGACGGCCAAGATCAGAGATCCACGCGAATCATCTCCATGCTCCAGATAGTGTTTCACATTTGGAGCCTCCATCCACCAAGAAGCAAGGTCGCGATAAGCTCCAGGGCGCCGATGCCAGACGCAAGGCGTGCACCCGGGATCACAATTCCCTCCCCGGAAGAGCAAACCCGAAGAAGCTCCGATCTCCAAAGCTCTACGAGGCCCCAAAGAAGTGCCCTGCACCTAGGCAAACTCCTCGAACGGAAGCCAACCTTACACTCTTCGAAAAAGTTATCCACATCAAAATCAACAGGGCCCACCGAGGCACCCAGGGATGACCTTCATCCGGGATATCGTTCCCGAAGGCCCCAAAATTTGATGCAAGATCTCCAAACAAACCAGCAGGCCCCGGCAGCTCGAGCCTATCCGGTCGGTCCCTCGCCAAACCCAAGTGCAACAAAAAAGAAAGTAGGAAAAAGCCTTGCCAATCNCATCGAGGTAAAACTGCTCAGACACCAAACAAGCGAACGAAATTTTTTTGACCCCGGTTTTCACTAGGAAAAATTTGTGAGTTTTTGGCAGAATTGTAAATCACCTATGCTATTGATGAAGGATGCAATGATGAGAGTGAAACTAAAGACTCGACTAGGATGTGTGTTTCTGTGATTAAAACTGACAAACTTTGACTAGGAAGTCCGTCTCCTAAAAAAAATATAACAAGAATGACTCAAACTAGAAAGTGTGTCTCCTAGGGGTGAAATCTCAATTTAGGAAGTGCGTCTCCAAAAAGTATATCCCGAAAGCCCCATACTAGGAAGTGCGTCTCCTAGGGGTGAAACTTCAATGACTCAAATTAGTAAGGAAGTGCGTCTACTAGGGATG
This sequence comes from Nicotiana attenuata, assembly GCF_001879085.1. NCBI lineage: Eukaryota > Viridiplantae > Streptophyta > Magnoliopsida > Solanales > Solanaceae > Nicotiana > Nicotiana attenuata. The sequence goes on from NW_017670238.1 coordinate 485,128, forward strand.
AAACTTCAATGGCTCAAACTAGGAAATGTGTCTCCTAGGGATGAAATCTCAATTTAGGAAGTGCTTCTCCTAAAAGTATATCCCGAAATCCCCAAACTAGGATGTGTGTCTCCTATGGGTGAAACTTTGTACGCGGTAAAAATCAGAAGACTTGATTTTCGCTATCAAGACAATTTTGGGAGCCCTCCTCGAGACCCCGAGGATGGGAGGCCACGATCGAGTTCTCAGCCTCAGGGCTCGTCGAGGTCCGAATCAAAGAAAGCAGGGCCCGAGGTCAGGGTGAGAGGATATGCCTCCGAAGCACATGGCTACACCTGACAGTGCCGATCTATCTGTAGCTTACTGAGATGACGTGCGATAGGCCGTCCCATATTTCCACTCTTGTAAATAATATATGCATATTTTACCGAGTCCCCTCGCCTATATAAGGGGGACTCACTCCACCTTGTAAGGGACTGATGTTGCTCCACTTCTCCAATAAGCAATAATATCTCTCTCTCTGTCTCTTTCTTCTAAGTTAATTGTGTTCTTCGACCCCGAGGTCGCCCTAGAATTTTATTGTTCTTCGTCATTTAGCTCAAGATTGACGGTATAAAGCTTTGTATACACATACTTATTTGTTATCCCCTTCCCGACTACCCTCGATAAGATTACCTCCGATAGGCCCGAGGTAGGCTCGAGGCCTGGCCCCGAGGTATCTACTGACTTGTTCTAAGCCCGGGAACGCCCCCCTTACTGGTTCGATTGTTATCTTGGCTAGCTTGATCTTTACTGTCTTACTCCGTATTTAACACTAATCACCCTTCCAAACTAGCTCGGGAATAGATCACGTATTTTTAGAATCCCATTTATAAATATAATTGTTGTTACCATTTTCATGGTAAACAGTTTGGCGCCCGTCGTGGGGCTAAAAATAATAGTGATTATTTTCTGATAGTTTCGTCACTTAAACGCACGATATCTCTCACACGTTTTCTTGCCCAAGACCTTTCGATTTCAGGTTAATGGTCAGCTCAATAAGGGAAATCGAGGACCCCAAAAATCGCAAGGAAAACAATGTGGCCATCCTAACGGCTGGCGCGACACCGCGGGATCCCGATAACGCATCTAGATCGGTTCAAGCGGATATGGATTCGTACGCTGCACAGCGGGGTAACGAAGTCTTGCACTTCGATGGCGGCACGCAACACGCTAACCGACCGGAAACCCGAAAAATCCCAGCCCCGGTAGAACGGGAGTTGATCTTCGTGTTATTTTTGAAATGTTGCAGGAACAACGTTTGGCTATCTCTCGGCTACAGAGCCGCCCGGAGACTCTTGGCGCGGTAGCACCCAAAATATCTACTCGCTCCGAGCCAGTATCCAAGGTATCGGGCAACGACGAACCAACGACCTATCCTGTAGCGGTAAGGATGCTAGAGGACATTATCGAGAAGATCGACTCACGATCGCGGAGACTCCTNACGCGGTAAAAATCAGAAGACTTGATTTTCGCTATCAAGACAATTTCGGAAGCCTTCCTCGAGACCCCGAGGATGGAAGGCCACGATCAAGTTCTTGGCCTCAGGGCTCGTCGAGGTCCGAATCAAAGAAAGCAGGGCCCGAGGTCGGGGTGAGAGGAGATGCCTCCAAAGCACATGGCTACACCTGATAGTGCCGGTCTATCTGTAGCTTACTAAGATGACGTGCGATAGGCCGTCCCATCTTTCCACTCTTGTAAATAATATATGCATATTTTACCGAGTCCCCTCGCCTATATAAGGGGGGGCTCACCCCACCTTGTTAGGGACTGATGTTGCTCCACTTCTCCATTAAGCAATAATATCTCTCTCCCTATCTCTTTCTTCTAAGTTAACTGTGTTCTTCGACTCCGAGGTTGCCCTAGCATTTTATTGTTCGTCATTTGTTCTTCGTCATTTAGCTCAAGATTGACGGTATAAAGCCTTGTATACACATACTTATTTGTTATCCCCTTCCCGACTACCCTCGATAAGATTACCTCCGATAAGCCCGAGGTAGGCTCGAGGCCCGGCCCCGAGGTATCTACTGGCTTGTTCTAAGCCCGGGAACTCCCCCCCCCCCCCCCTTTACTGGTTTGGTTGTTATTTTGGCTAGCTTGATCTTTACTGTCTTACTCCGTATTTAACACTAATCACCCGTACAAACTAGCTCGGGAATAGATCACGTATTTTTAGAATCCCATTTATAAATTTAATATTTGTTACCATTTTCACGGTAAACAGAGCTCATCACTATGGATTTTGTGGTTGGTTTACCATGGACATTGAGGAAATTTTATGTCGTTTGGGTCATTGTCAACGAACTGACCAAGTTTGTGCACTTTATTTCGGTGATGACTATATAAAATTCGGAGAGATTGGCCTAGATTTATATCTAGAAGATCGTCTGGTTACATGGCGTGCCTATTTCTAGTATTTCAGATCGAGGCACTCAGTTCACTTTGCATTTCTGGAGAACAATACAGAGTGAGTTGGGTACTTGGGTAGATCTCAGTACGACCTTTCATCCGTAGACTGACGGGCAGTTGAAGCAGATAGTTCCAATTCTAGTGGATATGCTCAGAGCATATGCGATTGACTTTAGAGGGCAGTGGGACCGATTTTTACCGTTGGCCAAGTTTGCTTATAACAACAGCTATCAGTCCAGCATTGAGATGGCTCCATTTGAGGCCTTGTATGGTCGATGATGTGGTTCCCCTATTGGTTAGTTTGAGCCCGGTAAGACTAGGTTATTTGGTACAAATTTGGTAAATGATGCCTTGGATAAGGTAAAATTGATTCGGGAGCGGCTCCGCACAACACAATCCAAGCAGAAGAGTTATGTAGATCAGAAAGTGCGTGATTTGTCATTTATGGTGGGTGAGAAGGTACTTATGAAAGCCTCGCCGATGAAGGGTATCATGAGATTTGGGAGGAGAGGCAAGTTATGTCCGAGGTTCATCGGTCCGTTCGAGGTTTTGGAATGAGTTGGTTAGGTTTCTTACATGCTTGCTTTGCCTCCTAGCCTATCAGGAGTTTATCTGATACTTCACGTGTCTATGTTCTAGAGGTACCATTCTAACAGGTCCCATGTGTTGGATTATAGCAGGGTTCAGATGGATGACAGCTTGAGTTATGAGGAGGAGCCAGTTGCCACTATTGACAGGCAGGTTTGCAGGTTGTGGTCTAAGGAGATTTCAGCTGTAAAGGTTCAATCGAGGAGGCAACTTGGGAGATCGAGGAGGACATTCGGAGAAGATATCCACCCTTATTCATCATTTCAAGTATGATGCTAAACCCGTTCAAGGACGAACATTTGTTTAAGAGGTGGAGAATGTAACACCCCGATCGGTCATTTTGTGTCACGACCCTAAAACGAACCCGGTCGTGATGGCGCCTATCACGAAACTAGGACAGCCGACACAAACCCCCAAACGAATTCAACAATTATAATAAGTCATTTAAAAGTCATTAATAAGCTGAAAACCGAAATGTAGGATAGCATAGAACGGCGCGGAAACAAAAACACAGTCCGGCATGGGGGTGTCACCATTCATGAGCAACTACAACTCGTCTAGAAATATGGAAAGACAACATAGTCTAAAACAAATCTAATACAAAGCGGAATAAAGATAGGAAGGAGAAGCACTAGGGTGCGAACGCTAAGCAGCTACCTAGTCAACTCCGAAAGCTTGCTAGAAGACAACTCAGCACTCGCTAGCGTGACCTGAGACTCCTGGATCTGCACACAGGGTGCAGGGAGCAATGTGGGTACGCCAACTCAGTAAGTAATAAAAGTAAAGGCGGCTGAGCAGTAAGAAAAACACGCAAACCACAGCATAATGCTACAGCAAAACAGTAAAAATCAAGAACAAATGCAGTAAAGCAGTAAGACTCGTAAAAACATCTCAGCAGTAAAATCTTTTGAAAAACACCTTTCAATAGTTTGAAACAAGTGATGAAAACAGTGAGTAAAAATGTAGAAACGTAAAACAGCCCCTCGGGCAAAACATGTACCATAACCGCCCTCGAGCAAAATATCAATAGAACCAGCCCCTCGGGCTATCTCACAATCACTCGTATCATCCCCTCGGGCAATAACATGAAACAACAATAGCCCCTCGGGCAATATCACATCTCACACTGGGTACCCACGCTCACTGGGGGTGTACAGACTCCGGGAGGGGCTCCTTACAGCCCAAGCGCTATCACAAGCCACCTCGTGGCATAACAAATCAGGCTCTCGGCCTTGTAGCAACAAGCCAACTCGTGGCATAGATCAATCAGGCCCTCGGCCCACAATATATCACAATATATCACAATATCCTCACAACATAGGCCCTCGGCCTCTCTCGGTCAGATCTCACCAAGCCCCTCGGGCTGACAGTAAAACAAGTTGGCTCAAAATCATTTATGAAATCAAAATGAGTGAATAAAACTGAGTTATGAAAACACTAAGAACATAGCATGACTGAGTGTAAACATTAAACCAAAACAGTGAGGAAAAATAGTAGTAAAAGCCCCTAAAGGTCCAAACAATCGGCACAAGGCCCAGACACGGCATTTAGCCCCAAACACAATAATATTTTCCAAAATATAACAATATCAAATAGTTTTCAAGTAAAATACGCGACTTAATAGTACGGGGCGGACCAAGTCACAATCCCCAACGGTGCACGACCCCACGATCGTCACCTAGCATGTGCGTCAGCTCAAAATAGCACAACGAAGTGAAATCCGGGGTTTCATACCCTCAGGACAACATTTACAGTCATTAGTTACTTCAATCCGGTCCAAACTCTAGCCCGCGATGCCTTTGCCTCTCGAATCGGCCTCAACTCGCGTCGAATCTACCCAAAGTCAGTATCATAACATTAGAATATGCTAAGGGAACGAAGCCCATGCGAAAATAATCAAATTGTATCTAGAAACCCGAAATTGGCCAAACCCGACCCCCGGGCCCACGTCTCGGAATCCGACAAAATTAACATCAGTGGAATCCTTATCCTCCCACGAGTTCATGCATACCAAATTTACCAAAATCCAACCACAAATGACCCCTCAAATCCCAAATTTTAGGTCTCCAATTTTTCGAGCCCTAACCCCCAATTTGCTACTGATTTTCCTATAGATGTCAAGCTTACAACGTTAAAAATCATCATAGAAACACGTTTGGGAACCAAAGAACTTACCTCTATGAAACCCTCTTGAATTCTCCCTTGAATTTGCTCTCCAAAGCTTTTTCCCGTTTGAAATGTGATGAAAAATAACCCAAATTAGCGAAGGGTGGAATATATATGTTCTGACCGTGCAAAACCGCATCCACGGTCCAATTATCGCACCTGCGGACCCGCACCTGCGGTCCCAGGTGCGCATCTGCGGATTCCACTTATCCGCCCAGCCACCGCACCTACGCTAAGAATCCCACACCTGCGCAATCGCAGGTGCGCCCAAAATCCCGCATCTGCGGCTCCAGCCATCCCTTCTCTTGGCCGCATCTGCGACTCCATTTCCGCTTCTACGGGCCCGCACCTACGGTCCCCAAGCCGCAGGTGCGGTTATCACAGGAACTTAGCACTTCAGCTGCCAATTCCAATTCAAAACATCCCGTCAACCATCCGAAATCACCCCGAGGCCCCCGAGACCTCTACCAAAAGTACGGACAAGTCATATACCACCATCCAAACTTATACCAATCTTCGAAACACCTAAAACGACATCAGAACATCAAATTAACCATGGATTCAAGCCTAAGAACTCCAAAAACTTCCGAATTCCGCTTTTGATCAAAAAGTCTATCAAACTTCGCCCGAATGACCTTAAATTTTGCACACACATCACAAATGACACCACAGACCTACTCCAACTTCTGGAATTCCATTCCGACCCCTATATCAAAATCTCCTCTATCAACCGGAAAACGCAAAAATTCTAATTTCGCCAATTCAAGACGAAATCTACTCCGGACCTCCAAAACTCATTCCGATCATGCTCCTAAGTCCCAAATCACCTCACGAAGCTATCCGAATCAAAAAAAACCAAATTCCGAGATTGTTTACCCAGAAGTCAACTTCCGGTTGTCATTTCCAACTAAAAGGCCAACTTAAGAGACTAAGTGTCTCATTCCTCTACAAAAACCACTCCGAACCCAAACTAACCCACACAATTGGATGAAATACAGTTGAACAACATGAAAAAGAAGCAGAAATGGGGGAAACGGAGCGGTAACTCATGAAACGACCAGTCGGGTCGTTACATCTTCCCCCTCTTAAACAAACGTTCGTCCTCGAACGAGTCAAGAAACATACCTGAAGCCTCAAATAGGTGAGGATATCTGCTCCGCAGCTCCCGCTCGGTCTCCCAGGCAGCCTCCTCCACGGGCTGACCTCTCCACTGCACTTTCACTGAAGCTATATCCTTTGATCTCAACTTCCGAACCCGATGCTCTAAAATAGCCGTTGGCTCCACATCATAGGTCAAATCATACTCTAACTGAATCGTGCTAAATTCCAGAACGTGAGACGTATCTCCAATATACTTCCGGAGCATAGAAACATAAAATACCGGATGCACACTCGACAAACTGGGTGGCAAAGCAAGCTCATAAACCACCTCCTCAATCCTCCGAAGCACCTCAAAAGGCCCAATGAACCGAGGACTCAATTTACCCTTCTTCCCAAATCTCCTAACACCCTACATGGGTGAAACTTTCAGTAACCTTCTCCCAACCATATAAGACACATCACGAACCTTCCTGTCAGCATAACTCTTTTGTCTCGGCTGCGCTGTACGAAGCCTCTCCTGAATCACTTTCACCTTGTCCAAAGCATCCTGCACTAAGTCCGTACCCAAAAGCCTGGCCTCTCACGGCTCGAACCATCCAACTGGAGATCTACACCGCCTCCTATATAGAGCCTCATATGGAGCCATCTGAATACTCGACTGGTAGTTGTTGTTGTAAGCAAACTCCGCGAGCGGTAGAAACTGATCCCATGAACCACGAAAGTCAATCACACAAGCGCGCAACATGTCCTCCAATATCTGAATAGTGCGCTCGGACTACCCATCCGTCTGAGGGTGAAAAGTTATGCTCAACTCGACCTGAGTACCCAGCTCTCTCTGCACGGCCCTCCAAAACCGCAAAGTAAACCGAGTGCCTCTATCTGAAATGAGTGAAACTGGGACACCATGCAAACAAACAATCTCTCGAATATAGATCTCTGCCAACCGCTCTAAAGAATAGGTAGTACAGATAGGAATGAAGTGTGCGGACTTGGTTAGCCGATCCACAATCACCCAAATAGCATCGAACTTCTTCAAAGTCCGTGGGAGCCCAACTACAAAGTCCATGGTGATCCGCTCCCACTTCTACTCTGGAATATACATCTGCTGAAGCAAGCCACCCGGTCTCTGATGCTCGTATTTCACCTGCTGACAATTGAGACACCGAGCTACAAACCCTACAATATCCTTCTTCATCCTCCTCCACCAATAATGCTGCCTCAGATCCTAATACATCTTCGCAGTACCTGGATGAATGGAATACCGCGAGCTATGGGCCTCCTCCAGAATCAACTCCCGAAGCCCATCTGCATTGGGCACACAAATCCGACCCTGAATCCTCAACACCCCATCATCACCAATGGTCACATCTCTGGCATCGTCGTGCTGAACCCTGTCCTTAAGGACAAGCAAATTAGGATCATCATACTGGCGCTCTCTGATGCGATCGAATAAGGAAGATCGAGAAATCACACAAGCTAATACCCGACTAGGCTCCGAAATATCCAACCTCACGAACCGATTGGCTAAGGCCTGAACATCAACTGCAAGAGGTCTCTCCCCAATAGGAATAAATGCAATACTGCCCATGCTCACTGCCTTCCGGCTCAAAGCATCGGCCACTACATTGGCCTTCCCCGGATGGTACAAAATAGTAATATCATAGTCCTTTGCAGCTCCAACCATCTCCGCTGCCTCAAATTGAGATCCTTCTGCTTGAACAAGTGCTGGAGACTACGATGATCAGTAAACACATCGCAAAACACACCATACATGTAATGCCTCCAAATCTTCAACGCGTGAACAATGGCAGCCAACTCTAAATCACGAATAGGGTAGTTCTTCTCGTGGGGCTTCAACTGACGAGAAGCATAAGCAATAACTATACCCTCCTACATCAACACACACCCAATACCTACTCTCGAAGCATCACAATACACTGTATGTGAACCTGAAGCTAATGGGAAAACTAACACTGGAGTCGTGGTCAAGGTAGTCTTGAGCTTCTAAAAGCTCGCCTCACACTCATCCGACCACTGGAATGGATCCCTTTTGAGTCAACTTGGTCAAGGGTGATGCAATAGATGAAAATCCTTGAACGAACCGACGGTAATACACCTCCAAACCGAGAAAACTACGAATCTCTGTGGCTGAGGACGGCCTGGGCCAACTCTGAACCGCCTCTATCTTCTTCGGATCGACCTGAATACCCTCACTGGACACCACGTGCCCCAAGAAAGCCACTGAACTACGCCAGAACTCACACTTGGAGAACTTTGCATAAATCTTCTCCACCTCAATCTCTGCAACACAACTCTCAAATGCTCCGCGTGCTCCTCCTGACTACGCGAATACACCAGAATATCATCAATGAAAACTACGACAAACGAGTCGAGATACGGCCGGAACACTCTGTTCATCAAATGCATGAACGCTGCTAGGGCATTGGTCAGCCCAAAAGACATCACAAGGAACTCATAGTGACCATATCGGGTCCTAAAGGTTGTATTAAGAATATTCGAGTCCCTGATCTTCAGCTGGTGATACCCTGAACGGGGATCAATCTTGGAGAACACCCTCGCTCCGTGAAGCTGGTCGAACAAATCATCAATGTGAGGCAGGGGATACTTGTTCTTAATTGTAACCTTGTTCAACTGCCTGTAATCAATACACATCCTCATAGTGCCATCCTTCTTCTTCACGAATAGAACAGGTGCACCCCACGGCGAAACACTAGGCCGAATGAACCCCTTATCAAGGAGTTCCTGAAGCTGCTCCTTCAACTCTTTCAGCACCGCTGGTGCCATACGATACGGTGGAACAGAGATGGGCTGAGTGCCCGGTACCAGGTCAATACCAAAATCAATATCCCTATCCGGGGGCATGCCTGGCAGGTCTGCAGGAAGCACATCGGGAAAATCCCTCACAACCGGAACAGAATCAATACTATGAGCCTATGCAATGACATCCCTCATGAAGGCTAACTATGAAAGACAACCCTTCCCAATCATCCACTGAGCCTTTAGAAATGATATCACCCTACTGGGAACAAAATTAGTTGAACCTCGCCACTCAATCCGTGGTACACCCGGCATCGCCAATGTCACTGTCTTAGCATGACAGTCCAGAATATCACGGCACGGGGATAACCAATCCATGCCCAAAATCACATCGAAATCCACCATACAGAGCAACAAAAGATCCACTCGGGTCTCCAGACCCCCAACGGTCACCACACATGACCGGTACACACGGTCCACAACAATAGCATCACCCACTAGAGTATATACATGAACAAACGAAGCAAGAGACTCGTGGGGCGTATCCAAATAATGGGCAAAATATGACAACACATAAGAAAAAGTGGAGCTAGGATCAAATAACACAGAGGCATCTCTGTGGCAAATTGAGACAATACCTGTAATCACTGCATCTGAAGCAATATCATCAGGTCTAGCTGGGAGTGCATAGAAATGGGCCTGACCACCACTTGATCGACCTCACCCTCTCGGGTGACCCCTAGATGACTGCCCTCCACCCCTAGTAGCTAGGTGAGTGGTAAAGTAACCGGTGCTAAAGTCGATGGCTGACTCCTCTGCTGAGATGAGCCCCCAAAACGACGTGGACACTGCCTCCACTTATGCCCCAACTCTTCACACTCATAACAACTCCCTGGTGCTGGAGACGGGGACTGAAGGGGACCCCTAGCACCAGAGTGACTAGCAGATGCACCTGGCATAGAAGAGCCCTAAACTGATGGAGCATGGGACAAACTCTGGGCTGGAAGGGCACTGAGTGAGGAATGACCCTACTGAGAACCGTGAGAACCATGGCCCGATGATGCCCCACGATAACTTGGGCGAGCTGACTGAGCATGCCTGAAAGGGCGGCCTCTGCGGTGCTAAAACTGACCTCTCGAAGGAGGACCCCCAAAACTACCAGATCCCCGAGGCCTCTTGGCCTCCCTCTCCTCTCGCTTCTGGCGACGGACTGACTCAATCTCACGAGCGATATCAACAACCTCCTCAAAAGTAGCACCTGCACCCTCTCCCTGGTCATGAGAATCTGAAGCTGATATGTGAGGCCATCAACGAACCTCCTGATACTCTCTCTAACCATAGAAACCAACCAAATAGCATGACGAGCTAACTCTGAGAACCTCATCTCGTACTGTGTCACAGTCATATCTCCCTATCGCTACTGCTCGAACTGCCTGCGCAGCTCCTCTCTATGAGACTGTGGCACATACTTCTCCAAAAAGAGAGTGGAGAACTGCTGCCAGGTAAGGGGTGCCGCAACAACAGGCCTACGCCTCTCATAAGCCTAACACCAAGTGAAGGCAGCTCTAGTAAACTGAAAAGTAGTAAAGGTGACCCCGCTGGTCTCCAGAATACCCGCGGTGCGAAGAATCCTCTGACATCTGTCCAAGAAACCCTGGGCATCCCCGCCCTCTGTACCACTGAAAGTCGGAGGCTGAAGTCTACCAAACCTCTCCAATCTGCACTGCTCGTCCTCTGGCATAACAGGAGCTGCATAACCCTGACCAGCTGCCACCGGCTGGGCTGGTGGTGCCTCCAATGTCTGCAATCCCTGAACAACCTGCTCGGGCGTGTGGGCGGCGAGAGTCTGAGTGCCTCCCCGGCCTGAGAAGTGGCTGCGGTAGTAGAAACTACGACCGCTTGAGCAAGACTAGTGCACACGGTCAAGATCTGATCCAAGGTCTCCTGAAGACCCGAGATGACAATAGGCACAGCCGGTGCCTGAGCTGGTGCAGCCGGAGCGTCCACAACTGGAATCTAATCCTGAGCTGGGGCTGCTGGTGTATCTGCAGGTGCTGCCTTAGCTACTGTGCGGGCTACGCCCCTGCCCCTACCACGGCCTCGACCACATCCTCGGCCTCTAGTGGCCCCAGTTGGTGGTACTGGTGGTCGTCCATCCTGACCGGTAGCGCGTGTCCTCACCATCTGTGAGAGAATAGAATGACAGAAGTTTAGTACTAGCATCAATAGATTCGCACGACAGGAATTCGAGAATAAGAAGTTTTCCTAAAGGTTCTGCAGCCTCCCGAGGATACAGACGTCTCCGTAGCGATCCGTGAGACTCGACTAAACCTGCTCATGACTCGTGAGACCTACGTAACCCAGGCTTTGATACCAACTTGTCACGACCCTAAAACGAACCCAGTCGTTATGACGCCTATCGTGAAACTAGGCCAGCCGGCACAAACCCCCAAACGAATCCAACAATTATAATTAAAAGTCATTAATAAGCTAAAAACCGAAATGTAGGATAGCATAGAACGACGCGAAAACAAAAACACAGCCTGACATCGGGGTGTCACCAGTCATCAGCAACTACAACTCGTCTAGAAAAATTGAAAGACAACAAAGTCTAAAACAAAGCTAATACAAAGTGGAATAAAAATAGGAAGGAGAAACACTGGGCTGCGAACACTAAGCAACTACCTAGTCAACTCCGAAGCCTGCTGGAAGACAACTCAGCACTCGCTAGCGTGACCCGAGACTCCTGAATCTGCACATAGGGTGCAGAGAGTAATGTGAGTATGCCAACTCAGTAAGTAATAAAAGTAAAGGTAGCTGAGCAGTAAGAAAAACATGCAAACCACGGCATAATGCTAAAGCAAAAAAGTACAAATCCAGAACAAATGCAGTAAAATAGTAAGACTCGTAAAAACATCTCAGTTCAGTAAAATCTTTTGAAAAACACCTTTCAATAGTTTCAAACGAGTGATGAAAATAGTGAGTAAAAATGTAGAAACGTAAAACAGCCCCTCGGGCAAAACATGTACCATAACCGCCCTCGGGCAAAATATCAATAGAACCAGCCCCTCGGGCTATCTCACAATCACTCGTATCAGCCCCTCGGGCAATAACATAAAACAACAACAGCCCCTCGGGCAATATCACATCTCACACTGGGTACCCGCGCTCACTGGGGTGTACAGACTCCGGGAGGGGCTCATTACAGCACAAGCGCTATCACAAGCCACCTCGTGGCATGACAAATCAGGCTCTCGGCCTTGTAGCAACATGCCAACTCGTGGCATAGATCAATCAGGCCCTCGACCTCACAATATATCACAATATCCTCACAACATAGGCCCTCGGCCTCTCTTAGTCAGATCTCACTCAATCCCCTCGGGCTGACAATAAAACAAGTACTCGGCTCAAAATCATTTATGAAATCAAAATGAGTGAATAAAACTGAGTTATAAAAACAGTAAGAACATAGCATGACTGAGAGTAAACATTAAACGAAAACAGTGAGGAAAAATAGTAGTAAAAGCCCCTAAGAGTCCAAACAATCGGCACAAGGCCCAGACACGGCATTTAGCCCCAAACAAAATAATATTTTCCAAAATATAACAATATCAAATAGTTTTCAAGTAAAATACGCGACTTAATAGTCGTACGAGACGGACCAAGTCACAATCCCCAATGGTGCACGACCCCACGCTCGTCACCTAGCATGTGCGTCACCTTAAAATAGCACAACGAAGTGAAATCCGGGGTTTCATACCCTCAGGACAACATTTACAATCATTACTTACCTCAATCCGGTCCAAACTCTAGCCCACGATGCCTTTGCCTCTCGAATCGGCCTCAACTCGCATCGAATCTACCCAAAGTCAGTATCATAACATTAGAATATGCTAAGGGAACGTAGCCCATGCGAAAATAATCAAATTGTATCAAGAAACCCAAAATTGGCCAAACCCAACCCCCGGGCCCATGTCTCGAAATCCAACAAAATTAACATCAATGGAATCCTTATCCACCCAAGAGTTCATCCATACAAAATTTACCAAAATCCAACCACAAATGACCCCTCGAATCCCAAATTTTAGGTCTCCAATTTTTCAAGCCCGAACCCCCAATTTGCTACTGAATTTCCTATAGATGTCAAGCTTACAACGCTAAAAATTATCATAGAAACACGTTTGGGAACCTAAGACATTACCTCTACGAAACCCTCTTGAATTCTCCCTTGAATTTGCTCTCCAAAGCTTCTTCCCGTTTGAAATGTGATGAAAAATAACCCAAATTCGCGAATGGTGGAATATATATGTTCTGACCCAGCAAAACCACATCTGCGGTCCAATTATTGCACCTGCGCCCAGGTGCGCATCTACGGATTCCACTTATCCACCCAGCCACCGCACCTGCGCTAAGAATCCCGCACATGCGTAATCGCAGGTGCGCCCAAAATCCCGCATCTGCGACTCCAGCCATCCCATCTCTTGGCCGCATCTGTGACCCATTTCCGCTTCTGTGGGCCCACACCTACGGTCCCCAAGCCGCAAGTGTGGTTATCACAGGAACTTAGCACTTCAGCTACCAATTCCAATTCAAAACCTCCCCTCAACCATCCGAAATCACCCCGAGGCCCCCGGGACCTCTACCAAAAGTACGGACAAGTCATATACCACCATCCAAACTTATACTAATCTTTGAAACACCTAAAACAACATCGAAACATCAAATTAACCATGGATTCAAACCTAAGAACTCCAAAAACTTCCGAATTCCGCTTTTGATCAAAAAGTCTATCAAACCTCGTCCGAATGACCTAAAATTTTGCACACACGTCACAAATGACACCACCGACCTACTCCAACTTCCGGAATTCCATTCTGACTCCTATATCAAAATTTCCCCTATCAACCGGAAAACGCCAAAATTCTAATTTCGCCAATTCAACCCTAAATCTACTCCGGACCTCCAAAACTCATTATGATCATGCTCCTAAGTCCAAATCACCTCACGAAGCTATCGGAATCATAAAAACCAAATTCCGAGATCGTTTACCCACAAGTCAACTTCCAGTTAACTTTTCTAACTAAAAGGCCAACTTAAGAGACTAAGTGTTTCATTCCTCTACAAAAACCACTCCAAACCCAAACAAACACACACAATGCGATGAAAAACAGCTGAACAACATGCAAAGAAGCAAAAATGGGGGAAACAGAGCGGTAACTCATGAAACGACCGGCCGGGTTGTTACATTTTACTTTCTAGAACCATATTCCCCTATTAAAGACTTCTCATATGTGCTTATCCTATTTATGATTTACGGGGGTGGTTAGTTGGTTTTGGAAGGGATCGGGTTGAATTCGGAATACATAGTTCCATAACAGTGGCCTAAGGTGGCCAAGTTTGAAGCGAGTCAATAGTTTGAGTAAATGACCTCGAAATCATGATTTGAAGGTTCCAATAGGATCGTATGGTTATTTTGGACTTGGCATATGTTCAGATAGAGTTTCAGGTTGATAGGGAGCGTTTCAATGCTTATTGTTGGAAGTTGGCATTTTGAAGTTTTTAGAGTTTTCTAAGTTTGACTCAGGGTGCACTTTGGTGTTATCGGATCTCATTTGGTATTTTGAGACTCGGGATAGGTTCGTATTGTCATATTGGACCTTGTTGTGAAATTCGGTGTCATTCCGGTTGTCTAAGTATGATTCGCCACAGTCGAAGTTAGTTGGAAGAAGTTTGAAGTTTAAATATTGATTAATTTGATTTAGGGTGCGATTATTGGTTGCGATGTCATTTTCTGTGTTCCAAGACCACGAGTAGGTCCGGATTATGTTTATGGACTTGTTGGGATGATTGGATGGGGTCCCGGGTGCCTCGGGTGAGTTTCGCACAACCTAGAGCAATATAGAAGTTGGCAGATTTTTGTTGGTGCTAGTGCGCTTCGCGATCGTGAAGAAGTATTTGGAGGAGGGACAGTTGTTGCACTTTGCGAACATGGCTCCACGAACGCGATGGAGTACCTGGCTCCTCTTTGCGAATGCAGAGGAGGCTACACGAATGCGAAGAGGGAAGAGGAAGGAAGGGGGAAACCAGGCTAGGCTTACGAAAATGCGGCAGTGGGGACCACAAAAGCGGAGGGTTGAGAGGCTAGTGTTCTTCGCGAACGTGACTGGGATGTCGCGAATGCAATGAAGGCAAGCCTGGGAAGGGCAGCTTAGACCTTCGTGATCGCTAGGCTTATTTTGCGATCGCGATGAAGGATGCCTAAGAAGAATATAACTTTCATTTTGGAACTTAGTCTCAATTCATCACATTTTCTCTTGGCTTGGATGATTTTTGAGCTTTTTGAAGGGGAATTTTCATCAAGTGTCTTTAGGTAAGTAATTTCTACCTATTATGAGTTAAATACATGGATTAGGTGTGAATTTTAACATGGAAATTAGTAGAATTTTGAGATAGATTTGAAAACCTAGAATTTAGTAAAAATGTGATTTGACCACGAAATTGGTTATAGAATTGGGTATAAATTATATATTAGAGTTCATAATACCATGGGTAATATTTACCTTAAAAAAATTCAGAATCCGGGCACGTGGGCTCGGGGTTGACTTTTGTTGACTTTCCGAGTGGTGTTGGGAATTGACTCTAATAGTTAAATTATGAATTCTTGAGCATATATTGATTAGTTTGTACATCCATTTGACTAGTTTCGAGTTTCTCGGCATTGATTTGAGGTATTAGTAAGGTGTGAGAGCCGAGTAGTGGACTTGAAAGTAAGGTAAGTCTCTTGCCTAATCTTGTAAAAGGGAACTATTCACGTAGGTATTTTATTTGTTGTGTGCTACGTGTTATGGGTGCTACGTACGTACGAGGTGACGAGCGTCCGTGCGTCATCTAGATTCATATTAATGTCCGTGTAGACTTAGTCCTACATCATTCCTTAACTGTAGTAGTTGAATTAATCTTGCATGTTTCAATACTTGAATTCATAACTGAGCTTGATACTAGAATTTGCGTATTAGAATTAGCCTCTTTACTTTAAGTTTTGGTGGGTATTGATTGTTGGTAAAGTCATGTTTTCTCTTGAGTATTTATCCTCATGTTGTGTTTATTTGATCGGCAGTTCCGGGACTCCTTGACTCGCACGTACCTTCGTGAGTGGGGCTAGTAACACAATAAAAGTTTCTCTATTCCTATGAGATCGGGTCGTATGCCTCATTAGTGCTATAAAATATTATTATGGATCGGACTGTACAACCTCGACAGTATTGTGAGATGCATCTATAGATCGGGCCATACGACCTCAGCGGTGTACATTATTCTTCTGGATCAGGCCATACGACCTCGGCAACATTCGTGCATAATATTCGATAGACAGTCAGAGTACGTACGAGCTTTTTTCCTGATTTGAGATTTGACATTGGTTATCATTGTTTTCTTCGAGGCAGCAATGGTATTTGATGGTTTTGTAATTATTCTTACATTGAGAATCGCATTATTTATATTTATCTATTTCATTTCTACTTGTTGTATACCTGTCTATTTTATGTACATTGTTATTATATCACTAGTAAATACCGATATCGACTCATCGCCACTACTTCTTCGAGGTTAGACTAGATACTTACTAGGTACTCGTTGATTTACGTACTCATACTACACTTCTGCACTATTTGTGCAGGTACTAAGACAGGTACATCAGGTGGTCACTCGGGCATGTAGTCGCATCAGCTGGAGACTTAGTGGTGAGCTACTTTCCATGCCTCGACCTGCAGCACCGGAGTCTCCTTTCCCCTATGTTTATTTTATTCTACTTATTTTCATTCCAGACAGTAGTTATAGTGGTTTTGTAAACTCCATTAGATGATCATCACTTGTAACACCGTGTTTTGGGTACTTTTAGTAGATGTTCATGGTGTTAACTTATATTTATATTATTTCGCTTTATGTTTTGTAGGTACTTAGTGATTTAGAAAGAAGGAAAATATTTTACCATAGTTTTTAAACTTGATTTCACTTTATTATCGCAATTGTTAAGTATTAAAAGTATTATGAACGGATGGCTGTATTGGTAGTTCACCATTGGCGCCGTCACGGCCTATTGTGGGAATTGGGTCGTGACATTTAGATTTGGTTGAAAGATGTAGAGAAATGGCTTTATCTATTATAATCGAAGAGCAGGCCTATGATGCTTCAACGGAAGGGACTACATCCATCGGAGAGTGTTCCCAGTTCACAAGAACCTAATTTTGAAAAGCTAGGACCTAACTTGGAAGGACCATACTGATTCACCATGATTTCAGGAAATAAGCCTACAAGTTAGAGACCATGGACAGGAAGCAGCTTCAGTATAGCTGGAATGCCGCCTATCTGAAGCGATACTACTTTTAAAGGACCTCCCCCAAGCGGTTTACGCTTCTTTATTTTTATTATCATATTATTGATTTATTTACACTAACATTTTTAGACAACATGCATAGATAACCCGAATCGGATGATAACAATAATGACCCCCGGCGAAAATTCGAAACCACAGTCATTCCTAGTCAGGTTCACCAACATCTGGCCAAGTGGGAAAAAGCGCAACATTCATCTAAAAATACTTTCAGTCTCCAATACTTCCTTTTAGGAATCAAACCAAAGGAAGATTAAGTTGTGAACATGGAGAGTCCAATGACCGACCTGAGGTAGCAAGGAAGCAAGACCAGTGTCCAAGTTTTCATACTTACAAGTCGAATAGTAGGCGGATTATACTGTTGGGGTTGCAAAGATCGAAGATTGTCTCGCGAGATGACTAAGCTTGAATAATGGCAGCAATCAGAAAAATTTATATTTAGATAATTGGAACAAGGTTTTTCCGGAGGAACTCGAACTCATGTTTCTATACATGGTCCGGTAAAGACCACATTTTAGTTAAAAGAAAGGCCTCCTAAGTGGGACGACTACTTCCTCGAATTGTTATCCCGTTTTATTAGTTCATTTTAATTAAAAGGTTTTAATCAATGTTGTACTCGAATCAATTATCCCCTAATAAAATTCCAAGTACTATTCTCTACGGGACTGATGCTCCACTTTACTTAGTGTATTTTTATATACATTATATCAAGTTCAATACCCCTTCGGACTACAAATCACTCTAGCTTAGTCATTCCCATATTTGTCTAAGTGAATATGAGACGTCATCATTCATATACGACAAATACATAGAAGGGACCTACTTTTATGTCAGAAATTCAATACTTTGGTCCTGAAGTCTTCATTCTGAAAAATGATAGAATAAAAAAGAAAAAATCTTAAGTCCATGAGATTAAGTAAACGCACTCCACTGGATTTTTAAAATTAAAAGTGTGAAATTATAGAAATTAAGGAAAAACCAAGTATGAAAGACCTCAAGAGTAAAGGCAAAAGAGTCGAAATCGGAGAACTTTTCGCAGATACATTTATATCAAATCACAGCATGAGTCAAAAATCTGTAAATATACATGCTCAGGATTCAATATCAGTATGTATAAGAGACTCACATCACAAATCCATGTGCCTAACACAGGCCACGTGTCCAACAAGCACCAAAAGAATCATGGGTGCTTACGCTCACAGAAACCAAGGTAACATAGGTAATAACCTGACTCTGAAGGAACGAATCTATATCCAAACATTGATCATTTTATATTTGATGATCATCAATCAATCTTTGCGGTACACAACCCATTCCAATCATAACATCATCAATCAATCATTGCATGTGCAACCCATTCCAATCATAATATCATCAATAATCAATAATCAATATCCGCTCACATTATCCTTGGTGCCAAATTCATCAACATTTACATAACATCCAACTCTCCATCTCATGCATATGTATATAAAATGATGTATAAGAGGGAACCGTACATGATAATAAGAATGCACATAAAAATATCATATGGCTAAAAGATGGCTATGGAAAATCAAGTAGCTCAATTTATCACAACGGCTCAATAAGCTATTAAGCATGTTCTAGCTAAATCATGTTATTTATCATGAGTCAATTAAGCCATAGAAACCACCAAAAATTATGGAGGAAATTAGACAAGTGTATGACTACGAATTTATAGTAAAGCTTATCATGGAAAAACAATTCTTCATGTCAAACCAACAAGTCATAACCCTAGACATGCTCCTAAGTCAGGAACAAAAATTATCACGTAGTCATAAAATCAATTAAACATGGATAACAACTTCACATAATTCAGCAAAGCACAATTCCAGTCAATAATTTTGATATGGTCGAGACATAGCTATGCATATATGTTCGTCACCTCACATATACGTGGCTCCTAAATTATGAATCAAGTAGAGAATAGATCACTTATGGGGATAATTCTCTTACAAGGAGAGACAAGAGACTTACCTCTATCCTGCAAGCTTTATTCAACAACAAACCTACCTTTCCATTCAAATCCAACACCAAACGACTCGAATCTAGTCAAATATAGCTCAATAACGTCAAACAAAGCCATAGGAAATAATTTCAAACAATAAAGATTCAATCTCTAATCAAAATCTCCAAAAGTCAACAAAAGTCGACATGAGATCACGATCAAAACCCGAGTTAAGGGGTAGATCTCGACTTCCTATAACCTCATGAGTCCAGATATAAAATTAGATCATAAATCGAGTCCAAATTGATCCCCAAATCCCCAAATTATACCATCTTAAGTTGAAGATATAAACCCCGAAAATTTCTTTATCAAATTCATGTTCTAGGTATATAAATACATAAGGAGATAAGATATATAATCAAATCCAAGTAGAAACTACTTGCACTTAAAATAGTGATGAAAATCTCCTCAAAAGTCACCTCTTACCGAGCATCAAATCTTAAAATAATAAAAAATGAGCCAACCCTTCAAAATATATGAAGACCCTTCAAAATATATGAAGACCCTTCAAAATATATGAAGCTTCTAGGGATTCTTCTACGGACAAAATGTCGATTCTGCAACGTCGTTTCTGTGACCCAACTCTCGCATCTGCAAGCTTCACTTACAGAGCCCTCCATCGTATGTGTGGATAAAGTGTCGCTTCTACGGCTCTGCGCTGCCTCCTGAGCAAAATATGGACAAATTTGTATCTGCGCTGCCTCCTACGCCAACCAAACCTCGCATTTGCACAAGAATACCGCTTTTGCGACAGGTGTAACCAAAACCTCACTTCTGTAGCCTTGCACCTGTGAAAAAGTACTGCAGGAGCGACACACCAGCACCACAACAGCCGATAACCACCAAAATAATCCGAAATCAATCTGAAACTCACCTAAGCTCCTCGGTATCTCGTCTGATCATACCAACAAGTCTAATTATATTATCCAAACTCATCCAAAAACTAGAAACACCATGCATAACATCAAAACCAATAACCGAAGATCAAAATCTATTCTTTAACTTCTAAACTTTCCAACTTTTCCAAACACGGCCGAATCGCCCATAGACATTTTAGATCACAACCAAACTTTGCAAACAGATGCTAATCAACCAAGCAAACCTATCCAAGGTCTCAAAACCATAATAGGAGTCCAATCACCAAAGTTCACTCCTTATCAGGCCTATGAATTCTCCAATTCTTTAAATTGTCAACCTTTGACAGATAGAGCACAAATCTTCTAGGAACATCCAAACTCAAACCCGAACATATTCCCAAGTCCAAAATTACCAAACGAGCCTATTGGAATCATCAAATGACCAATCCGAGGTCGTTTACTCAAAAGTCACATCTTAGTCTACCCTTACAATTTGAAGCTTTCGAATTAAAAATTACTCTTCCAAACCGACTCCGAACCTCTCGAAAATTAAACCCAACCATACACGCAAGTCGTAATGCATCATACAAAACTACTAAAAGTCTCAATCCACCAAGCAAAATTCTAGATCTCAAAATGACCAATTGGGTCGTACAGTACGAATAGAAGGTAACCAAAGTAGAGCAAAAATAGTTATACCATGATGTTTTACCCTTCATTTGTTATAGACGAGATCTCCTTCCAAGTCCTCAATTTTCATGGTAGAAGTGATCAGCTCCAACCCTGCACCACTATATAATGGCGAGGAGTGGTCGATGCAGCTTTTACCCGAAAGGTCGGGATCGATATCCACAGGGAGTTAATATTGATTGGGAGTTGGGTTTCTATCTAATCTAGCTATGCGTGTTGCTTTTAATTACACTTCTAACCATGCTTGGATTGGTTTCTAATCTACGTTTAATGCTATTGATTGCTGAAAGTAATCTAAGTACAATGTTTTTGTAGGAGTTTTCTCAAGTGATAAAAAGTACTAGGGAAGTGACTTACACCTAGGCGAGTATCTAATGGGATCTAGAGTTTAGGACAAGCTTGTTATGATTGGCGTCGTGATATAACCATCACACATAAGTGCTCACTCTATACCTCTCGGTAGTTTGAGTTACTTTGCCCGATTTGACTTTCTCAAGTCCAAATGGGTGTTCATGCATAACAAATGATGTTGGCTTGAGTCGAGTATTACTATCTCTAGATTTAACCCTTTAATTGGGGATATCAATCTCTTGAATGCACCCCAATTCCTTGTTAGCCTAATTTTCCTAGACTTAGTCTCTCTTTCTCAAGAAGAGTCTAAGTCATCAAGGCATGAATCAGTGTTTGCAACCACCAATTCTACAATTAAAGCATGAATTAAGCTAAATATCACTAGCCCATAAACAAATAAGCCCTAAAATTGAGGACACATTAAATACCCACACTAAGGTTGGGTCACAACCCTAGCTAATGCGTTTAGCTACTCATAATCAAGGTAGAATTCAAAGATGGAGATGAAATATAAGCCATAAAAGTTTATTACAAGGACAAAATCTAAGAATATAAGCTAAAGCTACTTTAAAATTACTCTAAATGGTAAAGTACGGCTGTTCACGAGCTCACTGATACAAAATATAACCTAAAAATGTGAAAAATATCTATTTATACACAACTGAAATTACTGGACAAAAATACCCCTACGTAGGTTCCACTATGAGCGAAATACTGAGCACCTCAGCGTATGGACTTTTGCGGCCGCGTAAAAACAAGCGCGGACCGCGTTTCTTCACTTTTGTGCTTGGTTTGGACTTGATTTTGCGGGCAGCGTAAAAGTTACCGCCTCCACGTTAGCATCAACCGCGGCTGCGTAATTTGGACGCGAACCGCGCTCCTCAGTCAGGCTCAACTTACAGGGTCTCTAAACTTTGATCAACGCTCTCAGCGGAGATACCACCGCAGCCGCGTTAGGTATTCTGCGGCCGCGCTTTTTCATCGGGGGCAGCGGTCACTGTTATCTCCAAAACATCTTCTCTGAATCTCACTTCCGCGGACCGCGTAATTGTGGCCGCTTCAGCGGTGGACCTTGCGGCCGCGCTTTTCCATCGCGGCCAGCTTTCAATCCCAGCTTTGAAATTGTGCAATTTTAACTCCTTCATGAGTTGATTATGACTTTCTTGCCTCATTTTGACCAAACCCTGTAGACAAGCACATTAAGTCAGTTTTCCGGAATACTTTTACACATTTTTTATCCAAAACCTAAGAAAAAGAAAGCATAAGATAGGCTAAAACCTATAGTTATCAAGAAGCGGCTAAGATTTTCTCTACCCACTCCTTGATATCAAAGACTTCTTCGATTATCTCCGGGTTGGCTATAATTATTTACCCTAAAATCGGATAACAATTGAATTTATAAGCGGTTTTAAGGACACGTGATATAACTTGATACAAATTAAGATAAATAAATTAGTATTGAAATTGACGATAAAAGAGTAAATGCAAACTACACAAATTGAATATCCTTGGCCCTCGAGTTCGGTCACCCTTGAACCAAAAAATATTTCAACATGCTTATGAACTGAATAACAAGATAATGAAAGCTTAGAAAATGACAGTATATTGCTTTGTATTGCGTGAATATGATATGTTTTACAAATGATTAGACCCCCTTTATATAGTAAGGGAGAACTACTCTTATACAACTCTATATGAGGTAAGAAATCTCAGGATTAGCTAATTAATAGGCCTCTTCCTGATACGTGTCGGGATTTCCGCCGTGATCCTTGCCTAATTGTGGATATTTCGGCTTTCTGTTAATTGGCTCGGTAAGCTTCCCTCGATCTCACCCAATTTCTATCTTGCTCGGTCTCGATCTTGGCCGATCTCTATCTTGATCTGTCACTGGGTCAAGAGCTCGGCGATCTAACTTTACACCATGGTCCGATATAACATGAGGTTGAACCTTAGCCTATCATGTTCTAGTCTCGAAGGGCAAGCCCGATTTTGACCGTATACAGATAGTCCCCTCATTTCTCAAAAAGAAGATGACGAGAAACGATATGAATTTCCGAGCTTCGTCTCGATGGATCATGACGTAAGCGACTACGTCACTGATACACCCAACATGACGTAAGCAACAACTCGAAACGTCCCGTCGGTCCACTTGCAAAGGTATTAAATGCTTATCATTTGCTAGTCAGCCACCATGAGTTCTGAACTGTCACCGGCAAGCTATAAGTACTGTAACCTCCCTCTATTTCAGACTTTACGTTCAAAGTTTCTCCCATTCTTGCTTATCTTCAAAAATCTCTTTGCTTTGCAATGATTGCACCCAAATTTCTTGTACTTTAAGCAAGCCGCATACCATCCTAATTCCTTTTTCTTCTACGATGGCGAAAACTTCTAAGACCATACCGCAAAAGGAGGCTGCCTCTTTATCACAGCCCGCCAGCGACGGGGCTACGGCGGAGTATCCCCTCGAGGATTTTGTTCCTGGAGGGTGCCCTACTGTTGCTGATTTTATGGTTGAAAGGACCTCCTCGATACCGGGTTGATATGAACCGGTCTCGAGGTATATATGCACAATTACTGGTGACCTCCTTCCCAAGGTTAAAGAGGATTGCAACTAGTCGATAAACATGTGGTGGTACTTTCGCCTCAGGAATCGATCACTATCCAGGTGGAGGGTATCCTAGTGTTTACACTTACCCCTTCATGTTGGGTCCCTTAGACCCTATCATCATCCCTTTCTGCAAAAGGTACAACGTGACCCTTGGCCAGATCCATCCTTCCATCTGGAGAATAGTAATTCTCCTCCGATTCTTCATAAGCAAAATCGAGGGATGTTCTTTCACCCTAGATCACCTTATGCGCCTTTACAGTCCCCGACTCTATCGAGGAGGGCTGATCAAGCTTGCTCGCCGAGACAGCAAGGCCCCCTTCTCAAGCATAGACGAGACTCGTGACCGAGGTTGGATGGGCCGATTTGTCCGAATAAGGACTTTGGACCTGATCCCTACTGAAGACATGCCGTTTCCTGAGAAATGGAACATGAATCGTGAGTAGTACTTTGCCTTGAATGTTCAATTTAGTTGTCTTACTTCTTATCTTCTTTCCTCATCTATGTTTTTGGTGTTGCAGTTGTGGCCCAGGTGCCGGAAGTAGTTCCCAAACTCAAGCAATGGGTCGAGGCCTGGTGTCGCAGAGACCATACTCCGAGCATGCTTGGATGGAGTTATCGAAGGGTCGATGGGAAGCCAGCAATCATGGTAATTTTCTTTCTTAGAACGGTTATCGTTCGGGCTTCTTCTCGAGCTTACTCTTCTTTTTTCCTTTGTAGGCCTCGGGAAGGATATTTCAATGAAGCCCCCATCTGGTGGCGAAGAAGTCCTTCCCCAACCACCTGTTCCAAAGCAGGCCAAAGAGAAGAAAAGGAAAGGGGCTTCGAGTTCCTCGGGCTCGCGTGCGGGCTGGTGTCACCATACAAGAAGTTCTCGAACCGGCAGGCACTGAATGAAACATCCCAACAGGAGGAGGTCGGTGAGAGACCTCTAGCTAAAGCTCTGAGCTAGAAAGGCTCGTGCCCATTCCGCCTCAAGCTAGGGGGGTCGAGAGAGAGACCAGGGGAGATGGTTCTCGATGCCATGATTCCTGAGGCCAGTATGTTGGAAAGTCATTCTTACAAGGAGCCTCAAGGGGCGACCGATATCCACAGCTTCTTGGATGGAGTTGAGTCTGCTGCTTTGGAAGACGTCATCGGGCTCGATGACCTGCTGGTGCCAAGGAAAGAGCCGTCATCGGCCACCGGGTCTTCATCGAGCCCAAAACTGGTGGATTGATTCCCGACCCTATGTGTTAATCCTGGCCCAAGACGATCAATAGCTTTTTCTATCCCGGAGGATGCCCGGGTTTTCTCTACCCCTGTGGGGTTCATTAGTTACCTTCAGTGCTTGGTAACCGAAGAAAATCAGGCAGTGATAGACGAGGTAGAAACTCCCTACCTTTTCAATGAAGCTCAACAAGCATTAAATCGGGTAAAATTGCGTGTCTTTTCTTTTCGTACGGCCATTCCCAGTTTGGACCCAATTTCCCTTCGTTTGGATTCCTGGTGTTTAATGTGACCTTCCATAGTATTAAGTCCCCAACATTGAAGTATCGAAGGTTGGCCCTTCGATTGTAATACCTTTCGATCCATTGCTTTTGGGCGGCCAATCGAACAAGGGCAGCTTCACGCCTTTCATCCAATAGCTATAGGCTTGTATTCATGGCCTCGTCATTCGATTCCTTTGTTTCATATCGGAATCTGATACTCGGCTCCCCGACTTCGATCAGTATTAGAGCTTCGGCGCCATAAATCAATGAGAACAAGGTAGCCCGGTAATGGACTTCAAAGTCGTGCGATATGCCCAAAGAACTTCGGGCAGGATCTCTTTCCATTTTCCCTTAGCGTCACTCAACCTTTTCTTAAGGTTTTGGATTATGGTTTTGTTGGTCGATTCGGCTTGTCCATTCCCACTAGGGTGATAAGGTGTTAACAAGATCCTTTTGATCTTATGGTCTTCAAGAAATTTGGTCACTTTATTGCCGATAAACTTTTTTCCGTTGTCACGTGTAATTTCGGATGGTAATCATGTTGCTGATACGCTCAGCCAAAGAGCTGATCTGACATCGGTGTGCCTACTCGCCACCCTAAGGGGGAGCGAAGTAGCTACCACCATCAAAGACTAAATACACGATCTACTCATCAAGGATCCTGCTACACAATATTTGGTTGATTTGGTAGGACAGGGCAAGACTCGCCAATTCTACATGGAAGATGGTTTCCTGAAAGTGAAAGGGAACCGACTTGATGTTCCTAAAGGAGAGATCTGCGAAGAACTCTTCTGGCGGAATATCACGATACTTTGTGGGTCGGCCATCCCGGTAAAGACCGCACCATGGCATTACTTCGTCGTGCATATTATTGGCCCCTCAAATAGCCGATGACGTCGCTCAGTATGTGACGACTTGTCTAGTACGCCAGAAGGACAAGTCGGACCGCTTGACACAAGCGGGACTCTTGGAACCACTAGCTGTCCCAAAGAGACTTTGGGAAAGTGTTTCCCTGGATTTCATCACCGGATTGCTCAAGGACAGAGATCTCACAACTATCTTGGTTGTGGTGGATCAATTTTCCAAGTATGCTACCTTTATAGCAGCCCCACAATACATCTCAGTAGAGGATACAGCTCAACTCTTCTTCTCTCATGTCGTCAAATATTGGGGCCTGTCTAAAGACATCTTTTGGATTGCGATTCACGCTTCACTAGCAACTTTTGGACCCAACTCTTTAAGTGCCTCGGGTCAAAACTGAGGCACAACTCAAGTTTTCATCCGCAATCTGATGGCCAGGCGGTGCTAATTGATCCAGGTAACTCAGCCAACATCACTCGATCGAGGGTCGTAGAACGAGGATAAACTACCATGAACAAGGGGTATCCTGAATCTGGAATACTAGAACGTCTTCAATGCAAGGCTTCGTCTTCCATAGTTACGCGGCTCCAAGATCTGCACACAAGGTGCAGAAGTGTAGCATGTACAACCAATCCCATATACTCAGTAAGTATCTTAACTAACCTCAATGAAGTAGTGGCGAGGTTTTAAGTTAAAAGATACCTAGTGATAGTTATACATGTGCAGATGATAAGCGGAAATAGTAAATACGAGAAAAGATACACACATAATCACGTAATGAATGAAACAAGAATACAAATGGCAAAGGGCCCCAGAATATCATCACTTCTCGGTCTCACAACATGATTCATTGGGCTTAATAAAGTGGGCTCATCACTTTAGCCCAACTAAATGAGCTAGCCCAATGAATTTGAATTTATTTCTTTAATCCATATGTATTGGACTTATATAATTAATTCAATTATATTGGCTCATAATATTTATTTTGGATTAATATATTAAAATATAGTCTACGTTATTTAATCGATTTAAATTCGATAAAATTTAAATGCTTACAAGTAGTACTACGGGTTTTAAACCGTTAAAATTTAGTCTAGTTAAATGATACCCCTATGGTCGTATAATCTATACTATATTAAAAGCTCGAAGCCCCTTAGTGAAATGTCGTTCGCCTTTTTTACCCTTTAAAAATAAATAAAAAATCTGGACAAAATTGTAATTTAATTTATTATTCAAATATTTAGGATTTTAAAATCTAAGAAACTTTAGTTATTAAATAATTTCTTATTGAACTAGGTAAGAAATCCTAATATTTAAGTGAAAATTAATTAAAACCTTACCAACAAAAATTCCAAATCTTTAGCTATTCGAATTAACGTGTCCTTTTATGGTGTCAACGATGGATCAGCTTGGTGGAATCTTTAACTTCTTTTATTCCTTACAACTAATCCTGTTCTTCTCTTTTTATATTATAGAAAAAAATTTTAAAAAAAAAAATCTTAGGAGAAAAACAAAAAAGGAAAAACCAATAAAAACAACTGATAGCGCAATTCAGTGGTATATGTCTTTGTAAAATTTTGTATCATTTTCAAGTGCTTCGTTGATNCAATTATTCCAATTTCCATCACAAATAGTACATGACGGAGATGGTGCACATAACTCGGTATTTGGAATATTTTTACAATATTGCCACAAGTGGGGTCCTTTACATATGGACAAGGATCACAAAAACAAGAATACTTTCTATCCCACCACTTTTCGTTCAAAGATGCCATGTAAAAAAATAAAAATATAATGCTAACTACACTAGACTAAAATTAAAAACTTAAATAGATAAAAAGTAAAATCTAATCTAGTAAAATAGTTAATTTCTAAGTCCCCGACAACGGCGCCAAAAACTTGTTGCGGCCAAACGCACACGCAAGTATACGCGGTCGTCAAGTAATAAAGTGACTAAAAGTCGGATGTCGATCCCACTAGGACTTGTGATTAACTATTAACTAAATTAGACTATCCTAATTATCTATACAAGAATTAAACCTAGAAGTATTTGATTCTAAACTAATTAAAATAAATAAAAACAAATAATGAACTTTGGATAGAGAAAGAGCAGATTTTTATGATATCAATGTAATAAAAACGATCTAGGGTTATGGGCTATCTAACATTCCTATTGTAGTCTTCAATTTAATTGACTAACTAATTTATCTAGTTTATTGGTTGACAGGGTTAATATTGCTCGTAAGAATCTGTCGAGTTCTTACTCGCCTATTCAAGCTAACCTAACGCCTATATGTCTATGGAGTTAGAATCAACAAGAACGCATTTATAATTCCTGTAAATCAACCAAGCAAGGCAATTAGGTATATGTCTATCCTAACCGCGAATCCGTTCCCCGATGCCCAGGTTCAAGAACTTGCTCTACTCAATCCTATATGCAATCTAGAATTCTCACTTTCGAGTTCAACTCTAGATTCGTAGATAGTATTCAATTGGTGATCAAGCAATCAAATAATTAAGTGCTGGATTGAATAAATAAACCAATATTATAAACTAAGAAATCAAAATTAATATCCCAATAACAATAGTCATGAAAGAACCACAACCCTAGAACGTGAAGTTTAGCTCCACATAGACATGGTAGCAAAACAACAAATCATACAAAGAAACATAAATATTACTAAGTTGGTGGAAGAAAAGATGAAACCCGGCCTCCAAGGCGGCTCTGTGCTCTTCCTTCGTCAAAAATTGCTCTCAAAAATGTTCACTCATGTATATATACCAAGTAGGGTTGGGCCCAAACAATTATAGCTTCTCCAATGTGAAAAAGGACACTTTTCTCGGGTGACTCGCGCGACCTCGCGCGTCCTTCGCGCACCATTCTGCCTCAGCTCCCTAACACGCGCGACTTCGCACGTTCTTCGCGCGTTCCATTCCGTATTTGGAAAAACCTAAAACATGAAAGTTGTATCCCTTTGAGTTATCTTTCCAACAATATATTGTGTAGCCAAAATGGAGTTTTGAGCAAAAAGTTATATCTATTTTACTAGACACTGTACAATCTGCCTACTGAAGTCTTCGTTTGCTCTAACTATCATCCGTTGACCCCCAAACACGATCCCGGCTTAATTCCTTGAACTTTTACTCAAACTTTAAAGCTCCAAATCACTTGAATTCATTCCATAATATCTACATAGCTCGGAATCACTCCTACAAGGCATAAAACGCACCATTAGTGCAAAACACTAGCGATTAAAGCTCAAACTCAATTAAAGTGCAGTAAATTAGAATGTAATAATCGACTAAAATATGTAATTATAGCCCATCATCAACACCCCACACTTAAACGTTGATCGTCCTCGAGTCAACCAAAAATTTACTCTATCTATGAGCACTTAACATATTCGAAGCACACTACACCAATGATCATGGTTGATAGCAACAATTAAACTCTAGCATATGCAATCATCATACACTTCCCTTTACTTATGCTATTCTTAAAAATTATTTACAACAAAGACAACATGCTCACAACAATCCTAGTCTCAAAAACCGACTCAATGTCACAATGCACTCATGGCTTGAACACCCAACATCCTAGAGAAGTCTAATAATGTTACCTATCCTTCGTGAAACCATGTGCCCTCACAACCAAAGCAAAGAAAGTAAAATCAATCCACACATTCGAATCTCATGCTCACATATATCAAAGAAAATCGCTCACCCTCACAAAAGAAGTCACATGCATGTAATTGGTACCATAGGCTTGCCCTTAATGTAAATCTCTACTAATGTAGGCTTCTCGATCGAAAATCAATTAGGTCTTTTTCATGGTTGTAATGTGGGCTAAGGGACGGGTAGGATATATTTAGGAATAGTGACTAACCCTCCTAAGCACTTTAACACACCACATAATCAACTTTAAGCATAAATTCTTCAATCCACTTCACTTTCACAAACAATATCACCCCAAAAATGCTCCTTTCTTCTTTAAGCACTACATTAATTCATACCCACTAGCAAGAACAAGACAACAATTTATTCGTCTCTATTTTTTTTTCAGATTTTTTTTTTCAATTTCTGCTAATGGTGTATTATTTTACAAAACAAGTGCACCTTTCTTCCTTTTATTGGACACTTCGTTCCTTCTTACTTCTTTTATCGCTCATCTCACAATTAAAGTGCTTTAAGAGGTAAAAGGATCAAAAATATCATTTAAGAACAAAAAGGATATAGGCTTGTAATGTGGGTGCCAAATAAAAGTCTACAGGCTCAAAAGGTTTAACTAGGGATGAATTTTATTTGTGATAAGCAATTAAGATCAAAAAGATCAAAGAGAGCCTAAAATCATCTACCGAGCATTACCTAATGTTTCGCTTCGACTCACATACCGGGCAAGTTCTAGACGACACAAGTACAATACATAGACTACACAAAAATCTCACCACACATGGCACATGACTCACTAAGGATGGTCCCATTCCGACTCTCAAACAAATGCAAGTATTCACAGAGTCACGAGATATTAAGCATTAAGCACAAAGTGAACATAAGTCAAGAAAATGAGAAGTAGGCGTCACAAAACATGCCATCCAAGTAAGCAAGGCATCATCAATAAATTCGAATCATAGGGAAGATACTACACATGTCAAAGCCTAAATATGCTACTATCAAACAAGTCAAGGGCGCATAGGTTCATCATTCTTCCTCCATTTATTCCCTAAGTTCTAATCTACTCTAAAAATAAAAATAAAAAATACTACTACCCGGTTCAAATTACATCCCATGAAAAAGAACTGAGGCACAAAGAAAAACCACGGGGGATTATTACTATTTAAAGAAAGCTAAAAGACATATTTTAGTGTTTTTTTTGTTTTGTTTAGACTTTAATCCCTCAAGAAAACTGTCTAGGAGATCCATCGTCGGGAAAAGTCCAAATTTTTCGATTTTTTTTTTTTTTAAAAATTTACTACACTAAGAACGAGTACTATAACTAAGCTAACATAGCACAGAAAATCACCCAGACAATCTCCTCACCCCACACTTAAAATTGAGCAATGTCCTCAATGCACACTAACAATAAAAAGAGGGTAAAAGAGACTCCCTGGTAGGCCAAAGGCCGAAGCATTAGCAGCTCACGGGATACTCAGACTTCTCCCAGGTACGATCCTTTGTACGGTCACCCCACACTCAGTTTCAAACACATGCTTGCTTTTGCACACTTCCTGTGGCTTTACTCCCTATGCTCAAAATCCTACAAAATAAAACAACACTACAAAAATAATACAATAAGAAAAAAAATCAAAAATAAAAAAAAAGCAGTAAAGCTGGGTTGCCTCCCAACAAGCGCCTTATTTAACGTCGCAGCACGACGCCATCACTTTCACCACTTTTCCTTCCACTTTGAGGATATAAATTGCGCCCCCAATTTTGCATCCATTTTTCTGTCACGTTCCCGGGGCGGTGGTATGAAAATAAAAGAACCAAGTAAATAATATCGCATCTTGCACTTCTTGGCTTTTAAGTGCGGGATGTCGTTTTGTCTCCTTGACATCACAAATTTAAGAATATAAGCACTTTGTTCCTCATCCATTGACTCCTTCATATGCTCGAATGGATCAATTTCCATGTCACCAACCAAACACAATGTTGAAAAATATTTAAAATGAGGTCCAATACGCTCTAACTCCAAAATTGTATTATTTTTGACATCCTCAATTTCACACTCTTCAACCTCGACAACATCAACAAAAGCATGGTCTAATGATTGGTATTCTCGTTTTAGCTCCTCAATTTGGCCTAGAAGATCTTTTTCAGCTTCACACAACTCATCACTAAATTGTTGGGCGTTACACGCATCAACTTTTGCACTCAATTGAGCCTCTAAGTCGTGAATAGAACTTCCAAATTGATCGATCTCTTGTCCCAGTTCAGCTCTTCCTTCTATAAATTGTTGCATCTCATTCGTAATTTTCTCACGGAAATCTCCATATTCCTCTAATAATTTCCCGTGCATATCAAGAATGCGAACATCGTGTTCTACATTATCCAATTCGTTACTCCTGTCAAACTCACAAGAATTATTAGAATCAACATAAGAAGGGATTGGAGTAGGATAACAACACTTAGGACAATTATTCCAATTTTCATCACAAATAGTACATGATGGAGATGGTGCACA
>NW_017670238.1:517901-518514 GCF_001879085.1 Nicotiana attenuata
GGTCGTCAAGTAATAAAGTGACTAAAAGTCGGATGTCGATCCCACGAGGACTTGTGATTAACTATTAACTAAATTAGACTATCCTAATTATCTATACAAGAATTAAACCTAGAAGTATTTGATTCTAAACTAATTAAAATAAATAAAAACAAATAATGAACTTTGGATAGAGAAAGAGCAGATTTTTATGATATCAATGTAATGAAAACGATCTAGGGTTATGGGCTATCTAACATTCCTATTGTAGTCTTCAATTGAATTGACTAACTAATTCATCTAGTTTATTAGTTGACAGGGTTAATATTGCTCATAAGAATCTGTCGAGTTCTTACTCGCCTATTCAAGCTAACCTAACGCGTATATGTCTATGGAGTTAGAATCAACAAGAACGCATTTATAATTCCTGTAAATCAACCAAGCAAGGCAATTAGGTATATGTCTATCCTAACCGCGAATCCGTTCCCCGATGCCCAGGTTCAAGAACTTGCTCTACTCAATCCTATATGCAATCTAGAATTCTCACTTTCGAGTTCAACTCTAGATTCGTAGATAGTATTCAATTGGTGATCAAGCAATCAAATAATTAAGTGCAGGATTGAATAAATAAACCATA
>NW_017670238.1:518529-614914 GCF_001879085.1 Nicotiana attenuata
AATAACAATAGTCATGAAAGAACCACAACCCTAGAACGTGAAGTTTAGCTCCACATAGACATGGTAGCAAAACAACAAATCATACAAAGAAACATAAATATTACTAAGTTGGTGGAAGAAAAGATGAAACCCGGCCTCCAAGGCGGCTCTGTGCTCTTCCTTCGTCAAAAATTGCTCTAAAAAATGTTCACTCATGTATATATACCAACTAGGGTTGGGCCCAAACAATTATACCTTCTCCAATGTGAAAAAGGACACTTTTCTCGGGTGACTCGCGCGACCTCGCGCGTCCTTCGCGCACCATTCTGCCTCAGCTCCCTAACACGCGCGACTTCGCGCGTTCTTCGCGCGTTCCATTCCGTATTTGGAAAAACCTAAAACATGAAAGTTGTAGCCCTTTGAGTTATCTTTCCAACAATATATTGTGTAGCCAAAATGGAGTTTTGAGCAAAAAGTTATATCTATTTTACTAGACACTGTACAATCTGCCTACTGAAGTCTTCGTTTGCTCTAACTATCATCCGTTGACCCCCAAACACGATCCCGGCTTAATTCCTTGAACTTTTACTCAAACTTTAAAGCTCCAAATCACTTGAATCATTCCATAATATCTACATAGCTCGGAATCACTCCTACAAGGCATAAAACACACCATTAGTGCAAAACACTAGCGATTAAAGCTCAAACTCAATTAAAGTGCAGTAAATTAGAGTATAATAATCGACTAAAATACGTAATTATAGCCTATCATCAATTACTTACATTCAATAATAGATTAAACTAGAAATTAAGTAAAAATTTTAAAAATTGGATTAAGAGAATATTCCAAAATTTTAGGTTACATTAAATAATTTCTAAAATCATTAAAAACCTTTAGTACCCGTATACATTACATTTTGAAGAATCATATTACAAATTGAAAGTCATCTACTTCACTTTGCACATGATATTGTCAACATTTTATATTTCAAGCATTGGCAAGCTTAATCTTATGGGAGAATTTGTACCGTTAGAATAGTAGATGTGTTAATATAATTACTACAGTCATATAATCTTGTATTTAACTCATTTCATTTTTTTTAACCTTTCTATGTTTGTTCCTTAAATAAATAGTCATTGATATTTTTCAAAGAAATTATTAATATATTGCATTTTTCAAATAAAATATCTTCACAATGTTGATCGAGATGTATAATCTTGCCTGATAACTTGTGAAATATAAATTTTAAGTTGACTATATTGATTGAGGACTTCTACCTTTTGTTGTGTCAACTAAATAGGATCAACAATCGTCATTTTAGGAACATAATTTTTAATGTAAGATTGATGTAATTTCTAAAAAAATCGTATCTATTAAGACGGATACACGCGCAAAGCGCGTACCCTAAGACTAGTTGTGTTAAGTATCCTAATAATAGTGCTAAAATTCGAACTCTCTAAGAACAATTTTAGTACGTATAGAATAACCACAAGTCCAATTCCAAGAAGTATTTGGAAGGAAAAAAGAAAAAAAAAAAACCTCAAGGAATACGTGATATATCAAGTCACTACTTACAATTCCCACGTGGACTCAAGTCTTTTATCCGTACCCAAACCCGATTCAATCTCGGTCCACTTCAGTTCTCCTTTTCCAATTTCAGACATCGCCACCGTCGAAACCGGAGGAGCTGAATCATCGGAAAACCGATCATAACAGCCGACGGAGATGGAAGAAGATAACAGCAACAGTAGTATAACAGTGGATACATCAAAGTCGAAGGATGCAGTGTGGTTACTCAAGTGTCCTTTAGTTGTTTCCAAATCATGGCAAGCCGCCGCCGCCTCCGCCGATTCACCGCAACTTTCTAAAGTCATTGTCTCTGTTGATCCTCTTCATTCCGATGAATCTTCTGCTCTTAAAGTAATCCTCTCTTTTATCTAAAAAAAAAAAACAGCTTTCATAGTCGATCTTATCTCGTACATAGTTTATGTGCGGTGAGTAAACAACTAAAGATAAACACGTCATTTTTCCGATTTCGGAATTTATTTTCTTGAATAAAACGCACATAGATAGAAATCATCTGAAATCTATGATATTTTCTTGAAGCGAAATTCATATTTGTGCTTTTGGTTATGTTTGTTTTTTTGTAATTTTGAGCCGAGGGTCTTTCGGAAACAGCCTCTCTACTCCCTCGGGTCTGCATACACACTACCCTCCCCAGACCCCACTAGTAGGATTTTACTGGGTTGTTATTATTGTTATGTTTGTTTTTTCATTGTTGTTAGAGAGCTAGGTTTAACCAATATAAGTAACAGTATGCCAGAAATTAGGATGTTAATCAGTACCAATTCCTGTGGAACATGATCCTGCGTCTCCGTGGTGAATTTAGGGTTTAAAGTCGATGAATGTACCTCTTAATGTATATACAAATGTTAGTTTGAGTGCCTTTGTAGATTACTAAAGAACTTGGTTCTTTACCTTATTCCTTATGCGTAAGCGTAAATTAAAATAAGCAGTAAATTAAACCCAACATTTTTTACGTGGAAGCTCAAAAGGTGCAAAAACCACGACCTACCATGTAGGATTTTAACTTCAACTTCACTAGAACAATGAGCCAAATTTATCGATTACAAATCTATAACTCAATACTCTGCAGTTCTCCAACGTCAACTATTTGATTTACAAGTTACTCTAACTTGCAAAATCAAACACTCACTCCAACTCACTAATTATACGTGACACTTCGATTACAACTCGATTTCCTAAAACATATTTACTAGATTAACTCAAGAAGAATACAACACTAGTACTCGACTTGAGTATAGAAAATGTAGTTCTTCTTTTGATGTGTAAAAGGATAATCTCAGCAGGTCAAAAAGATAGTGTTTAAATTCCCTCGACTCCGAGATCTTTTAGGAGTCCTATGCATAGTCAGCATCTCGTTTGATAGGACTCCTACTGCTCCAAGGACTCCACAAGTCTTAGAACTCTTGTCTCTCACTTATGCAAACGTATCTTCTTGGACAACAACCCTTATCATGTTTAGCAGTCCTCTTCCAACAAACTCGGACTTGGGTAACTTTGAGATAAAGTTACTCTCTTGCAAAAACGTGCAATCATCAACCTTGAGGAGCTGGGTTCTTAAGCATGAGGAGCTGGTTCTTAGAGCAGTTAAGCTGTTACGTTGAGGACCTGGTTCTTAGAACATTTCATCTGAACAAACTTTGTTAATCATCAAAATCTCAATACTCAACAACAGAGTAGTTTTAGATTCTTGTTTAAAGGTTTGTATATGCATGTGTAGAGTAGTAGTATGAGATAGTCCAACGTCTCTACGGGCCATCCTTGTTCATAGTGGTTGGGGAGTTTTCTCCTAACTACTAGGTCAAGGGTTCAAGGCTGGTCAACAATATCCTACCCCCCTACCCCCCCCCCCCCCTAAAAAAAAAAAAAAAGGTCCTTAATGTTGATACATATTTTTATATATGTTCGTTTAAATTTTATATGTTCATATATAGAGTCTGATCCTGATATTTTCATGGATGTAATCTGTGTTCGAGACGTGGGTGCATGTGCGTCCATTGCTTATACGCTGGATCTGTTCATATGCATCTTTACCCTTATGGAATCTTTATGGTATACAGTTCACTATGGAGATGGGTGGGAATGACACTGGGAATGTGCCGAAAAGTTACTCCTTGAATATGTTCCAAGACTTTGTCCCAATGTGTGTGTTCTCGGAGACCCCTCAAGGTAAGTATCTCGGCTGTCACTTAAGTGGTATAAAGTCATGTGAATGTTTGATGATGTTTCCTATTGTTCTTAGCTTGATCTGCATTGTTTTCGGGGAGTTAAATCAGGTTGATTATTTCCATTTGTTTCTTCAAAACATTATAGGTTTAGGTACACCTAGTGAACTGAAGGACCAGTTTGAGTTCTCTGATTTATTTTTGTCTCAAAACAGCATCTTTCTGCTTCTGATTAGGCTCCTCCATCTGCACTGTGAGGTTCAGTTGGAGATTTTAGTTGTCTATTTGCTAGCAATTGGTTTGGGTACTGATATCTTGATTCTATTGTTTGTTTAGTTATCTAAAAAACACACACCACGTACACAAGGATCCAGAGTTATCTGCTACACCAGTTTCTTTAAGATATTTTATGCTGGATGCTTAGATTCTTTCACGTTGTATCAGAGTCAACCTTTGATAGTTCTCATGCTTCTAAGTATGCATTTAAGTCCATGTGTTCACCCTAAGAATTCAATAGTGTGGAAGGGTGTTGAGTTATTTAAAGTCCCACGAAAGGTATGCATCCAAAGAGGTTTATAAATGTCTTGGGTCACTCCTCTCTTTGTCTCAAGGTTTTGGGTTGGATGCTTAGAGTGTTTTCATACACTCATAGAATAACCGGGTATCCTTTAAAGGAGTTAAGAGGCTTAATTTCCTTGAAAATCTCTTGGCTACTTCTCGCTGAGGCCTCCACGTTCTCTGATTCCTTTTCATTGGCTCTGTGTTTCTAGTTATTTTCTCTTTCCTTTGCCTCTTTGTTTACTTCTCCTTCATTAACTCTGAGATAATGAAATTGTATGTTTATGTCAATTTTGTGCCCTCTATTTCAATTTAGATGGCACACTTTCCTTATTATTCCGTTCCAAAAAGAATGACACATTTCTATAGTTAAAAATAATTCAACTTTAGAATCTTCATTTTACCTATTTTACCCTTAATGAGAAGCTTTTATAACCACACAAATGTCATGGCCCCACAATGCTTTTACTTCGTCCCGAGTCAAACTACCTCATCTAAATTTTATCGGAAGGAGTAAATTATAAAGTTCTTTTCTTTCTGCAATATCATCAATATATGACTTTAGAATATTTTCAAAAATCTAAGCTTTATTTGCTTGGTGCTGGTTTTTTTTCTTTGCTTACATTATCTATCGTAGTACTGAGGAATTCACGAATTGGCGGTTTTAAGCTTTTCCAACTGGAAAGCGTTACGGTCAACCCAGGTTTCAATTTGATTTACCTAATTCACTCTCTCAACCTCTGCTCTCCGAATTATTGTTCTTTCTGAAGGAAGAGCTTCCATGGAAGGAAAGGTCGAACATAAGTTTGATATGACACCTCATACTCGTAACATGGAGGAGTACAGGAAAATGTGTCGTGAAAGGACAAATAAGTCAATGATTAAGAACAGACAAATACAGGTAAATCTCCTATCATTTGATCTCTTCTCTGAAACATTCGCACTTTGTCTTGACTGTTCCTTGATTAATTTACTGCAAAATCAGGTCATTGATAATGATCGTGGAGTCAATATGAGGCCCATGCCTGGGATGATCGGCTTGATTGCCTCCAGTTCTAAGGTATACGGACCATCATCTATTCCTCTGAACATTTAGAAATCTTGCCTTTCCTTTTTTATACACAGCTTTATGTACTTTTGGAAGATTTCGTCTTTGCAGAGGATCTTTCAGGTCATATAGTGCGTATGATTTGACATGCTGCAATTTACTAAGTTGTAACTTTAGTAAATGCCTTCTTGAGACAGAGAAATGCTTTTCATGATCTTCAAAGTATGATAGAGCATACGATTGGGTTACACACACTCACTATTACGCCTCCTTGAAACCTCGTTTTGCATGACCTTCTGTCAGAGTACTTTGCCAACTTGGCTCACTGTATTCAGTTATATTATGGAAATGCTCCCCATGGTCCTTTCTAATCTCTGCAAGAAAGTTAATGGAATAATTAGTAGCCTCTTTAAATCCTTGTTCCCATGCAGGACAAGAAGAAGGCGGCTCCTGTTAAGGGGCCTGAAGTCAAGAGAACTAGAAGGGACCGTGGCGAACTGGAAGATATCATGTTTAAGCTTTTTGAGAGACAACCCAATTGGACTTTGAAGCAGTTAGTGCAAGAAACAGATCAACCTGCGGTATGTTGTCTGATCCGGATGTCTATTCTGTCATAAAATCCTTAAGTTATTTGTTTCTTTTTGTGATCGGACGCTTACTTTACTGGGGTTTTTTGGTTAGTACCTATTGTTTTTGAGATTAGTTAATACTCATTATTTTCTTTTTTTCTGAGAATGAAGTTAATACCCATTGTTTTCTTGAGGGAAGTGTGAGATTCACTGCAATAGCTCTTGCAATCCAAGTCACATCACATAATTTTGCTTCCATGTTTGCTCATATATGTCCATTTTGTCCTCTCAATCAGGGACAACAAATAGAGAGAACAGAAAAATGATTATATTTCCTTTTGATGCTGCGTGGTTGCGTCTCTCCTTACCTCATGATATTATATCTAACTAGTTTACTTGCTTTGCAGCAATTTTTAAAAGAGATATTGAATGAGCTTTGCGTGTACAATAAAAGAGGAACAAACCAAGGAACATACGAGTTGAAGCCAGAGTATAAAAAATCTGTAGAGGATACAGGTGCTGAATGAATTGTCCCTCTGTTTCAATACATGTTAGGTCGTGGAACCTAGAGTTTTAGTAGAATTAGTGTCGTGAACATTATACCTCTATCTTTCACCAATTGATAGGTGCTGTAGTATGCCGTCATCGTCAATCATGAATGGATGTATGAATTTTGTCCTCTATGGAAATGGAATTATAGAACTGAACTGCTATTCTTTTGTTGTATAAGTTTACCCCATGGAAAAGGGAAGAAGGTTCGCCAACATTATTGTATAAATTGCTGGGTCGCTGAACATTGCATACATAAGAAGACCAATGTAATCTAGCCCTTCTCTGAAAATCCTGCAATGCAGGAGCTTGATGTACAGGGCTGCCCTTTTAATTTTTATTACCTCAAGGAATATTTTGTTTTGTTTGATAAGTATCATTACCTCAAGGAATGTTATCATTGGAAATAAGTAATGCTGGGATATAAGAGTCTAGCTTATATAAACAATTTATTACTTCCATTTTCCTTGCACTCCACCTTCCCGAAGACTATATTTCTGACAAGATTATGGTTTTTCATGGGAGAAAAAAAAAAGAACAGAAGATAATAATTTTGTTTTATATTAACCTAGAAATATTCAAAGGTCAACTAGCTCATGGTTCGGGACTCGATGGGTAACAGACTCATCTCTCTACCTTTCTCACTCAAATACCAAGTTTTTTGGTTTCCAAAATACTTTGAACTCATGATGTGCGCCTAATCTATACATGAAAGCGTTAATCTATAGGAGTTATTGAAGACTAATTCAAATTGGAGTAGGAAACCTAAATGTTTAGGATTTGTTACTTGCTATTTTCTTTAGCGAATGTCTAAATGAGTTTTGTAGTCAATTTCATATGGGAATAGGTTATTAGTTTCTTCACAAAGTAGGTTTTGCACTATTATAATTAGTGGTGCTATTAACTATTTTCTTGTGTTGAGATTGATGAGAGGGAATTATTTTTGAGGTACTTGTATCCTTGGGAGTCCCATAGCATGTGTGTTTGTTTACCTCGAATATTTTCGAGTAACAATGATTTGTAGTTTTAAAGATACGTGATTTAATTCAATACCATTTAACAATCAAGAAATATGAAGTAAAAATGAAAGAGAAAGGTGAATCAAACCAATGTTACTCAACAGTAGTGACCTCGAGCACAGGGGCCTCGGGGTAGGCTTGGTATAATAAGAACAAGTATAAAAGCAAAGTAAGAACAATAAAGCTAAAGGACAATGCTGATGAAAAGCAGGCGAAAAAGGTAGAGTATATTCTATTCTCAGTTCTCTCAGATGATCTTACAAATGATTGGGGTTCCCTTTTTATAATAGAGGAACCCTAAATAAGGAATATTTCTATTTACAGTAGGGAATATTCTTGTTACAGCTGTCTAACCGCCAAGTACGGAATTGTACGATCTTATTCCGGGATTTGCACCATGATCTTAGAGACGTGGTAGGAATCTAGCTCGCTCTGGTACAAATCCATAACGGCACTACTTCGAGGTCAAGCACACTTGGCCTCGGTATTCCTCGAACTCCTACCTTTGGGCATTACACTCTGTCTTCGAGCTCGAGTCTGGTCCGCCGGTTTCGAACTTGACCTCTCCCAGACTCGGGCCTAGGGCGGAACCTCGAGCTTCTACATCAGGGGCATATAATTTTGACTGTATACAGATAGTCCCCGCGTTTCTTAGAATAAGATGATAAGAAACGATTTGCACCTCGACTTCCCCAAGCTTTTCATGATGATGTCACGCCCGTGACGTAGGTGCTTGAAATGACCGGAAATGTCACGTCGGTACTGTTCCCCAAAACATCAAATGCGTGTCAGCGTTGGTTGGCCACTTGCGCCGCCGATCCGTCGCCGCCTTTCTATAAATAGGAGGCTATTCTGTTGAACAAAGAACTGTTCTTTTTTCATCCTCATATACTTTTGATCTTTTCCCTTCTTTGCTTCCTTCTTTAATCGTTTATTCCCATGGTTCGAACCCGCGAATACAAGGTCATAAGGCAGCAACTTTACCAGTTATGCCAAGGTTCCTTTTTTCAAAGCTTCGATTTGAAACGACGTGAGAAGGGCACCGAATCCTTCTCGCATCGGAAAATATGTGAACTTTACACT
The DNA here is from genome assembly GCF_001879085.1 of Nicotiana attenuata. Lineage (NCBI taxonomy): Eukaryota > Viridiplantae > Streptophyta > Magnoliopsida > Solanales > Solanaceae > Nicotiana > Nicotiana attenuata. The sequence goes on from NW_017670238.1 coordinate 527,085, forward strand.
GTTGCTAATCTCTCTTAACTTCAACCTGGTGTAGCACTTCATTCCTTTTGCTCTCCATGGAATGAGGTGGAACCATCGTCTACTAACTTTTGCATCCCCCCCCCTCCCCGGGAACAATGCCCCAAGGATAAACATCCTTGGATCGTTGCTCGTGCATCTTGTAACCCTTTTGATTTTTCTTGTGATAGAAGGTGAAGCTACATCTTCTGGTCTTCCCTTCTGGTCTTTTTCTTTTGCTGCTCTTTTTTAACGGATTATGGCCCAAAATTTCAACGGAATGCTCAACCTCCGTGAAAATACAGTTACATTCAACGAGGATTTTCCGCCCTAAATCTCTTCGGGCGTACATACATTTTCAAAGATCAAAATGGGGTCCCCGGGGAGGAGGTTCCCGAAGATGTCGCTCTCGAGGACGTGGCCTTAAAAGTAGATTAGGTTCTTGGCTTTTGTTTCTTGCTTCTTTGTTCCTGTGTGAATACCCTTCGTGGATATTGTAGTTATATTTTGTAACTGTCTCTTGTAAATATAAAAGGACCTATTTGTCTCATTTTTGGCTTGTGTTGAATTTCATTCCATCTTTATCTGCGAAAAAATTCGATTGCATAACTTTGGTGATAGGCCTGAACACCGGACTCAGGACATAATAAACCCTTAGGTATTTAATCAACCAATATAATATCCCTTAAGGCTCTTGTTAATCCTCGAGCTGAGCTTAAATCGATTCTATGCGAACTCGGAACATCAGGATTCCTGAGTCCGAGTTAAGTGAGAGCAAGGTCTCGAATTTGAAATAAATTTAGCCCTTAGGCTCCGTAGACGATCATCGAGTGAGAACTTCCTTCAAACTCGAGTAGCCCTTGGGCTTAGTAGTCAAGCGAGTACTTGCTCGAATAAAGTTAGCCCTTAGGCTTTTTTATAGTCCCTGAGTGAGAAATTTCTCAAACTCGGGTAGCCCTTGGGCTTAGTAATCGAGTGAACACTTTGCTCGAACTCGAAATAGATTGATAAAAAATGAGTAGATCTTCGACGCCTCGATCCTGATGCCAATCTCGTGACGTCAGCGGTTGAGGTGACTTAAAAGGTTGCTTTTCGTGCGGTTCCCAAGGTCATTGATTGGAGGCGACTGACGGTCGGCTTTTTGGCTTCCTTAGTACGCTTGAATGATCTCATATAAATAGATAAACTTCACAATCTTGCAAGCTTTATTCTCATATTGTTCTCAAAGTCTCATTAGCTCTTTCAATTTCTCCGAGTTCTCTCTTCTCTTCTATTAGTCCTTATTTCATCATCAACACTCTCTATTTTGAAATTCCGCATTATAATGGCTAAGACCTCTAAATCGGTTCCCCAGAAAGAAAAGGCTTCTTCATCTTCTCGATCGACCAAGAGTAAACCGGTAGTGCCCCCTCGTATTGAGGAGTGCATTCCTCCGCCATGCGAAATAACATCCGATTTCAAGATCAAGAAACCCGTATCGACACCAGTCCGATGTGAGCCCATGTCTCGATATGTCAATTTGATAACCAAGGACGAGCTTGCACAAGTTAAGGAGGATTGCAAGTGGGAGAACAAAGAAGTAGTGATCCCTTCCCCCGAGGAGGATATCACTACATATAAAGCGAGGTACTTAAGCGTGTATACCTACCCATTCACGTTGGGCCCTGCAATCCCGACTCAGGGTCCCATAGATCCAGTTATTCTCGATTTTCGCCAACGGTACCGAGTGAAGCTTGTCCAAATCGATCCTTCGTTCTGGCAAATTGTTCATTTGATCAAGTTCTTTTCGAGTCAGGTCGAGGGGATGCCTTTCACCCTCAACCATCTGATCAGACAATACAATCCTCGACTTTATCGCGGTGGCTTGATAAAACTGCAATGCTGATCCTTGAAATCTCTATTTTCTAGTGTCGATGAGGATAAAGACCGCGGGTGGATGAGCCTATTTGTCTGAGTCAAGACCTCTGACCTAATTCCTACTGAATGGATGTCGTTCCCCGAGGAGTGGAACATGAAACGTATGTAAATAATAGGTTTATACCCCATTTCCTTTTCCTTTTCTCGGTTTTATCTTTCCCCTCGGTTTAACTCCTTTCTGATGGTGTAGCTACTGCTTGGTTTCCCGGTGGGGTCCTGGACCTCGAAGGTTGGGTCCGAAAGCTAGTTTCCACTTCCTCTTATTCGGAGCGTTGTTGGCGAGATTTGGTCAAGGGTCGATGGGAGGCCAAAAACCATGGTGAGCTCCCTTGTTTGTTTTCTTGTACTTATTTCGGTTTTGTGCAGGTCTTGGAGAAGCCGTTGCTATGCGGCCGGCCCTGGATGATGAAGAAGAGATTCCGAAGTCTTCTAAAGAAAAAAGAAAAAGAGAGTCATCTGCAAATCCCCCGAAGCCCAAGAAGAGCGTGGTTCGAAGGTCCAAGGCCAATACGGCGGCCTTATCTCCGGAAACGGCCCAACGCCTCTGGGATCATGAGGAAGAAGAAGATAACGACTGCCTACTGGTAGCTCGTGAAAGAGGAAACGCCGGTGCTTAGAAGTCCGTCGAGCTGGTGATGGTTGATGTGGCTCATTCCAGAGCCGAAGAAATATCCGAGGGGAGTTCAAACAAAGTCCCCGAGCCATCGTGCAGAAAAAAGGCACCTCGTCTAGGAGGCCATTTGGAGGGCGAGGCCGAATGGCCCGATCCCGAGCCTTTTCAAATAAAAGAGAACTCCCCGAGTGGATCACTTGGGGTACTCAATGTGGACGACTCACCGCCTGGCCCCGAGTTCTCCGAGGAGCAAATTCGAGATGCTCAGAATATGAGGTCTTCTGAAGTGGAAGCGAGCCACGAAGGGCATGACATCTTTCGAGAATGCTTTGTAGGGCTTGCAGATGGCCCGACCCAGATGCTTTTTTCATTTTTGATGAGGCTCGTCGACTCTTCAAACAAATGGGTTTTCTGTTTTTTATACCGCGCCATTGCTTTTGTTGTTCTGAATCCATCTCTCCCCCTTTTTTTATGAAAGATGTGGTGCTCCATAAAAGTGCATTTTCCAAGTCTCGAACCGATCTTGCTCGATGTGAGTCTGAGCTTAAGAAGGTTTCGGAAGAGAGGGACAGTCTTAAAACCCTCTATGTTAAGAAAGAAGTGGAGATCAACGATCTTCGAGTTGAATTGACGCAGGCTTGCCAGGGACGGGCCGAGTTTGTTGAAAAGGTAATATAGCCTTTAAGGGTCTGTTATGTAATTGTTTGTTTCGACGATTAATGCTTTTAATTTTGCAGTTTCATCAGAAGGGCGAAATGTGATGCAACTTCGGGAGGAGCTTAAGATGAAGGATGCCGAGACCTTGGGGTGGAGGCGAAGCATGGACAATCTCGCTTCTGAGAAAGAAACTCATCGAGAAGAGCTGGCTTCACTCGAACGTCAGTTTCAAAGTGTGAAGGAGGAGAATCTAGCTCGAGGCCGCAAGATCGAGGAGCTGAAAGCTAAATCCGCTGCTGAGTTGGCCAAGGCCAGATCCGACGCTGAGGCAATTATGTCTTCGTACCGAGCCGATGCTGAAGCGGCTAATGCTTGGGCCAAGGAGATTTCTTATGCAGCAAAAGTTAAGTTATCAAGTGCACTTGACTATGCTAGGCGACAGTCCCGGAGGGTAACCCTCGAGGAGGTACATGCTCGCGGTTTCGATCTCTCGGCCGATATCGAAAGGGCAAAGATTTTGGAAGAAGAGGCTACCGCTCTGCTTTCTGATGAGGATGATTCTGCTAGTGGCTCCGAGAGTGGAGAAGACGAAGATGAAGTACCTGAGGATGAGTCTCTCGAAGATGTGACTGCCGAAGATGTGACTCCGAAGTAGTTTTAGGTTTCCTTATTTTGTTTTTGTGCAAGTATCCTTTGAGTAATATTCCTTGTAATCATCCTTTGGAAATACAGGAGGAGCCTTTTTTCCCATTTTTGACTTGTGCTGGATTTCATATTGTCTTTATTTATGGAAAAACTTCGTTTGAATGATTGGTCCGAGAACTGGTTTGGGTTCGGGATATAATAAACCCTTAGTCTTTACCGATAGATATAATAATCTTCGAGCTAAGTTTAGATCGATCCGATGTAAGCTCGGGGTATCATGACTCTTGAGTCCGGATCGAAATGAGAGCGGAGTCTCGTTCTATAAGTTTTTGGCCCTTAAGCCTTTCGAAGTTGGCCCTTAGGCTCTTTAAGTTGGGCCAATTCGGCCTCTAGAATGGCTATACAATTTTTCCCTCATTTAGGCTAAAAGACTTAGTGAAAGTTTAGTTATGCCATAGCATGTGTTTTTTTTACTCGTTGGGTTTTTCGAAGGTTCGACGTATCGAGACCTTGTTTTTGTACTGATAATCGAATATCTCTTTAGGTTTTATCGATGGCTGATGTTATCGAAGCCTATAAATTATTCGAGGGCTGAATTTATTGAAGCCCATTAAATTGTTCAGCCTATGTGTGGTGATTTCCGGCGGAATCCCTATCATATCTAAATGGGACCAAGCAATGCAATCCATATTATCAATAAGAAACTAAATGAGTTTTTTCTTGAGTTCGGGAGTTAATCCCGTTACCAGGTGTACCTTTCTCTTGAGCGGTTGACTTGGTGCTCAGCCTATGTGTGGTGATTTCCGGCGGAATCCCTATCATATCTAAATGGGACCAAGCAATGCAATCTATATTATCAATAAGAAACTAAATGAGTTTTTTCTTGAGTTCGGGAGTTAATCCCGTTCCCAGGTGTACCTTTCTCTTGAGCGGTTGACTTGGTAGCATTGGACTCCTCGAGAATAATGAAGGTTCGAGGAGTAAGGAAGTTCTCTTCTTCGCCTTCGATTACCTGTTATTCTAATTCTGTCGATGCTGGGAGCTGTGATTGCTACTTAGCTGCCTGCTTACCTTTGGAGCTCGATTTCTACGAGGCCAAGGGTTCTGGTATCGGAACCACTTCCTCGATTGCAAACATCTCTTTTGCAGCATGTTGTTCTCCGTGGACTGTTTTCACTCCCTCCTCTGTCGGAAATTTCATCATCTGGTGGAGGGTCGAAGGCACTGCCCTCATGTTGTGTATCCATGGTCTCCCAAGGAGCACGTTATACCTCATGTCACCTTCGATGACATGGAACCTGGTGTCTTGTATGGTCCCGGCTACATTTACTGGCAAGATAATCTCTCTCTTTGTTGTTTTGCTTGCCATGTTCAAGCCATTCAACACCCGGGATGCGGGTACAATCTGATCTTGCAGGCCAAGTTGTTCCACGACCCTCGATCTGATTATGTTTGCCGAGCTACCTGGATCCACTATAACACGTTTAACTTGAATTTTATTTAAAAGAATAGAGATTACCAGGGCGTCGTTGTGAGGTTGGGATAAGTTTTCTGCTTCCTCGTCGCAGAATGACAGGACGTCCTCGGGCACATAGCTCCGAGTCCGTTTTTCTCTTGTGATTGATACTTTGGTGTGCTTGAATATAGGACGTTGGGGGACATCGACTCCTCCAATGATTATGTGGATTACATGCTGTGGTTCTTCTTGCTCGTTTTTCCTTGCATCTCTCTCCCTGAAGTGGTTCTTGGCACGATCACTTAGAAATTCTCGAAGGTGGCCCTCGTTGAACAATCGAGCCACCTATTCTTTTAGCTGCCGAAAATCTTTTGTTCCATGACTGGCGTGCCATGATACTTGAACATCAAGTTCGGGTTTCTTTGAGAAGGATCGGTTTGTATGGGCCTTGGCCACTTGGTGTCTTTGATTTTTCCAATACCTGACATGATCCCTGATGCATTAATGCTAAATTGTACTCTGATAATAGAGGAGCCTTCGTGGGGTCGGTATGTTTATCGAACTCGCTCTTGCTCATGAGTCCCCGAGAACTATGCCCTCGATCATTTTTCCGATCGCTCCGAGGAATGTTACGGCTTGGACCGTTGTTCCTTCGGTCGGCATATGGCTGATACCTTTCCTTGTTTGATCTCGAATCTCTGTTCGTGTCCCTTGGGGGCTTGGCCACGAACCTGTTAGGATGAACTGAGCCCGAGGGGCCTCCTAATTTGTCTTCCTCAACTCTGATTTTTGACTGGTAATGGTTGTGCACACTGACCATGTCACAGCTGGATACTCTATCAAGTTCTGCTTTAGTTGTCGAGAAGCAATTGAGCTTTGCTCGTTCAAACCCTACATGAAGGCCTGTACCGCTCAGTCGTCGGAGACCGGTGGCAGTTCCATTCTTTCCATCTGAAACCTGGACACGAACTCCCTTAACATCTCGTCGTTCCTTTGTTTTATTTTGAAGACATCCAATTTTCTTGTGGCCACCTTTATGGCCCCGACGTGAGCTTAAACGAAAGCGTCCGCTAACATAGCAAATGAATCAATAGAGTTAGGAGCTAAGTTGTAATACCAAATCATAGCTCCTTTTGAGAGTGTTTCCCCAAACTTTTTCAACAACACTGACTCGATTTCATCATCATTCAAGTCATTTCCTTTGATCCACAAGTATATGAAGTAATATGTTTGTTAGGGCCGGTTGTCCCGTTATATTTGGGTATATCTTGCATGCGAAATTTCTTAGGAATGGGCATCGGGGCTGCGCTCTGAGGGAATGTGTTTTTGTATGAACTCTTTGGCATCTAGACCTTTCAAAACTGGAGGTGCCCCCGGTATCTGGTCTACACGAGAGTTATAAGTCCCCACCTTCTTGTCGTTATCCTCAATTTTCTTTTCTCTGGACTAGATCCTCTTAGTGAGTTCTTCTAGCATTTTCATAATAGTGGGGTCAGTCCCCCAACTGTCTCCATTTGGTCCTTCCTTCGTTGGTTCAGAACGTCGATTGTTTTCATGTTCAACTACACTCGGGGTCTTATTCTGACTTTGAATTTGTGATGGGGATTTGCTGAGCCTGCAACATCTCAAATATCACTTGGAGGCTAACTCATCCCTCTCCTGCTCCTGGCGTTCCTTGGTCCCCTGGTCGAGCATCCCTGCGTACGCTCCCTTCGGGGTCTGTGCCTAGGCTGGTGTTTATAGCAATATGAGAACCAACATCAACTGGTTCCATGTTTGGCACTTCCCCAGGGTTTATTGGTGGTACACCAACCACTACATTGTTGTTTTCTCCAAGACCCTCATTGTCATGAACAGGTGCATTTTGTGAGCTAGACATGTTTCAGCCTGAAAACCAAAGATTCTTGACAAGAAAAAGCATAAAGATAACGTGTGTAATAAGAATCAGTAAAGAAATAATCACATTTATCTTTAGCCCCACGGTGGGCGCCAAACTCTTTACCTCGAAAAATATGAGTAACAATTAAATTTGATTTGTGGTTTTAAAGAAATATGAAGTAAAAATGAAAGAGAAAGGTGAATCAAACCAATGCTACTCAACAGCAGTGACCTCGAGCACAGGGGCCTCGAGGTAGGCTTGGTATAATAAGAACAAGTATAAAAGCAAAGTAAGAACAATAGAGCTAAAGGACACTGTTGATGAAAAGCAGGCGAAAAAGGTAGAGTCTATTCTATTCTTAGTGCTCAGATGATCTTACAAATGATTGTGGTTCCCTTTTTTATAATAGAGGAACCCTAAATAAGGATATTTCTATTTACAGTAGAAAATATTCTTGTTACAGCTGTCTAACCGCCTAGTACGGAATTGAACGATCTTATTCTGGGATTTGCGCCATGATCTTAGGGACGTGGCAGGAATCTAGCTCGCTCTGGTACAAATCCATGACGGCACTATTTCGAGGTTGAGCACACTTGGCCTCGGTATTCCTTGAACCCCTACCTCCGGGCATTACACTCTGTCTTCGAGCTCGAGTCTTGTCCGCCGGTTTCAAACTTGACCTCTCTCGGACTCGGGCCTAGGGCGGAACCTCGAGCTTCTACATCGGGGGCATATGATTTTGACCGTATACAGTGTTGTATTTGCACCTGGGAAGGTTGGGTGCTTGATGGGCTTTGCGCTAATCGTCATCCAACATAGTGTGAAATTCAAAAATAGCTAGATTTACAAGTGGTAATTGAAAAAATAGTCACAGTTTCAAAAGCAATCGAAAAAATCTGAACGAAAACATTGTTCAAAATCCGAAAAATATTCCGATATAATATACTGGAGTTCTGGCATAATATACTGGACTTCCAGTATAATATACTTGAGTTCCAGCATAATATACTGGAGTTCTAGTATATATTGGTCCAGCATAATATGCTGGAAGTTCATTCACATGTGCTCCAATCTCCAGTATATTATGCTGGAACTTTCCGTGTGTTGGAGTTCCAGCATAATATGCTGGAAGTTCATACACAGGTGCATCAATCTCCATTATATTATGCTGGAACTTTTTGTGTTGCAGCAAAATAGTGGCTATTTTTTAATGACTTGGCAAACACTGACTATTTATCAGTGACCAGTCCGAAAACTGGCTAGCCCGTTCTATTTTCACTCCAACATAAGAATACTCTATTTTCAGCACTTGGACGGGGGAGGGTTTGGGATGGCTTTGTTGGACTATTCTCATGGAGTCATTGTTCAGTTCAGGCTTGTTCTATGGACAAATTTAGCGTTAAGTTCACAATGCAAAATGTTGGATCGAGAGAAAAGTATGAGATTCAACAGCAGAATTTTTTCATGTATCCATGGTTTTTCTCGAAAATTACTGTTTCACTTAGCGATGTCAATATTAGACAGTACATATATACCTGTGTCTGCGCTCCATGTCAAATGAAAATGGTGACAGTGCGCTATCTAATGTCTCCAATCATGTTTGGCTACAGTTTTATTTACAATTTTTCCTTGATGCTAGGAATGCTTTTCAGTTTGTAATGAGATGAATAGATTTCCCTTATGCTGTGGTGAAGTAGTGGATAAATTTAAAATGGGAAAAGGCCAAATTTGTACCTCTATTATTGAAGATTAGTTACGTTAATACCTGTTTCTACTTTCCGTCCAAAAGCATACCTATAATTAGTAAAGTATATAAATTTGTTCCTAACCCTAACAAATTTCCTATGTGGCACGGGGACCCCCAAAATAATTTGCCAACTAGGCAATTTATGACCCGTTTATTTTAGAAACCCTCCCCACCCTTATATTCCCTTAATTAGTCTCCCTCATAAGACCTTTTAGTCGATGAAAAACTAGGGTTCAGGCACAAATTCTCTTTCTTCTCGTTTGCTCTACTCTTCAAATTCTCAGGTGAGATTCAATGTCGCAGAGTATTACTTCATCTCAGAGAAGGTGTCGATGTGGTATTATTGCCAACTATTTCACATCAACCACTCTCGCTAACCCCGTAGAAAATTTTTTAAATGTGCACGACCTAAGGTAAGTGCTTATGTGGATTTTTCTGATCTTTCTACTATTTCTAGCTATTTTAATTTGAAAAAAAATTGAATCTTTTAAATGTTTTTTTTGCAAAATAATTCATGTGGTTATTTCGAATGGGAAGATGAAATATCCGCGGATGGTTTCCAGCTTGAAATAAGAGAATTCACGTCGTCTTTGAATGCGGTTACGATTGAAAGAGACAAGTTGAGAGAAAACTTAATTGCCATGGAAGCCATTAACAAATCTGAAGCTACTAAAGTCAAAAAATTAGAAGAAAGAGTTGTACAAATAATGATGGTAATAATTGGTTCTTGGGCAATGTTCGTTTGATTCTTTGCTACCTGGATAATGAAGTAGATTTCATTATGGTTCTTCCTTGTTTAGTTGATTATCATTGTGTAGTGAACTGACATGAATTTCTTAGTGAAGTAGGGAACTAGTTTCTTAAGAATTGGAGTATCTCCGATTAGAATGATACTCCAATTGGAGATGTAATAGTATGATGCTTCTGTTTTTGGCCTTAAATGGTGAATGAATATGATGCTTATCTCTAATTAGAATGATACTCCAATTGGAGATGTAATAGTATGTTGCTCCTATTTTCAGTATTAAAATGGTGAATGAATATGAGGCTTCGATTTTTATCATTCTCCACTTTGAATTAGTAGGTGTTAATCTGCAGCAATTATAGCAACAGTTACATATTTACCATATCCTTATGTGTTCAATCTATATTAACAAGAAGATAATGTCATAGTACATTAGAATAAAGGGAACAAGACGAACTTGAAATCATACCATAAACTGTTCAGAATTTACTAACATCGACAGAGATTCATAACTTCAACTGTCATAGTACATAACCTACTTCATAACACCAACTGTCATAACATTCACATAATGGACTTCATAGAAGTCCATACCACCAACCACAAAAATAAATATACTGTCATAGCAGTAATTACATGAACAAGCAAAATAACAACTGTACTTCAATGACTTTCACTAGCAAAATAGCATCAAAATAGCAGTAATTCACTAAAACTTTCACCACTTAAATGACTTTCCACCTTTAGTTCAAGTCACATTAGTTTTGTGACTTGCCATTACCCTTTCTTGTCTTTATCTTGGCCATCTTTTCGAGCTGATTTCCTATTATTGCTTTCTTACTATTCTAGGTAAGATTCTTAGCTGAGTATGGTAGGTTTGAGGGCACACTGACACCAGATAAGTCACCAACGAAATTGATGGTCCTTGTTATAGCTGGTAAGGTTCCTTGCTGTCTCACAAGCAGTCTTGTCCTTTCTTCAGAGAAACTACTTGGCCTAATATCTCGGGCAGAATCTTATTCAAAATTGGGGAACTCAAAATCTGGAATGACACTGTTGTTGGGAGGTTGCCTTTGCACTAAAGGAGTTGGCATAAAATGAAAGTTTGTGTCTTGAACTGGATGATTTGACTGACTTCCTTGACTGAACTGTGGTGCTGAAAGTTGTATTTCCTCCTCAGATGCTATATTTGCAGCAAGTGGTGACATGGGTTGTTCATATTGCTGTCGTCATCTCTTAAACATCTTTGTCTCTTTGCCTGCTTGCCCTTTTTCTTACTTGCCATTGGTTGCTTTCCCTTAAAATGCTATTTAAGTTAAAAGAAATAGAATCGCCATAGTTAGAGAAAATAGGTAAAAAAAAAAAAACAGAATGGACAGTATTGAAAATAAAGAATATTACCCTTGCACAGCCTCTAGCATTATGTCCAGGCTGATCACATGTGGAACACTTCATTGTCCTCCCTTTTCTGGACTGCATCCATTTACCTTGTCTATTGACTGTTTCATTTTTTTCTCTTGTTCTTTCGACTTTAGGCCTGCCAGCCATCTTCATAAATTCTGGTGGTTCCATTTCATGAGATGCTTCTACCTTCAAAATTTTTTCTCCCCTTACTGGTTGAAGCTTATATGAATAGGCTAGGAGATAGGCCTCTTTGGTGTACCACCAGTATATTTTAGTCAAGGGATTCATCTTGATGTGATATATGGCTTTGATTGCATGATGACATGGGATTCCATTAAGGTCTCATGTCCTACATGTGCATCTCTTGTTCACCATATTCACTTTGCGTCTGTCACCATCTACACTCACTTCATACCCTTCTTGACCATTGGAATGAACATGACACTTATTTGCAATCTTCAAGTATTGGCTATACAGTTGCATGGTTTGTGGACTAAAGTCATTACTCCATGTCATTACAGCAGATTCATGTTTCCTTAGCATGTTCATAACCTTTACTCTAATATCCTCAAGCATCTTGATAATTGGCTTGAATCTTGCTTCTTTGATCCATGGATTGAAGGACTCAATTAGATTGTTGTCCACTGAGTAGTTCTTGTAAACAGTGTCAAAGTATGCTATACTCCAACTTTGGGGTGGGTACTTCATCAAATCTTCAACAGCATCCTTGTCATCTTCACCCATTGTCCCATATTCCTTAATTTGTCTTTAAAATCTTCTTCATATGTGCTCCATGCAACCCACAAGAGGTACTTCTTATATTCCCCATGTCCCCATCTTTTGCACCAATTTGCCTCTATGTGTCTTCACAATATTTGTGGTGTGCCTCAGGAAGAACCAAGTGGATTGAATCAATCAAACCCTGAAAATGAGAAAACATAAAAGAGATGCATCAGTAAAAGAGATGCATCTATTAGGTTCATACCTTTTGCATATCTGATATAAATGTGATCCCTTCTCCCATTTTGAGGTCCAATGAATGTTGTAGCAGTCTTAAGAACCAACTCCATGTCACTTTGGTTTCTTTATCAACAATAGCCCAAGCTAGGGGATAAAAGTACCTCATGGAGCTTGAGCAACAGCTACTAACAGTTGACCCTTGCATTTCCCTTTCAAAAAGGTTCCATCCAAGCCAATGAATGATCTCAACCCACTCTTAAACCCCATTTTAAATGCATGAAAACATATATACATTCTTAAAAATCTTCTTTTTTCTTTACTAAGTGCATCCTTTTATATGTTAATCACCACATCTGTTCCAGGATTACTAGACCTTAATTCATTAGCATAAGCCTCAAGCTTGTTGTAATCATCTGCAAAACTACCCTCCATTTTCTCCAGGATCATTCTCTTGGCTCTCTTACACTTTGAATGACTAACATTGATGTTAAATGCAACTTTTACACTTGCGATCATCTCCTTAATTTTAATTTTAGAATTATCTTGCAGCCCTCTCTTAAAGTAAGCAGCTATAGTTTTTGCATTTACCCTGTGGTTATCATATGCAGTATTACACTTGTGTTCTTTCTTTAAAATCTTGAATTTAACACCAGGACCTTTAGAGTCTTTAGAAATATGACAAACAAAGGGGAATTCTTCATCTAAACATCTGTACCTAGGCTTTTGGGGGCAACTCTTATGTTGTTTTAACCCATAACCATTAGCAAGAGAATACATGTTGATGAATTTTCTAACTTATGGAATGTCTTTGAATGTCATGGACTTGTGTAACTCCTTATAATCAGTCAACTTATCAGATATCTTCCCCTCTTTTTGTGTATTAAGTCTTTGTAATGAATCAGAATCACTATCAGAACAATCTGAAGAATCAGAAGAATGACAGACATGTTCTTCACTGTCATATGAACTACAGTCAGTAGCAGCCTCAAGTTCTGATGTGTTTGACTCAATGTGCTGGACTATATTTTGAACATTAATACTCAACTCATATTCATCTACAGCAAAAAAGTCAATAACATTAAACTGATCACTGACCAAAGACAGTAGACTCCTAACACCTTGATCACTCTCTATTTCATAATATCTACCAGAAGGCCCATGCACAATTACTTGTTGAACTTCAATAAACCCCAACTTAGAAGTAAATTAATTTACTAAATAGTTGTAAGACAGTTGATCAGAGTTATAACCTTTAACAGTGTGCACAAGCTTCCTTGAGTATAACACTTGTGGACTATTTATCTAATCACCACCATAATGAAAGATCAGATCCAATAAGACCATTGCATATAAGCTGCAGAATAAGCAAGGGAAAAAATTAACAGAAAGTAATTTCACAATACAAATAAAATGTAGAAACACAAGTATAAAAAAATATTACAAACTATATAATATGCTGACAATGTGTATAACCAAATGTGGACCATCCAATAAAGACAGAAGAACCACATAAAGTTAAGATAAAGATACATAAAGAAACAAAAATATAGTGGGCTGCCACACATGAAGGAGTCAGTGAAGACACAACTACAATAAACAAAGTGATGATGGGGGACCCAAGTCTATAAACAAAACAAAAAATAACAGAATTATGACCCACTTATCTCTTAACTCAACGTATGTGTATAAGAAATAGGGGACCAAACACCCAAAAATCAGAGCAAAAGAAACAGATCCAACACAAAGGGGACCCCTTTTTTGTTAAAGACCATATATGTAGGACCACCAAAATTGAAACCCTAAACCAGAACAAGTAATCAATATACCAGATAGGGATCATTACACTACAAAATACTAACCCACAAACCACCAGTAATAAAGAACAAAAGAAGAAAAACATACTTAGGGTTAAATCGAGTATGAACAAACCACATGCAAACAAAAACAACGACAAACAAACACACCTTGTAACTAAAAGAATACATATCTAAATGAATCATTTAAAACCCTAGTCAAAGAAACAAAAAATTGAAACAAGGAGACGATATGCTTCAGTTGATACCAAAAGCAAAGCAAAGGGATGACGAATTACAGTTTTTAACACAGAAATTGGTACCTTCGTATGCATCCACGATGAAGACGAACGTACAGTGAAGAGAGTAGGTGAGAGCTCTTTCATTTTTTCTATCAGCAACTGAAGGTTTTGACTATTAAAACGGGTTGGGACTATTTTAATAAGAGTAATTAACGGGTTATAAGGGTCGAGCGGGTTATTATAAAGGTGGGACGGGTTTCTAAAATAAATGGGCCAAAAATTGCCTAGTTGGCAAGTTATTTTGGGTGTCCCGGTGCCACGTAGGAAATCTGTTAGGGTTAGGGACAGATTTATATACTTTACTAATGGTAGGTTTGATTTTGGACGAGAAGTAGAAACGAGTATTAACGTGACTAATTTTCAATAGTAGAGGTACAATTTTTGCCTTTTTCCCATTTAAAATTGCCTCCAAATCAAACATTCTGCATCGTGTTGGACTCTTTGAAGAATTATGAATTGCATTTATTCTCCACAACCAGAAGTGGACCTACACAGGGCCTTGGGGGTCACGGAAATCCGTTAGCCTCGACAAAAACCCTATATATATATATATATATATATATATATATATATGTAGCTGTAAATACTTTAGTGACCGCTTAAATACTTTTCTTGCCCCCCACAATAACGAAAAGTGGGCTGGAGCGATGGTATTGTTTGTTGCATGAGTTCCGTCACTTAGTTGACGTCCCGGGTTCAAAACCAGCTTCCTATAAATTTACCTTTTAAATTGTTTTCCTTTTTGTTTTACTTTTTATAACGGGGAATATTCTAGTACTACTGTACAACACTATATAATAGTTGATTGATTTATATTTTTTATTTTTTCTAATCAGAATTTAATTATATTGTAATAGTTGTACATAATAATCAAGTTTATTATTTTATTCTTCTCCAAATTCCTACTCCTAAAATGAAAAACCCCAAAAGGCCAAAACCCAAAACCGTCACTCCTCACTCCAAAATAGAGTAGGGAGTACCAACCTTTCTTTCTCAATTCTTCTCATTACTTTGAAAAAGTAGCAGACATCAAATCTTTGGTTAGTGCTGCTCTTACTTTGAAACTTTTTAATTTATTTATAAGAGCATGAAGAATTGGAGATGGAGATTATAAGATTTTATTTAGCCTCAAATTTTTGGTCAACAATTGCCAGCAAAGGCATTCTTAATAAACTCTAAATCTATTATCCAAATGATTTTGTTGAGCTTCCATTTTCTCTCAAACTGAGTGGTCCTTTGATTTATAGACTATATATTATTCATGGATTCTGATTTACAACATGTTTGAAAATTAGATAACTCTTAAAAAAGTTGCACTATCCATAATGTGATTAACATTTGGAATATAGCGTCTAGGTAACACTATTATTGAATATCACTGTCCATTATTAATGTTGTGTGGTTTTCGAATATAACTCTATTTAGCATGTTTCTTAAGGTGTTGGCTTGTTCCTATTATGTTCTCTGTTTCATGTTTCACATCCAAGAATTGCTTAATTATTGTAGTATTTGCTTTATTCTTGATAAAAGGTTTGTGACTCTTCTATTGGTGTTGTGTTTGCTTGTATTCTTGATGGACTCTTAAATTTATCGAACCCGTTATTTTGTAGGAAGTTTTTGTTCTTGTGAATTGAGATGGATGTATTTTTGTCAAAGTTTAATTCTTATTGAAAATTTATTCCAGTTTAATCCATGTGTTACGCAGGTCAATTGGGAAGTCTGGATGAAATCAAAGCGTAAGCTCTTACTTTATTTTTGCCTTTGACTTAGCAAGTTTATATTATATAGTGAATTATGCTGCTTAATTATTTGGTCTATCCTAGCGTTTATATAGATTCTTTTATTGGCTAATAAGGTTTTGGGTAAGTCACTCTAATGGTAGTGGTGCCCCGTCATATTAAAATCCTGTGTTCGCCTCTGTCCACAACTCAAAACATTCTTTCATGTCATTCATCTTTTTATTAGTTCACTAGTAATAACAGTCTAGTTATAAGTAACTTTGAAGCTTGAATATGTATTTTAAATTCAGAATGTCAATCTGAATTGCAATTTGCTAGACGAGAATTGTCTTCTGGTATCTGGATCTATAGTTTTCAGTAGGTCTCTATCACCTTTGTGTTCTGCCCCGTGGTGAAGCCAGAATTTTCTGTACGTGCTTGCTTATATAATGTGAAATAAACATTGAATGTATGAAATAAACATCGAATGTATGATTTTCATGTTATAGAAATTAATAGAATAGCACATGAACTTATGGATAGGTGGATGAATTATCTTATCGATAGTACATGATTCCTTCCACTTCTTTGTGCTGTATTTAACTATTGCAGGCTAGGAGAGGAGTATGCGACATGCAATTATCTTTAGACCGGGGAACTATTTCCTTGGAGTTAATGCTTGTCTTGATGTGATGTGGAGGGTGTTTACTTTGTACATTAATTAGTTCTTTGGCAATGCCCTTGTACCTATTCAATCAAATTATAAATTACTAAAAAGAAAAATTGTAGTTCTCGCTATAAAGTTTTTAATATGTGGGGCTCTTTTTTTTTTTTTGGTTTGTGGGTGGGGGGAGGGGGGGTTGGAGGAGGGGGCGGTGGGGAGGGAGGGAGTATAGGGGAAAGGGGGGGAGAGAGAGGGATAGACTCAAAGCCTAATTGCGCCCTTTAAGACGACTCATCTCACATCTTAATTTTATGATTGACATTCATTTTTTCCGTGCGTCAGCACTCAACAGTGTCGACAAAAGAATCCTTTTTCGCTTCAGCAGTTGGCACCGATTTTTTTTGGGTTGCAAATTCAGCTACATTATTGTCAGGCAGTGGTACTCCTTTCTTGAATATGTTCAAGCTGCTACTTTCCATGTTAGTGCAGTACTCATGTCCCAATTAATGAATCCTTCTTGGCTCTAGCAAAGAAGGATCGGTCGGTTATTTCAGTATGAGTTTTGTTGAGCACGAGTGGCGGACCAATGTCTTAACCTTTTAGGATCATGAGATGAGCTACGAGGAATCTTCTTCCACCATTATAAGATATTTCTTGTAATAGCTTTGCATTTTTGCAATTAGACAAGAGTTAGACTTGACATAGTACCTGTATAACCTAGTTTAGTAATGGAAAGTCCATTCAGATTAATGTGACAATAGTAATTTTACGAACTTACAGTTATACTTCCTATGTCAAATTCGTGTAACATAATTTATTTATTTTTTAAATATAAAATATACATTATGGACTAACAAGAAAACTTACGAACGGAGGGTGGTGACCAATTGGTAAAGTTATGTGAAAATAACCCTAATTACTCGTGTGCTTAGGTTATTTACATGGATTTTCTCCAAACAGGAATGTTAAAAAAAAAAAACCAGTGCTTTCAGGTGCCTCGGACTAAGAATTTGGAAGTGGCAAGCAAATTGTCTGGCGTAAGACCATCTCTAACCCAACACCAATTTTAACACCAAACATCATTTTAGTGTAAGATTTGGTAATTTTTTGCTCCAACTCAATATCATTTTGGTGTGTGAATGGTGTTACATCAAATTTGATGTAACACTATTCATCAACACCATTACTATTCACCATTATTTTAACATTATCTTTTATTATATAACTCTTTCAATTTAACATATTATAATTTTGTAATTAATTATAGTTTTTATGTAATATCTTTATAATATTAATTTTATATTTTATTTTTGGTGTATAATTTTTATAAATTAATTTTCCTATATTTTATTTTTATAAGTTGATTTTATTATAAGTTATAATTGTATAAAAATTACAACAACCGTTGGATGGATTTCATCTTAATCTCAACCATCGGCTGGATTTGCAATCTCGTTTTGCAATTATTACAGGGCCGTCACGTTTTTGGAGGAAAGAAGTGCTCCATGATATATTAACTACATGTATTATATTGCACAACATGATAATAGAGGATGAACGTGATCTTAATGCACCAATTCAAGATGATTGGGAATGTCCACCTCCAACTGTAGATATGATAGTAGATGAAAATCATCAATTTGAGCAATTTTTAGCTCGACACAAAAAAAATCAGGACAAAGATGCTCATTTTGCACTTCGTAATGCATTAATAGATCATTTATGGGAGCATACTAGAGGTGAAAGTTGAATTATCTAATATTTAATATGAATTTTACCATAATGTAATGTATTGAATTATCTTGTATCTCAATGATTTCACTTTTATTTGAATTATACGTTTGTATGCGGTAGAAATCGGAGAGCTCGATTTCTAAGATTGGATTACACTCTGAGTCCGAGTTCTGGAAGCTCGAAGTAAGATTCAAGCCAGGCCCGGATGAGCACACCTCGAGAAGCAAATCGGGGACCCGTCATGATCTGCCTCGAGGGAAGTACAATTTCGAGGACACTCAAGAAAGAGCGGGAATTTCCAAGAACACGTGGGTCAGGGTATAAAGTAAGGGATAAGATGTGTACAAAATAGTACAAGTCCGTACTAGGTTGTTATACAGCTGTACCAATAGAATTCTTTACCATAATTGGGAATGTACCATATTAGGATTTTCCCCTCCTATATAAAGGGGACCCCAATCATTTGTAAGGAGATCTCATTCTCTGCAATAGAACATTCTACTCTGCTTTTCTTGTTTACCGTGCTCAACAATTGTTCTTCAGCTTTATTGTCTTTACTTTATTGTTCATACTTTATTGCTTAGCTCACCTCGAGGCCCCTGAGATAATCTAGCCCGAGGTTCTTATTGCTCTAACAACACTGGTTTGGTCCATCAATTCTTCTTACTTAAACTTAATATTATTTGTACATTCACTAGTATTGGAATAAATCACATATCTTTAAAACCACAAATCATATTTAATTGTTACGCACATTTTTCGAGGTAAACAGTTTGGCACCCACTGTGGGGCTGAAGATAATAGTGATTATTTTAGTGCTAGTTTTTTATAACACACGTTATTCTTCACACTTTTTCTTGTCAAAGATTCTTTGATTTCAGGCTAAGATATGTCTAGCACACAAAACGCACCTGCTCACGACGGTGAGGGACTCGGAGAAAATAGCGGTATAGAGGTCGATGCACCACTCGTAAACCCTGAGGGAGTGCCAAATATGGAGCCAGTTGACATCAGTTCGCATAACGCTCTAAACACGGACGCAGGCACAGACCCTGTAAGAAATGCACACAGGGAAGCCCGAGCCGGATGCCAGGAAACACGAGGAATGGAAGAAGGAAGAGTCAGCCTCCAAGTGATATTCGAGATGCTGCAAGCTCAGCAAGTGGCCATCGCTCAACTTCAGAGTCAGAACCGAACTCCAAACACCGCCGAACCAGTGAACGCCAGGCATGCTGAACCAGCACTTTAAAGGCCCGATGAAAGCGGCTCGAGGACTGACCCCACAATCATGAAAATGCTCGAGGAACTGACTAAAAGGATCAAGTTAGGAGAAAAAAAGATAGAAGACAACAATAAGAAGGTGGAAACTTATAACTCCCGGGTAGACCAGATACCGGGAGCACCTCCAGTTTTGAAAGGTCTAGACGCCAAAAAATTCATACAAAAACCTTTCCCCCCAAGTGCGGCTCCAATGCCCATTCCCAAGAAGTTTCGCATGCCCGATATACCAAAATATAATGGAACAACTTACCCTAACGAGCATATTACTTCATACACTTGTGGAATCAAAGGAATTGACTTGAATGATGATGAGATCGAGTAGTATTATTGAAAAAGTTTGGGGAAACACTATCAAAAGGAGCTATGATCTGGTATCACAACTTAGCTCCTAGCTCTATTGATTCATTTGCTATATTGGAGGACGCACATACGTCGGGGCCATAAAGGTGGCCACAAGAAAATCGGACGTCTTCAAAATAAAACAAAGGGATGACGAGATGTTAAGGGAGTTTGTGTCCCGATTTCATATGGAAAGAATGGAATTACCACCGGTCTCCAATGACTGGGTAGTTCAGGCCTTTATGCAAGGTTTGAATGAAAGAAGCTCGATTGCATCTCGACAGCTAAAGCAGAACTTGATAGAATATCCAGCAGTGACATGGTCAGATATGCACAATCGTTATCAGTCAAAAATTAGGGTCGGGGACAAACAGTTGGGAGCCCCCTTGGGCTCAGTTCATCCCAACAGATTCGCAGCCAAGCCCCCGAGGGACACAAACCGGGGATCAAGATTCAACAAAGAACGGTATCAACCATATGCCGATCGAAGGAACAACGGCCCAAGCCACAACACCTCTCGGAGCAATCGAAGAAATGACCGAGGTCAAGGTTCTCGAGGACTCATGAGCAAGAACGGGTTCGATAAGCACACCGTACCCGCCGAGGTCCCTCAATTATCAGAGTAGAACTTCAGCATAGACGCATTAGGGATCGTCTTAGCTATTGGGAGAATCAAAGATACTAAGTGCCCAGGCCAATACAGACCGACCCCTCCCAAAGGAACCCGAACTTGATGTGCAAGTATCATGGCACACAAGGTCATGAAACGGAGGATTGCAGGCAGCTAAGGGAAGAAGTGGCTAGATTATTCAATGAGGGCCACCTTCGAGAATTCGTAAGTGATCGGGCTAAGAACCACTTCAGAGAGAGAGATACAGGTAGGAAGAATGAACCTGAAGAACCTCAACATGTCATTCACATGATCATCGGTGGAGTTGACGTCCCACAAGGACCTATATTCAAACGCACCAAAGTATCCAATACAAGGGAGAAACGGACTCGGGATTACATGCCCGAGGACACCCTCACATTCAGCGAGGAAGACATCGAGGCCTTATCTCAGTCTTACAACGATGCACTGGTAAGTTCTATCCTTTTAAATAAAGTTTAAGTTAAACGTAATCTCGTGGATCCAGGTAGTTCGGCAAATATAATCAGGTCAAGGGTCGTAGAGCAGCTCGGGCTGCTCGATCAAATCATACCAACATCTCGAGTTTTGAATGCCTTTAACATGGCAAGTGAAACAATGAAGGGGAAATCATCCTCCAAGTCAACGTGGCCGGAACCATACAAGACATCAAATTTCATGTCATCGAAGTTGACATGAGGTATAATGCTTTGCTTGGAAGGCCGTAGATCCATAGCATGAGGGCGGTGCCATCGACCCTTCATCAGATGATGAAGTTTCCAACAAAGGATGGCGTTACAGTATATGGAGAGCAGCATTCAGCTAAGGAAATGTTTGCAGTGCACGACTTGGCATCAGTATCGGCACCATCCATATTGGAAAAGTCAAAGGACAAACATGTGGCCAAATAGCAATCACAGCTCGTGCCCTCGGTTGAGCCCGAGGGACAAGTGTTCGATGAACAGGTGGCTGAGGACGAAGAAGAAGATCTCCTCATCCCCCGAGCCTTCGTTGCCCCCGAGGAATCGGATGCAATAAAGTCCATGGTCGAAGAACTCGAGCATGCCACATTGATCGAGCATCTTCCAAAAACGAAAGGTATAGCTGGGGATGGGGTTAACCCCCGAACTCAGGAAAAAACTCATTCAGTTTCTAATCAATAATATTGATTGCTTCTCCTGGTCCCACTTAGATATGATAGGGATCCCACCGGAGATAACTATCCATCGACTAAGTGTCGATCCCAGATTTAAATCGATGAAGCAAAAGAGGAGACCTCAGTCCGAGGTAAAGCATGCATTCATCAAAGAAGAGGTAACCAAACTTCTCGAAATAGGACCCATCAGGGAAGTAAAATATCCCAAATGGCTAGCTAACGTAGTGGTAGTCCCTAAAAAGGGGGAATAAACTTAGAATGTGTGTAGACTACAAAGATTTGAACAAAGCATGCCCTAAAGACTCTTTCCCATTGCCCAATATCGATCGGTTGATTGATGCTATGGCCGGCCACGAGATCCTTACCTTTCTCATGCCTACTCCAGGTACAACCAAATTCAAATGAACCTGGAGGACCAGGAAAAGACTTCATTCATCACGAAGTATGGTACGCATTCTTATAATGTAATGCCCATCGGGCTAAAAAATACAAGAGATCAACGCCTAGTTAATAAGATGTTCGAACATCAAATAGGCAAATCCATGGAAGTTTATATTGATGACATGCTAGTTAAGTCCCTGCGCGCAGAGGACCATTTGACCCATTTGCAGGTGACGTTCGATATCCTAAGAAAGTACAACATGAAGCTCAACCCCGAGAAATTCGCTTTTGGAGTCGGCTTGGGTAAGTTCTTGGGATTCATAGTGTCAAACAGGGGTATCGAGATCAACCCCGATAAAATCAAAGCCCTCGAGGAAATCACCATAGTCAACAATGTGAAAGTTGTGCAACGGCTGACCGGACAGATAGCTGCCCTGGGCCGATTTATCTCGAGGTCATCAGATCGGAGCCATCATTTCTTTTCCCTACTCAAGAAGAAGAACAACTTCGCATGGACTCCGAAGTGCCAACAAGCCTTGGAAGAATTAAAACGATATCTCTCGAGCCCACCCCTGCTCCATACTCCGAAGGAGGATGAAACACTCTAATTGTATTTAGCCGTGTCCGAGGTAGCGGTAAGTGCCGTGTTGGTTCGAGAAGAGCAAGGTACGCAATTTCCTGTCTATTATGTGAGTCGGACCCTAGGAGATGCTGAAACCAGGTATCCACATTTGGAAAAGTTAGCTCTTGCATTAATAAGCGCATCTAGGAAATTAAAACCATATTTTCAATGCCATCCTATATGTGTACTGACTATGTACCCACTTCGAAATGTCTTGCAAAAACCCGAGTTATCGGGCAGTTGGCCAAATGGGCCGTCGAGCTTGGAGGATATGATATCGAATCAGCCTTGAACGGCTATCAAGTCTCAGACTTTGGCAGACTTCGTGGCCGATTTTGCGCCTGCCCTCGTACCCGAAGTAGAAAAGGAACTCTTGCTAAAAATGGGTACGTCATCGAGGGTATGGACCCTTTTCACAGACAGTGCCTCGAATGTGAAAGGATCCGAGCTCGGCATCATTTTAAAACCACATACGGGCAGTGTCATTAGGCAATCTATTAAGACTTCTAAATTGAAACGAGTCCGAGTATGAGGCCATGATTGCAGGTCTCGGACTAGCCAAGGGCCTTGGGGCAGAAGTCATCGAGGCAAAGTGTGACTCCCTTTTGGTAGTAAATCAAGTAAACGGGAGCTTCGAGGTTCGAGACGATCGAATGCAGACGTACTTAGACAAACTTCAAGTGGCATTGCACCGCTTTAGGGAATGGACACTGGAACATGTACCTCGGGAGCAGAATAGCGAGGCCGATGCACTTGCAAACTTGGGGTCATCGGTAGAAGAAGATGATATCGTCCCGGGGACTGTCATCCAACTATCGAAGTCGGTGATCGAAGAAGGCCATGTAGAGATTATTCAACAAGTTTAATGTGGGATTGGAGGAATAAGTACATGGATTACTTGAAGCATGGGAAGCTCCCCGCGGACCCAAAAGAGTCAAGAACACTTCGAGCCAAAGCAGCTCGATTCTCACTCGATGAAAATGGAACGTTGTACAGAAGAACCTTCATGGACCAATGGAAGTATGCTTGGGACCCGGGGACACTGATTATGTATTACGGGAAATCCACGAGGGCACCTGTGGGAACCATTCTGGTGTAGACTCTCTGGTTCACAAGGTGATCAGAGTAGGGTATTATTGGGATAGCATGGAAAAGGATACCAAGGATTTCGTTCAAAAATGTGATAAATGCCAAAGATTTGCACCGATGATCCATCAACCCGGTGAACAACTCCAATCGATCCTATCCCCTTGGCCATTCATGAAATGAGGGATGGACATCGCCGGCCCCCTACCAACGGTGCCAGGTAAAGCTAGATTTATTTTGTTTATGACTGACTACTTCTCAAAATGGGTTGAAGCGCAGGCCTTCGAGAAGGTAAGAGAAAAAGAAGTCATCGAATTCATATAGGACCACATCACATGTCGGTTCGGGATACCCGCCGAAATAACATATGACAATGGGAAACAGTTCATCATCAGCAAAGTAACAAAATTCCTTGAGGACCATAAAATTAAAATGATCCTATCAGCACCTTACCACCCAAGTGCAAATGGTCAAGCCGAGTCCACAAATAAAACCATCATTCGAAACTTGAAAAAAGGTTAGATGATGAAAAGGGGAAATGGAGAGAAGTGTTTCCCGAGGTGCTATGGGCATATCGAACGACGTCGAAGTCGAGCACGGGGGAGACCTCATTTTCTTTGGTATATGGGTCCGAAGCTTTGATCCCAGTCGAAGTCAGGGAACCTAGAGTCAGGTTTTAGTATGCCACTGAGGACTCAAATCACGAAGCTATGAACACTACTCTCGAACTACTCGATGAAAAACGTGAGGTCGCATTAATTCGAATGGTCGCACAAAAACAAAGAATCGAAAGGTATTACAACAGAAGGACGAACATTCGATATTTTGGAGTCGGAGACTTAGTCCTAAGGAAAGTCACTCTCAACACTCGAGATCCAAAAGAAGGGAAACTAGGCCCCAATTGGGAAGGACCGTACCGTGTCCTCGGAGTCGTAGGGAAAGGATCCTACAAACTTAGCACAATGGAAGGCGAGCAACTACCAAACAATTGGAATGTATCGTTACTCAAGCGATATTACTACTGAGGTATGACCTTCTCCTCTTTTCCATTTGTATTTAAAACTAACTCCTTGCAGATGTTCGATCAGAGATATCGAGGCACCTTTCAGCTCGAAGACCTTGGGTTTTAAAGCATGTGTTGCACTCTTTTTCCCTTGGACCGGGTTTAATCCCAAGTGGGTTTTTCCGGCAAGGTTTTTAACGAGGAAACACATATATGCTACCTAAGGAACATTTGACAAGTATTCAAGGCTTCTTTTCAACCAACCTCGAATACTGGGGGGCATCACCCTCGGAGAAAGATACATCATACCTAAGAGGGAGAACTTTGTAATGGGCCAAACGGTCAAATGAACCGTGTCCATATAGGATAGTCGAGCCTCGACGGCAAAACATGTACGCATGTATCAACTATTTAAAGAAGCATTCCGGTTATATCAAAAACACTTTGTATCTCAAAGAAGTTTGCTATCATACGAGCTCTACACTTATAATCCTATGGGAAGCGGCTCAAGGGCCAAAGCACCAGGAAATACTCGAGGATTGACACTGACAGTCAATACATCCGAGTCTTCGAAAGTTCGGACTCATAAGACCTCAAAAAGGCACCCCCTCGAAACACCCCTCGAAATAAAGGCCAAGGCCAATATACTCGGGGACTAACTTTTCGAACAAGTTCGGAAAGTTATCGGAAAACAAGTCCAAGTGACAAAACCGAAGGCTACGGCCATACTAAAGACTACGGTCACATAAAGGCTGCAGCCAAAATAATGCGATTCGGAGACGTCCGACTTCCGCTATAAATTAAAGGCCTTCAAACATTGAAAAACCAGTTAAGTCAGGCTACCCCCCGCAAAAGAAAAATATAAAGGGCTTCGATAAATTCGGCCCCTGAAAAATCTAAGGGCTTCGATAAATTCAGCCCTCGAATAATCCAAAGGCTTCGATAGCACCAGCCTTCGGAAAAACCTCAAGAGGTATTCAATTATATCTACACAAACAAAATGACTAATAAGGTTCCGATACATTGAGCCTTCAAAAAACCCAACGGGTATAAAAACACATGCTAAGGCATAACTAAAATTTCACTAAGTCTTTTATCCGAAAAGAGGGAAAAATTATATAGCCATTTTAGAGTCCAAAACAGCCCAATTCAAAGAGCCTAAGGGCCAATTTTAAAAGAGCCTAAGGGCCGATATACAAGAGCCTTATGGCCAGCTTAAAAGAGATATAGGACCAAAAGCTTATGGGACTCCGAGACTCCATTCTCATTCAACTCGGACCCAAAGGCCCCATTGTTCCGAGCTCACCTCAAATTGATTTTAAAGCTTAGCTCGAGGATCATCTAAAACCTTAAGGGGTACGAACTTGAGCATTAAAAACCTAAGGGTTTATTACGAGTCTGAACCGATACTCGAACTAAGTATTTGAATCATCGGAATTTTCCACAAACAGGGACAAAATAAAAGTCAACACAAATCAAGGATAGAGCAAAAAGATACTTTATATTCATAAGGGAAAATTACAAAACATATTTACAACTCCCGCAAGGGGCCCTTGCACAAGAAAGAAAGCCTAATCTATTTTCGAGGTCACACCCCCGGGAGTGTCGTCTTCAGAAACTACATCTCCAGCGGATCTATCTTCGGGAGTCTCATCTCCTTCGGGAACATCTTCTTCACCTTCCTCGTCCCCGGAGCCACTCACCACATCCTCATTATCGGAGGAGACAAGAAACCTAGCATCGGTTTCTCGCGCCTTTGCTTCGGCTATCTCCCCGGCGAGGTTGAACCCTCGGGCATGGATTTCTTCGAGAGTCTCCCTCCGGGCTCGGCACTTAGCCAATTCATTGCTACGTCTTCCTCGGTCAGAGGCCTCCCTCAACTCAGCTTGAACGGCTATGGTTTCCCTCAAGTATATAGAAATAGATTTATCGGCCGCAGCCTTCGTCTTCTCAGCTTTGGCTTTGGCTTGTACAGCTTCAGCCTTAGCCTGTGCAGCTTCGGCCCGGGCGTTAGCCAGCTCGGCCTCCAACCCCTCGATTTTCCTGGCCTAAGCCAGACCCTTCGCTTCAACGCCTCGGAGCTGAGCTTCAGCCGAGGCCAGTTGGGCCGTAATAGCTTCCTTGTTGGCAGCAAGTTGATCCATGTTCTTCTTCCACTGATGACAATCAGCCCGAACTTGATCTACCTCACCCTGGAGCTGCCCAATCATATCTAGCTTTTGCTGCAGCTGAGATATCGAAGTATTAGCCTCCGAAGTAGGGCCAAGAAGGCCGAACTTTGTTAAAATCACAGTTACCTGCTCATCTAGCTCGGACTCACTTTTTTGAGCTTTGGCCAATGTGGTTCGGAGATCCTTAAGCTCTTCTTCCTTCTGGCTACAGAGGAGCCTCAAGGATTTCTCTTCACCCAAAACCTTCTTGAGCTCAGCCTCACATTGGCTCAGCTCAGCTCTAATCTTCACAATGTCCTGTAAGTGGAATGGAGGCATATCAGTCAAAAGAAAAGAAAGGAAGAAAAAATTACGATAAAAAGGGCAAGTCCTTACCCGGGAAAGGAGACGTTGAGCCTCTTCAAAAATGGAGGATGCATGATTAAGGTCGTTGGCATCCTCAATCCCAGCATAGCAACCCTGAAAAGGATTGTCCTCGATAATCTTATTTGGGTCGGGCATACGCAAAACGTTGGCTTCTTCGATTGCCCCCTCAGAATAAGTTGGAAATGAAAGGGAGTGACCCATTGTCGCGGCGCCGAGCTCTTCACTTGGGGCGTTCTCATTAACATTGGGAGACTCAGCATTTACCCCCTCTGGTATAGTTGTTGAAGACGGAGGGACAATCTCGACCTCCGGGGATGCAGGGACCTTGCCCGTTTCTTCCTTCGGGGCATCCTCACCGCGGGACGAGGTTTCCGGTTCGGAAGGCTTGGCGACCTCGATTGGCTTCCTGGTCCGAGTCACCAGCGCCGACTCTTCATCATCATTTTCTTCATCATCCGGGGAGTCATGGGCCGAGTCTGCGCCCGTTTGAGCAAATCTTTTCCGCAGCCTTTGAGCGGGGGTTTTCTTGTCTTGAGGGCCTTCAGGTTTCGAGACCCTTTTCTTTTTTTGTCCTTCTCGGACTTCGGATTTGAAGGCTTGGTTTTTTCCCTGGGCGGAGCCGGCCTCATCTCGGATGCATCACCAAGGCCTGCACAGGCAAGCGTGAGTAAGTAAAAACGCCGCCAATGTATGGAAAATGTTGAAATTGCTGAAAGGAACTAAGCATGGTTCTTGGCCTCCCACTGGCCCTTCAATAATTCACGCTACTTGCGCTCATCGTAAGAAGAAGTGGCAGCTAACTTTCGGACCCAATCCTCGAGGTCGGGCACCGCTAAGGGCGCCCAAGCATTAGCTGCCAAAAGAAAGATAGAAGCGTTATGGAAAATGGAAGCAGAATATGAATAGATACTATTGATACCCAATTTTTCCCTAAGTATTTTTATGTACTCAAAATATCCTCAAAATAGCATATACATGCATATATAAGCATTCCCAAGAGTTTTGGTATTTTTCCTTATTTTAAATGAATTTATTGTCTATTTTAACAGTACAAAATCCAATAATTATTCCCAAAATTATCATTTTTTGTGAATAAATTATTTTATTCTCATATTTACACCAAATATAATTAAGGTAATTTTTTGTATATTTTTACAAATTTGTTTGGTATTTTTAAAGCTAAATTGCATGTAATTGCAATTATAGCCCATCTTGTGATTTATGACATTTTACGTTTATATAATTAGTCCCAGTATTTTTTTAATTAATATTTATATAATACTTATTTATCCAGTACGTTTAATTTGTTTTTAAAATCAGTAATAACATTTTTATAAAATTAAAAGGGGAAAATTGGCTATTTACAATTTGGCCTTATTGCATTTCAATTTTAGCCATTTTGGCACTCCATCTCAGCCCCAATTTAAAAACCCAATTACCCAGCCCAATTAACACGTCTACCCGATCCAAACCCTTTCTATCATACCCAAACCCGTTCCCCATTTAACCCGTTTAATCCCAGCCGTTGATCCTTTAGATCAACGGCTCTCCTCTTCCCTTTCCTTTTTTAATTCAAAAGACCCTAAAACCCTACCTCATTTTTTCTCGACCGCCGCCTCTGAATCCTCTCCTCTCTCAACTCTCTCTCAACTTACCCCAAACCCTAACCGCCGCCTCTCCTCAAAACCCTAATCTATGGCTTCTCAGGTCATCGGAGGCCTATACTAGCCTCTCATGGCTTCTGTGTGCTCGCTTCTAAAGGTCCAATGACAGATCTTGAAGGGTTTCGACAGCTTTGTTTCGTGACTGTTCTCCGGTCGTTCTTCAACCTTTTGGTCCGGCCAGTCGGGCTATTCAAGTTCGACCTTCGACTTCTTCTGCTCGATCAATGGCTTTTCCCAAAGGCTATTCGTCAAACTGGGTTTCTTAGCGAAACCCTAATCTCTAAGTTTCCTTCGATTTATTTTAGATCTTCCTGACTATGTGTGTTGTGAACCTTCTATGCGTTTTTTCTCGAAGATTCTTATATTTTTGCTTTCAGAAATTCTTTTATTTTCAACCTAGGGTTTCAATGTCTTAAAGTTAATTTCAAATCTCTTTCTAATTCTCGACAATGTTTTACTGGTGTTTTGTTTGTTGTTATTTAGCATGTGAAAAACCCTAATTTTCTTGGGGATTTTTTTGAGTTTTTCTTGGTCTGTTTGTTATGGTCGCTTGATTTGCCTAATTTTTATATCTAAGTTTAGCATGTGAAAACCCTATTTTGGGCTTATCCGAGGTTCTTGAACCATGTTTATTTGTTTATTCTGCTTATCTCCCTCCTAAATTCATTGATTTTTGTTGAAAACCCTAGTCTCTTTGGGGATCATTCAATTTCTTTGAAGTTGTTTGTGCAACTCGTCAGTTTGAAATTGCAGTAAATGCCTTCAATTCTCTTGACTATTTTGGTTCTGAGTTCTTTGCATGCTTCTGATCTTCTTCTTTATTGTTAAAACACTGAAACTTGACCATCATGCTTCGAATGTCTTCTTTTGGTTACTACTATATGCTGTTATTTTGCCATAACTTGGCTTCACGTGTCTATTACTTGTGCATTCATTTATATATACTGAGTTCCTTCTGTGATTGATTCTCAAAACTTGTGATCAATTTTCAAAACTTTTCCTTTGTGAAATGCTGATTTTTACTCGCCTGTTAAGGAGTAATTGATTCTTTTCCTTGATTGGCCTCCCTGAATCTTTTCAAAAATAATTTCAAACCTTGTACTTAGACTTAATTGCCCATTGCATTACCTTACTGCTTCTCTTATGGCAACAGCCATTCTATTTACAAGGCTTATTCTCCCTTTCCTTATTTAAATCCTGTTAGTATCCGTTTGAATAAGAATCCCCTGATTAAAGGAGAGTCTTATACTAATTTGATTCTGATTTGTGACCATGCCATATTTGTGATAGACTTGTATTTGTTACCTTATTTCTCTACACGTTTTTAAAGCTATAAATACTCTCCTCCCTTTTCTTTGAACACACACGAACACAGAATACCATCTGAGTTCACAATTCCCTTTCACTCTCTCTTTCTGATACTCACACTGCTGTGGACTTTACTCGCTTTCTTCTGCATTCTTTACTTCTATACCGGTATGTTTCAATTAGTTTATATGCCCCAAGAACAATGTGTTTAATTTTGTCCACATGTTTTCTAGCATATTATAACGTGTTTCCCCTTCTCTTACAGTCCAGCATTTAAATAATCTGTGCAGTTGTTTGTTTGTTGTGAATATGATGCTTTATGAATTCCCTTACCCCTTTTACCCCTTTGTATGTGAGTTTATTGTTCAGGGCATAGCAGCACCCCAATATTGCTGTCTATGATCCTGAACTGGGTTCATTGAACTCCTTAACTCAATCAATTCCCACTTCCCATTCTCCCATTATGTGCTTGAGCCTTGACTTAGGTCTGATAGTGTCCTAATCACTATCCAGACCTTTGTCTGACCATCAAAAGGTCTGCTCCTAACTTGTTCATCTAGCAAGTAGTCAGGGCTGTGCCAGCCTACCTTATGGCTAGGTATGACCACCACTTGTCATGGCCCCCTTAATTCCCTTTCACTTTGCACTTACTCCTAGCTATAAGTTCTGCCCCTCTCTTGCAAGCCATGCTTTGGGACCCCTGAGCTCCCTCTGAACTTGGATGCCTGAGGGCTGGCTATTCCACACTGCATCATCCTGTTCATAATGGCATCCTGGGTGTAAGCAATGCCTGGAATCCCTGAGGTTCCTTGAAACGTTGAAACACCCTGGATAATGAGAAGGCTTTGGAGATCTGGACCCCGGAGTTGGTTAAATACATATTATTGGACATTAAGATTGAATTAGGCTGCTTGGATCTAGCTGTTAGTTTTTGATGTATTTTTATTATTTCAGTTGATTCATTGGGTTGTAATAATTTGTATAGAACTCGGGGAATCTAGTAAAAGGGTGTGGGAGGGGTTTTACTTTCTTGCATCAATAAAGGGTAGATATCATGACTTTAGGACTTTAATTTTTCTACTAGAAATACTGCACATAAGATGGTTCGATGTTTCTGATTCAAGTCACCTAGATACCATGCCTATAGGGTTTAACGTTTAATTATGATATAAGTCATCTAGAAATCCTGCCTATAGGACCTTAACGTTCATGTAATCAGTGCATATAGAAATCATGCCTATAGGGAATGCATATGCATTAGGCAAACTGTAGGGTAAGTAAATAATTACCTCTTCTTACAAGTTCTTAACAGACCTTTTTTAATCAGATATAGATATCATAGGATTCCGCATCAAGTTCGTCTGATTCTTCTTAAGCAATAACAATCTGTTAACTGGTCTCTAATGTCTTAATGTTTTCAGCCTCAATCTTTTGACGAAAACTCTTTTGAATCAGTATACATTTGAGTTTTTCAAATCAGCACCTCTTCCGAAATGGTTTCTTTCTAAAATTCGGCTTAAACATTTTCCAACTAAGTTTTGGTCTTCCTGAAATTGTCTTTAAAACAGGTCTGCAGTTTACTCTTTCCTTAAGTAATTCTGACTCTGGAACTCCTTTTATGGTTTATACTCATGATTCTCTTAAAACTTATTTCTAAACTGACTGCAGTCTGTACTTTCCGGCATTACACTACTTTTCTAGAACCAATACTTTCTAAATCACTCGCTTAAAATACCTTAAGGTCGTACAATTGGATCCAAGTTGCCTAATGTGGGCTTCCTGTCTAAACGTATGTATCGAACCAGTCCGCTCGCTGCTTAATTTTTAATTTTAAAGACCATAACCAGTATGTGTAAAGGCATGCTAAACTAGATGTTATCTGATTTACGGGGTTTATACGAGCCTTACCTGTTTGTATGTTCATTT
Organism: Nicotiana attenuata; assembly: GCF_001879085.1. NCBI lineage: Eukaryota > Viridiplantae > Streptophyta > Magnoliopsida > Solanales > Solanaceae > Nicotiana > Nicotiana attenuata. The sequence continues at coordinate 559,247 of NW_017670238.1, forward strand.
CCCCTACTTGTTACTTGTTTTTGAATGTCGATTAGAATTTTTGTCCTTTAAACTCCATAAAGGCCCCATCCCTTTCTTCCCCTTTTAGGATTAGAAGTCCTAATGCCCCGGACTGATAGCTTGGGACGGGTAATAGCATGCAATAGGCAAACGATACCATTCCGCGCTCCAATACCTTAACGGGGTGGGAAAGGGTAGACATGGAGATGATGATTACACGATAACACTATGCGTACAATTGAGTACCAGTGTTGTGCGAATGATCCATGTAATATATAAACCTAGGACCCCCCTGCCTCTTTATTAGTTTAACAATTTTCTGAATCTTAAAAAGCTGTTGGACTTTCGACTTCTGATTTTCACTTAATTTTCAGATTGTTCGCACTAAGTACTTGACTTCTTCCTACTTGCACTTTTAACTAAACTGCTCTGTCCCTAAAATTCAGCACTTTTTTTAACCTTTTGTGCTCCTTATTTGTAATAATTTTCTCGTATTTGCAATGCTTGTTTGTTTGCATTAAAAGTCACAATTGTAGCATGGCCGGGAACCACACTAGTGGATCTTGAGGGGTGCTTAACACCTTCCCCTCGAGATAATTTCTAGCCCTTACCCAAACTCTGGTTCTTCATCTCAAATTCTTCCTTAAAGTGTCCTAATGCACTATAATCATTAGGTGGCGACTCTTCAAACTCCAAAAAACCCAATTCTCGCAAGGGAATAGAGTTGTCCTCCCGAATATCGTGAACCCGATTCCGCGAGGAAAAAGGGGGCGTCGACAGATACGGGAATACGGACTCCACTTACGGCTAAAGTTCTACCTCTCCGGGAACGGCATTTTATCTCCGGGGATGACGTCCGAAGTTCTACTCTAACAAACCGACTCATCCAACCCCGATCTTTGGGTTCGTAGGTACTGGCAAAGAAGGCTTTCGTTGTTCGGCGTTGCAGCTTGATGAGCCCTCAAAATAACTGGGGCCGATATAATCGAACCAGGTGGCTGAGGGTGAATTCCAAACCCTCGGCCTTCTTAGAGAAATACCGCAACATGATCACGATACGCCAAAAAGAAGGGTGAATTTGGCCGAGGGTGACTTCGTACCTTTTCCAGAATTCAATCACCACCGGGTCGAGGGGACCCAGTGTGAAGGGGTAAGTGTAGACACTTAAGAACCCCTCCACGTGGGTAGTAATGATTTCGCCGGGTTTCGGGATCTGAACCTCGACCCTATCTCCCCAACCACAGTCCTTCTTTACATCCTCGACAAGCTTCGTCGTTATCAAGCTAATATATCGAGACGCATGTTCGCATCGACCTGGGACATCAGGGGGATTCTCAATACTAAAGTCCTTCTTAATAATGCAAGGACCAGGGGTGATCTCCTCAAGTGTTGGCGGCACCACCGGTCTGGCCGGCCGGGAGGCAGAAGAAGACGATGCTTTGTCCTTTTTGGGGACCGTCTTGGAAGTTTTGGCCATAGTTACAAGCTAAAGAATATAGATTGCACAGGGGTGTATTGTCTCTGGCAAGAGCTTGACGTTTTTCGACGCTTAAAAAGGCGGAGGAAATGGGTGATTGGAGAAAGAGATGAAGATGGGAAAGGGATGAAGAAAGAGTAAAGTTCTTTACTTAGAGGAATCGCCTCATATTTATAGAAGGGAAACGACGGATCGGCGGCATTAGTGGCCGACCAATACTGGCATGCATTCAATGTTTTTGGGGAAGCGGACCGACGGGAAATTTCGATCACTTCGAATGCTTGCATCACAGAGATGACGCCATCACTAAGGACTTCGAATATCCAAATCGTTTCATATCATTTCATTCTAAGAATTGTGGGGACTATCTGTATGCAGTAGAAATCGGAGAGCTCGATCTCTAAGATTGGATTACACTCCGAGTCCGAGTTCTGGAAGCTCGAAGTAAGAGTCAAGCCAGGCCCGGATGAGCGCACCTCGAGAAGAAAATCGGGGACCCGACATGATCTGCCTCGAGGGCAGTACAATTGCGAGGACACTTAAGAAAGAGCGGAAATTTCCAAGAACACGTGGGTCAGGGTATAAAGTAAGGGATAAGATTTGTACGAAATAGTACAAGTCCGTACTAGGTTGTTATACAGTTGTACCAATAGAATTCTTTACCATAATTGAGAATGTACCATATTAGGGTTTTCCCCTCCTATTAAAAGGAGACCCTAATCATTTGTAAGGAGATCTCATTCTCTGCAATAGAACATTCTATTCTGCTTTTCTTGTTTACCGTGCTCAACAATTGTTCTTCAGCTTTATTGTCTTTACTTTATTGTTCATACTTTATTGCTCTTAGCTCACCTCGAGGCCCCTGAGATAATCGAGCTGGAGGTCCTTATTGCTCTAACAACATTGGTTTGGTCCATCAATTCTTCTTACTTAAACTTAATATTATTTGTACATTCACTAGTATTGGAATAAATCACATATCTTTAAAACCACAAATCATATTTAATTGTTACTCACATTTTTCGTAAACATCGTTAATATATATAATCTATAATATTTTCTTACAAATTATATTATTTATAAATTTATGGTATAAAATAATTTTATATTAAATTATATGTGATGAATATGTAAGAAAGAGAAAAAGATAGATTGAATTAATAGAAACAAGAAAATAAAATTTAAATAAAAGATAATAATATAATATTGAAGAGAGAAGAATATAAAATCGAATATTCTTTTTTGGCGTAAAAAATGAAGTAATGCTTGAAATAACTTTACTGTAGTTTGAAGAAAACTGCATTTTGGAGGAGAAAATGAAAGTTAGGGTTGGAGATTAACGCTTTAGTTTTCTTATCCCAACTTCATCGAAATCAGCACAAAGAGGTCCCTTCTCATGGAAAACGGAGATATTTGTTGCCTCATCTTTTGGTCCACCACATCTTCACATGCACCTTTTCAATCCCAACACCCCATATGCATTAAGAAAAAGGAAAAAAGATATGCTTGTTTCCTTCGCTCAGATAAAGAAGGAGACAATGCACAAGCAGGCGTATCTAAAAACAAGAAATTAAAATTCATTCTTTGTTAGAAAGAAAGCAGAAAGGAACACTTAGGCATGAACTTGGTTTAAGCGCCCCCATTAACACGCCTCAAACTTTGTAAGTTTCCAATGAGTCTAATATTAGTCTTTGTCAGCACTCTTTTGCATCCCTGTTACAATATTGACAACTAATACTACCCAAAACTAATTAACCACACACTAGTGCAGCTCGCAAGACGGCAAAATAGCATTAGAACAAAGGCCTAATGAATGACCGCATTCTATAACATGAACTACCTAAACTAGTTTTTGAAATTCACCATGAAGGAGAAGTGTAAGGAGATCCTGAGGATAACGAAGTGTTGTTACTGTTGGAAGTTCCAGAAGTGCCGAGTGACCTAGCATCTCTTAGTGAAACTGAACATGCCACAGCTGGAAGTTTCTTCATTGGAGTTAATGGGAGTGAAGAGGGACTAGATAATGATGATTGGCCACTACCATTGTCGTCTTTCCCAGAAGAATGAATTTTTTCGAGACGTGAAGGCAATGAATCAGGCGTTTCAAATAGGGTATCACCTCTGCTAGGCCTGCAGGCTTCGTTATCGTAAATGGGATTGGATATGTATACTAATTGCTTCTTTGTAGCACCACCGTCAACTCCTTCAATGTCACTACTAGTGCTGCACTGGAGTGGAAATTGATGGACTAGTTTAGGGGATAAATTCGAAATGAAGGGATGGGAATGTGGTGAAGAAAAAATAAGCCCAACTTGATGATGAATGGAGGAGACTTGCGGAGAGCTTTGCATTTCAAGGTCGAACTTGTCGTTGCGAGTAACTGCAGGGATGAGAAAGTTTCTAGGAGCATGAAGAACCCCTTGCGCATAGAAGTCACTGAGAGTTGAAGCAGTTGAATGGTTTTGTTGTTGCCGGGGTGGTTCCTTGGAGCTTTGGGCCGCAGTAGCGGAGGTGGTGGAATTCAGAGGTGTCTTTTGGAGCTGTCGTCCTTGACGAATTAAGAGTGAGCAGTAGAGCTCAGCAAGTAGAACTAAGACGAGGCCTAAAACTATTGCGAGGCTCACCACCATTACTAATGTTGCTGCCATTACAACGCCTGGTTTACCCTACAATCTCTCTCTTTATATATATATATATAATCAACAACAAACCCAGTGTATGTCCACAAGTAGGGTTTGGGGAGAGTAGTGTATACGCATACCTTACCCCTATCTTTAAGAAGGCAGAGAGTCTGTTTCCGGTAGACCCTCGACTCATGAAAGATAAAGGAAGGGGCAATGATAAGCAAACCAATCAGAAAACCAAGCGAAAACACAAAACTAACACTAGGTAGTGCAAATAGAAAACCAAAACGAAGGCAACAAAAAGTAATAACACAAGTCTAGAAATACGAAAATACACGAAAGACACTAAGCGATGTACTAAAGCAACTATAACAAACAATAACAAAGCTTGGCCACCTAACCCTCTACCCTAACTCCCTACCCCCCCCCCCCCCTCCCTCTCTCTATATATATATATAATATATATATATATTTATCTATCTATCTATGTGTGCTGATATGGGTGTTGAGAAACAAGATAATCTTGTAAAATAAAAGTGACTTTGGAAGCGTGAGGAAATTTTGGCGGGAAAATAACATTTTTACTCGTGTGTGAGTTGAGAAAAGCAATGCCAGATAGAAGGAATCCAAGGGAGTAGTAGTAGGAGAAAAGCTTTCGTAAGTACATGCCCAAGCTTTTGCTCTGAGCAAACGAGGGCTTTCTGACAGCAAGTCAATTTGGCCAACTTTTTAGGAAAACAAAACATTTGTCTGTGCTCTTTACTTTCGAGTTGAAATAGGTCTCCTTGCTGACAAAAGAAACCACGTCTAAGCTGCCACTAAACAAATAATACCAGTCAAATGCTTCCTTCAATAGTATTTTCAATCTTTAACGCAAAAGACAACTTTATCTTAAGTCCACGAAAGCAGCACTCCAGTAGGGGGGGCACGCATACATAGGAACAGTAACTCAAAGAATCTCATAGCCTCAAAGATCAAGGTTACATATGAATAATGAATGTTTACAGTTTTACAATCAACTTGTACACAAATGGGATATAGAGCAAGGAACAGCTAAAGCCGTAAATGTGCCTGGACATTTGTTACGCCATGAAACATGTTATATGATGCAGCTCTAGGCCTCCTACCTGTAGTATTAGGAAACTTGTGCCTATGAGAACATCAAGATGAATATTTTGGGTACAGGTTGTCAAGTAATACAGGTTCCAAGTTAACAGGTTCCAGTCAGTAAACAGCTAAGGACAAGATCAACCTGTGTAAATGAATGTGAAGAGGTAACACACACAGAGTAAACAAAAATGGTTACCATTCCCCAAGGTTAACCTATTATTAAAATTATCGGCCTCTTAAAGCAGCAAATCGGGCAGTCAAATCATCATAATCTGGTAGTTTTGGATGCACATGACATGCCTGGTTGTCTGGCTGAAATGAATTGGCACGAGCAAATACCTTTGTTGCCTCTGATGGAGCAGTTTGCTCATGTGGGAGGGAAATAGATCTTTTGGGGAAAGGAAGCATATCTGATCCCATTTCATGTTGATCTCTGTTGGTTTGACTATTTGAGGATTCATCAGGAGTTGTCAGATGTGAAAGATGAGCTTGTGGCTTTTTCCTCAAAGTTTCCACATCACATTTTGATGGTTTTTTACTGTAATGCAGCAACAGTTTATCTATCATTCTTTCCTCATCATCTTTCTGATGGCTTTCATCCTCAAACAATATCTGCAAGCCTTTCCTCGAATGTTCCCTTCTCCGGCTACTTGAACTTTTCTTGACCACTCTGGCATCTTCAGACTTCCCCTCTTCGCCGCGATTTGACACTGATTTATGGTGCTTTCTCCTTACAGATCTTGGTTTTGGCAAGGTCAAACCATCCTTATGAGAGAATTCTTTCTCATGACCGTGACTATTTAGTACAGGAAACCCAGTTTGAGCCTCATGATCAGGAAGATCTGATTCTTTATTGGTCTTGTTTGTATCAAGTTTATTGCATGGAGAGGTACTTCTGAAATGCCCATCATATTCAGAAGCAGACTGCTTAGAACCCTTAGGGGCTCTTTCTTTGCTATCACTTGGTTTTACATAGGGAGGAGGAACGGCTTTCTCTTTGGACTTAATATATGGTGGAGGGAGAGCAAGGTTGGCATAGGATGTCAACCTATTTCCATTTTCCTGCTGAACCATTCTTGTTGAGTTAACAGTATTCTTTTCAAAGGCTGTGTTCCAAGCAGAAGAGACATCATCAGTTTTGAAAGGGAGTCCCCTACTCTCTGATCTTTCCATGAGAATCTGACCATGATTTTCATTGTATCTAGTGAATTTATTATCAAAACTTTCTAGCCTCTCCCCATGTGATGAACTGCCTGATTTTGCTTTCTTTATTGAATTATCATCTTTCTCTAGGACTGCTTTGTTTCTTGCCCTTGTCAGTTCCACCTCTTTATCAAACAACATATCATGTTTTCGCCCCTTGAAATAACTAGCTTCCTGCTTTATAAGCGATTTATTTCCTTGCATATTTGATTCATTCGTTTCAGAGGAATGAAGATCCCGCTGCTCTTTCTTTAAGACAATACCATCTCTGCCAGTCTGTATATAATGTTGATCATTAAAGCCCTTGTGCCTTTCACCAAGTGCAACATCGAGTCTATCAGTTTTTGAACCACCACCCTTGCCACTTGGTAGGATGTGGTTTCCAGTAGAAGAATGTGAAGATCCACTGCTGTTTGGTTTGGCCTACAATAATCAAGGAAAATGCAATGCTGAAACTTCACTTGTATCTATATTTGGGGAAAAGTTATGTTTCATTTCCCCAGATAGTTGTTGTTGAAAGAAGTAGCAAATTAGGATACTTAAGGATGAACGTTCATTTTGGAGGCAAACACTAACAACAATTTTACACCTTTTAGCAGCCAATGGTAATCTCAGTTTTGAACAAAAAAGATGTACCTGTGCAAGTGCCATCCTTTGTTGAAATCCCATGGAGTCCCACCTTATAGAAAATTCTAAAGCTATATCTTGCAACAACTGAATTCTCTTCTCCATTGCAGGGGGTCTTGAAGATAATTTCTCGACAAACTAATTGCACTGAAGTAAGTCAGATATAAAAGACAGATAAAACAAGATGTGTAGGACAGTATAATAAACAAATTACCTTCTGGTTAACAAAACATTCTAAGGAGTTCCCATATCTCTCCTGAAATAAATCCCTTAGCTCTCTCAATTCTGGCAAATCGGAGAATCTTGCTGCAGCAAACATCAATGATGCCACAGCTTCTCTGCAGTCCTCAGGACAGTCCCTGGATATAGACAGTATGTGTCAATTACTTACTATCATATTTGGGGAACAATGGTTTTGTTAAGTGTCCTGCATTGGTCAAGGGAAGGATTGTTGTCTCCTTACATGATCTTGGGTTTTCTCACCTCATGAGCTACCTTTTGCGATTTGAGTTAGGCCCAGTGTTGTCAAAGGCAAAAATTGCTAAAAAGTGCTCGAGCTCTATTTGGTATTAAGCTCAAAGCGCAGTTAAAGTGTGAGCTTTAGTTAAAAAAGGCGCAATGAAGAAAAAATAAAAATATATATATAATGCGAGAAAAAAGTGACAACTTCATTAATAATGATTTCCTTATTAATTAATATATCTTTTTGTCAAACATATTTGTTGCTTAGTACCCGCTATATTCAAGATAGAACTTATGGGCAATGAGCTGCATGCCTTAGTGCCTTATCTACATTAAAAGTGCAACCTAAGTGAGACGAAACATCTGCCTTGAGCTTCTTTGAGCTTCAAGGCTTAAATGCGCCTCAAATGGACTTTTGACAAAACTGGACTTAGGACCAAGATCTATTTTCTTAATATGGAACCAGAACCAGACCATTCCTCCTATTCTTGGTTTATCCAAAATTGGGCTCCCATTTCTATTGTCCAAGCACCAAATGTCCAGCTTAGCATGGGGGTGTTGTTAAGTGTCCCGCAATGGTTGAGGGGGTTGTCGTCTCTTATGTAATCTTGGGCCATCATCATCGCATGAGCTCACTTTTTGAGTTGATAAGAAACCCAAGGCCCATTTTCTCAAACAAGTTTCACCTCTTTGGCCAGTTGCGATGTCCAATAGTCATAATCAGTGTGTTAAAAAAAGAAGTGAAACGGTTGTAATTCACTGTAAGATCTTTCTAAAGAGACAAGAACTCACTGTAAGACCTTCTAAAAGAGGCAATATTTAAGGATACAATTTACGGTTAACCTTTAAAGCCTTACACAAGCTAGATTTAGCACAGAATGGAAGTTTCAGTACAATCCCATTAAAATTGAGGATGTATGGAGAAACTTTGGTTTGTCTAGTCAACAAGGCATTTCACTGGGAGCACCTTGGTTTGAGATCAGATTATACTGCTTAAACGACTAGAAAAAAGTGAAACGGTAAGAAACCGGTGAACTCAACCGCACTCTCTACTTGACATTTAACTTACTAAAGTTCATTGATGGTAAGAAGTGCGGAACTTTCTGAGAATTTCCATCAGTCAATTGATGGATCTTTCAAAGTCTATGCCATGTCACCTTCGTCCCAACATAAGATGCTGATAAGTGATGGTCCAGTTTGCAATAAGATGGCACTTCCAGATTAAAGATAGTTAGGCCCAATCTACAGAAAAGAATATTGTCTATGATGATGTATTTGGTACTAAATCTGGCCTTTCCTTTTAAGAATTCACAACAAACAACTGGTTGAGCTTGAAATAAAATGCATGGACCAGTGGGTGATCCGTACATTGTGTAGTTAGCTTTTAGCCAGTTAATTTACATGAAAATATTGTTTATCACTTTGAGTAAGAACAAACTACCAAATATGAATATTTAAACAAGTTCAACAAATTGAATTCACATTCTTCATAAGGTTTCAAGAAACTACAAAGTCCTTTTGCATTGTGTTGCATCATGACTCATGTAAAGGCTCATGTGCGACTTGCTTAATTGAAGCCTTAAGGTAGCTCGTTTTCCAATTTAGTTAGATCTCTCGTGGTATCCTATTTAAAAGAATTACTCGTATCTGTTACAAACCAGATGTTCCCAAGTAGAAACTTTTTCCTTAACCAACCTTTTTTTTATAAATAATTGTGTAATCCACTATAGAGATTAAAATTGCATTGAATGAAAGTAATGATATACCTTAATTTCTGCATGTAGGAGAGCTGCTTTACAATATATTCACAAGATTGTTCCACAAAGTCGTAGCAGGATAAGAGGCTCTGCCCTAGCAAAATTTCTTCAGTCTGCCTCACCTCGTCAGAAATCATTAAACCACATTAGATTCTAATTTTTCAGGATATAAAAGAGTGTTTAAAGAAAAGAAAGAATGCAATAAGCCTTGACTTTTCATTTGCCTTTACCAAATCCAATTCCATACTTCTTCTGGCATTAACTAATATTTTTGTTCCGATGATTCTAAAAGGAAGTTCCTAATGCTATGAATTCCAATCAATTAAACTGCATCCATCCAGAATTCCATTTTCATCATGTTCTTAGTGGGCGTTTGGACATAAGAATTGTAAAATTCTGAAAAAAAATGAAATTTGAAAAATGATATTTGAAATTTGGACATAAATATAATTTTGTTGTTTTTGAATTTTTGTGAGTGATGTGAGTGAAAATTTTGAAAAAACTGCTTTTTGGAATTTTCAAATTTTCGAAAAATTCCAAAATTCATCTTAAAAAAAAATTTGAAAATTTTCTGGCCAAGCAGTGATAACGAAAAAAAAGTAACAAAAAAATCGAAAAAAATGAAAAATTTCTCATGGCCAAACGGTCTCTTAGATTTTCACTTTTTTTCAAAGCATAAGAACGGATCCAAACACAATTGTTTTCAGTAAAAAATTCAGTCAAATAACGAACTAAACAAATAGATAGAACGCAGTAAATTCAAATCGGTATAAAATTATTGTAGAAAAAGAACTTAAAGCACGAAAAAGCTTTATAAAAAAAAGAAAAGAAATAAATCACCCTTCCAAAAGCATTAATATCGAGGCCATTATCAAGCAATTTGGCAAGATCTTCCTTCAAAAACCTTTGTTTCGCCTCTGCTCTCCGTCTCACCACCTCGATTCGTGTCCTCGTTGCCTTTATCAGCGATTTGCTTCATTCATTTCAAAACCAAACTCAAAACACAAATCGGAATATCCATATAGAAAAAGAAAAAAAGAAAAAGTCTAACCATTTGGAGCTGAATCCACGGTTTAGTATACCATCAAGCATCTCTGATCTCAGTAGTCCTTCACTTCCAAATAAATCCCTCTTCACTTTTCAGCTTCAAGTAATCGTGTGTATATATTTGTGCAAGTCATGTAAACAGATCTATAAATACACAAAGTGAGCTTCAAACACGAGATTTGTAAAAGTATGGTTGTTTGTATGTATAAAACTGTGTGTGTATGTGCAGAGAGCAGTGATAAGTGTAGCAGACACTTTGGATTTGGGAGTTTTTTAGGGGACTTTCTGGAATTTTTCTTTTAATACAGAAATAATGACAAAGGGGGTCTAACGGATTTCAAAGCTGTCCTTTTCTCGACTTTTTATTACTCCTTTTTCTGTTTTGTTTTCTTACCGTTTTAATTTTCGTCATGTTTGGTTAAACTAGCCTTTATGAACGTGTTTCGGACGTTATTGCCCGTCAATCATCACACATGAATATTTAGGTAATAACAAAATGGACAAGATTTCAAGAAATATATGAGAAGACTTGGTTACTAACCATAAGAACTTGTTGAAAATCCTGAAAGGTGACGATTTTCATCCAAATTGGTTTTGATGCTTGCTTCATGTTGTGACTTTTTAGGAGTCGTTTGGCAGGAGGTATTAGAAAAAATAATGCAAGCATTAACTCTGTGCATTATTAATATCTTATTTGATATATTTTTTCAACTTGTGTATAACTTTTTTTTTTGTGTATAACTAATGCTTGTATTATAGAAATGCCGAGGCGGACGGGCCGATCGCATAAGAATATGATACATGATACTGCCGAGGCGAACGACCTAATCCCATAAGAGTGTGTTACAATATTCTGCCGAGGCGAATGGCCCGATCCCATAAGAGTGTTTTATAGAAATGTCGAGGCGAACAGACCGATCTTATAAGAGTGTGGTACAATAATATCTTGACGAGGTCAATGGCCCGATCCCATAAGAGTGTGGTACATAATCCTGCCAAGGCAAACGACCCGATCCCATAAGAGTGTGGTACAATAATATCCTGCTGAGGTGAACGACTCGATCCCATAAGAGTGTGTTACAATATCCTACCGAGACGAACGGCCGATCCCATAAGAGTGTGTTACAATATCCTGCCGAGGCAAACGACCTAATCCCATTAGAATAAGAAGCTTTAACGGGTCCTTAACCCCACTTACAAATAAACGTGTGAGTTATGAAATTTAAGAAAACTTTTTGATGAATACGCACAACGCGGGAGAAATTCGTAAGGGAAGCATAATTTTTCCGCGGCTAATCAAGTAGCTCGTCGAATATTTAAAATAGTGAGTACACTGCTCTGCGCGAGTCTAGTCTCAGGTTATAATGCGAAATAAAGTAGTTAAACATGCACGGATAACTCAAATAGTATAATTAAAGCATGGCGTGAATCCTAGTCTATCCGGACATAATCAGAAATTTTAGCATACACACGGACACTCGTCACCTCGTATGTGTGTAGCTCTCACAATATGTAGCATGTAATAAATGTAACACCTACGGGATAATTTTCCCCTCACAAGGTTAGACAAGAGACTTACCTCGCTCTGAAATTCTATAACTGGCTCCAACACCTCTCTAACACCTCAAACCGATGCCCAGCGATCCGAAACTAGTCAAACAATGTGAAATTAATAAAGATATACTCCAATACTCATAATTAATCAATTTATAACAATTACCAACTCCTCAAAAAAAGTCAACAAAGTCAACCCCCAGGCCCACGCGTCCGGGTTCCGAAAATTATCGAAATTAATTATTACCCATAACTTATATAGTATATATTCCGAAATTCATCCAAGTTCATGAATTGACCCTCAAATCAAGGATTTACCATCTCATAACTATGGGGCTCAAAATCCCAATTTTTTTACAATCCAAACACGGATAAAAATGATAACCAATGAAAATAATCATGGAAAAACATCAAAATAAAGGTAAGATATTTACCCCCTTTTAGAGACGAGAACAACACCGTAAAAATCACCTCAAACTGAACTCAAGATATGCTCAAAATACTAAAATGCTCGGTGTGTTTATTTAAAACATTGTCCAGGCGATTATTGTTCTTTGCCTTCGTGGGACACCTTCGCGTTCGCGAAGAGCAATTTTTCTCGTTGACCGGTCAACCCAAATTTCCTTTTTCGAATTCACGGGACCTTCCTCGCGTTCGCGAAGAACAAAGTCCGTACCAGAAACCAGCAATCTTTCCCGACACAGAAATGGGCATAACGCTCTCATATGACCTCGGAATTCGACGATTCTTTTTGCTATGGTTCTGTAATTATGATAAGGATCTAATGGTTCAATACAATCATCAAATAAAAGGTCGTTTGATCAATATGGTACCCTTTATGTCTAAAGAAACGGCGTTGAAACATCAAATAAGAGCGCGATACAACCAAACACATCTGAAACACGCCTGAGGCCCCTGGGACCCTGTCCAATTACACAAACTAGTCCCAAAATATAACAAAAACCTACTCGAGGCCTCAAACCGCACCAAACAACATCAAAACCATGAATCGACGATCAAATCGTCCTTTTAACTTTCAAACATTCAAACTTCGACGAACGCATCCGGATTACACTTAAACATTCTAGAATGACGCCAAACTTTACGTACAAGTCATAAATCACAATACAAACATATTCCAAGACTCAGAACCCCAAACGGACATCGATAACACCAAAGTCGACTTCAAACAAAACTTAAAAAATTCTAAAACCTTCAAATTGCCAACTTTCCACAATAAGTCCTGAAATGCTTCCGGACCACCTGATACTCAACCCGAACATACGCCCAAGTCCGAAATCATCATACGAACCTATTGGAACCTTCAAATCCCGATTGCAAGGTCGCTTACTCAAAAGTCAGACCTTGGTCAACTCTTACAACTTAAAACTTCCGAATTGAGAATTTTCCATTCGAATCAACTCCGAACCTCCCAAAATTCAGTTCCGACCTCACGTACAAGTTATAAAACATGAAGTGAAGCTACTCAAGATCTTAAATCGCTGAACGACATGCTAGAGCTCAAAATTACCAACCAGGTCGTTACATCACATAAAGGATTTATTAGAAAGAAGTTCATTAAAACAAGTTCTGGGAAAGAGATGATTCCCTAAGAATTTCAATACGAGAATCCAAGACAGAGCATGAGAAAAGGCTCAAACAATGGGTGATTAGAACAATAGAGCAGGCTAAAGATAATCAAAATCATTCAAGCTGAACATAATGAGCATATATTGAAGTTTCTAATCTAAGCAAGTTTTGATACTAGGAAATTCAGAACTGCAGAATAGCTTCAAAGCAAGTAGAATTGCAAATGAAAATAACACGGTATTGAAGTCATATTGGTTCAAAAAAGTTCAAACAACATGGATATATACAGAGCATTGAGCACAAGCAAAAGAAGATAGAATTGCAAGAGTCAAGGTACTCATCAGTTTGCAGATTCAACAAACAAATAGAAGAGAAAACCGAGTGCTAGAAACAGCTTACATATCAGTAGCAAAGAGAACAACCAAAAACCCCAAATCCCAGTGCGTCAGAGTTCACAGGAGCTTCAAATGAGCCCTGAGCAGTGCTCGCACTAGAGATGTCGATAGAGAGGATTCTGGTGGCCTTGGCTTTCAGTCGACCACAATCAAGAGTGCAAAATAGTATAGAAAGAGTGAGAGTGAGAAAATAACAGTAGTCCACGGTCTGTCTTAGGGTAGCCAGAGAGGTTTTTATAGTAGCAAACCCTAGTTCAAGATGGAGAACAAAAAATAGTTAAAGATCTCACTGAATCAGACATATATAGCCTGGTAGCGAATCTATCAAGTCAAGAACATGAAGATAATACAGAATTAGAGTCGAACGAACACCCGTTGATTTAACTTCCATAAATAACTGAGTACCAAACACACTGTAACGTTGAGGAGATGGTAAGAATCACCGTGTGTGCAAAAAAGGAAAGGAAACATGGAAGATTTCCGTGTAATATCGGATTGGGACTAGGGTTTGAGTGGAGGCGGCTAGGGTTTCTTTCAAAGAAGAGAGAACGAGAGAATTTTAGGCGGCGGTCTCAGGGAAATAGGTAGGGTTTTGGAGTGGTTTGGATAATTAAAGGGGTAGGGTGAACGAGGGTCTTGAGAGATCAACGGCTAGGATTAAAATACTTGAGCGGGCGGGTTGTTTAGAGGGTCGCGGCCGGCTTGGATTGAAGAGGTCGTTTGGTTTGAGAGATCCACCATATGAATGTCTAACACATCTCTCATACACGATCATCCCACGAGGAATACTTTTATAATTCTTCCATGCCACATAGCAAAAATCTAAATATCAGCAGCCGATCAACCAGGCGAGTACCGCAATACCAATGAAGCATCCACAAGTCAAAACACAGTGCGCCTCCTAAAATACACACCTTCTCAGGCAATACCAAGTTGTAATAGCATTCAGATAATCATCTGAAACCGTCCATGTTGTCCAAAATTCATGCCCCTCCCACCAAATCTGAACCGCCACCTTGTACATGCAAATCTCAATCCCACAGGACGCATCACATCTATCATGCCATCATGTGAAAATCACGAGAATCTCATTATCAACTCTGAGTCACACATGATCAGACAGAAACCTTCCACTTGATCCTTTCCATGAGAAAATCACAACACGCCGCATACCCCTCATACCTATATATAATATCCATCTCAAGTTGTGGCAGAAATTATCGAGTACACTTCAAAACCCATTTGCATATAACCAAGCCATTAGAATTGAATCCCTCTAACTCAACCAAGCCAAGCAGGTCGCCAAACCCAAGAGTATTGTCACAAAACACCTGTAGAGACTCACCACATTATAAGTATCCAAAGAACCGATAATATCCATTATCGTGCTAATCCAACCTACTACCAAGCTGTCGTGTTTCTCCGAGTTCCTTCCGAATTACCCTCATGTTGACACTTCTCCTTGCCAGAACACCATGATCCTTACCCAAAGCTCACCACAAGAGATCCTAGCATAAAACCACACCGTCCTAGGGCCCATAAGCCGTTGTATTCCCTATTAAGCACCATAAAAGTGCCACAACCAAGACACCCACTCTGAAGATACCTTTTACAAATTTAAAGTTATCCTTTTACCTTTATGATACTGAAATGTAGAATCCATGGTGATTCACAAATACCGCAAGTCCCGACTCCATCCAATGCAAATCTCTGATCTTAGCCCTATACAAATCTAGAAAATTCTCAATTGCCACATATAAACCTTTAATCCATTAGAACCTTCTCGAGAGTCATCCACTCTACTCAAATCTCAATTGCACCGCCCAAACAGGCGGAACGACCTGTGCCCCATTAGCACAACAACACCGAAAGAAGTAATCCACATCTCTAAGCAAATGAGTGAATTCCTACTCCATGCGCACTACATCCGTCACGAATAACAACTCAATTCATTCCACGATTTCCATATACCCATAAAGTGTAATATAACATGTATCTAGAAATTTTCCTTACTCAAGTCATCCTAGATCTCATCCTCTGTAAGTCATAACTGATTCGCAAGTATGCCCCAAACTAAAACCAGTACAACACACAGCCATGCAATCAAATCGCTGATGGAAAACTCCCACACTTGGCTCAAAGTCATAGGACAAAATATCCAATAACTTACAATACCCATACTCTATTACTAGTATAATCCCGCAGTGAGATTAAACCAAATCCTCCACAAGCTCTTGCAACATAACCCATAAAATACTTCAAATCATCCGCTAGGCCCACATTCATCCTCGTGACAGTCAGGTCAACTTTCTCACCCGATCCAAACTCAAATCGCAATACATAAATCCCACTCGTAGAAAGAAACCCTCCACACAACATCATAAGGATCACACATCCGTAGATTACCCCGTAGGTGATAATCCACCTACTTAGCCTCAAACTGACATCTCTCTATACCCTTTCACAACCACAATTACTACGCAATCACTTAATCTTCCTGAATCTGAACTCATCAACAAGGCATGAGAATCTACTTAGTTTCACAAATAAACAACATGAAAGATCCCTCAACACGATCATAACTCGAGACTATACAACACATTGAGATAGAATTCAAGCTTCTGATAGTCCTTCCCACATCCCAAGCAACCTTTCTCGACATATCAAGCCATCTAAACACATCCCGCAGTCACAACACAATCATCATAGCCATCCAACCACTCACTAAGCCATCAATCCCGCTCCAACGGACACAACCGGACATATGAGTCCAAAGCATATACTCACACAACTAAAACCACCGAGCCCAAGCTGCGGTCAAAACCCGGCCTCGAGTCTTCCAGACTTGCCCAACTCCAATACACAAAAATGCATCTTGCACCTCATCCGTGGAAATCAGTCCGATCCCATAAATAACACTCAAAACACGACTTTCAAGTCCACCTCAGTCATCAATCTCTCAAGTCTCAAGGGCTCACAATTTCGTACCACTCAGCCCAAATAATGATATCATTGGCTGTAACAATGAATGATGAACAGAGACTGAGATATGATATACAAATGAAGAATCATGACTGAGTATATAAATAAATTTAGAGCAGACAACTCAAAACAACAGAAATAGCCTCATTAGGTCTCAACCAAATAAGCATATAGGCTAAACATGATTTCTCAACCAAATAAGCACGCCCACACGCTCGTTACCTAACATGTGCGTCACCTCAATGCATCTCGTATAACATAGTCCCGAGGTTAATATCCTCAAATTCAAGTATAGATATGTTATTTACCTCGAATGAGCCAAATCTAATACCGAGCAAGCCAAATAATACTGTAGAAATTCCATCCCGCGCGTAACAACCTTCGAACGGCTCGAAGCTGATCAAAAGCAACTCAAACACATCAAATGATGCCTAAGAAAATAATCCCAAATGATAAAGGTCGAATCTTTACACACTTACGCAAAGTCAACCAAAAATTCAAATCGGGACCGCATCTTGAAATCCGAAAAACTCACAAAATCCGACAAACCCATTCAATTACGAGTCCAACAATACTAATTTCACTCAAATTCAACTCTGAATCGATGTTCAAACCTCAAAATTCACTTTAGGAAAGTTTAGACAAAAACCCCTAGTCTCTCTTTAAACTTCATAATCCAAATGCCAAAAGCGAAGATGGAATCACGGAATAAAATCAATACCGAGTATAAAATATTTACCCCAATCCATGTGGTGAAAATCGTCCAAATCCGAGCTCCATAGCTCAAAATATGATAAAATGACCAAGACCTTCAAAACAAAGTACTTTATACACTATTCCAGAGGTACCCTACGTGATCGCGGTCACCAACCTCGTGATCGGCATTCAAAAATTCTCCAGCACACATTTTACCCTTCGCGATCGTGGCCATCTTCCCGCGATCGCGATGAACAAATTTCCATTACCCTTCCCAAACTCTTCTCGGATAGCCTATAATATATCAGCATTAACGTTTTGTACAAAACTCCAAATGCCAAACGGTTTAATTTATTGGAAACTAGACACAAAAGGCTACAACTTTTATTTTTAGGTCATCTCCAAATCCTTATAGATTGCAAGATATAAGCTTCCAAGACCGGGTCAGTGATAGTAGAATTTGCTTCTACGTGATCGCGAAAAGTCTTCTGCGATCACGATTCACAGTGCCCAAAATAGCAATTTGCTCTTCGCGAACGTGACCTAAAGTCTGACATCGCGAGTCTCACCCCTGTAGCCAAAAACCAGCAACTAAAAATGGCCTATGGTCTGAAACCACCCTGAAACTCACCCGAACCCCTCGGGACCCCGTCCGAACATACCAACAAGTCTCAAAATATATTACGGACCTACTAGAGGCCTCAAATCACACATATTAACATCAAAATCACGAATCGGAATCAAGATCAACTTAATGAACTTTGAACTTTCAACTTCCAAAACTCGAGCCGAACCATATCAAATCCACTTGGAAATTAACCCAAATTTTGCACACAAGTCCAAAATGACAAAGCATTTCCAATTTCTGGAACCAAAATCGGAACTCGATGTCATCAAAGGCAACTCTCGGTCAAACCTATGAACTTTCCAAAGCTTCAAATTGCCAACTTTCGCCAAAAAGTACCGAAACCTTCTAGAAATACCCGAATGCAAATCCGGGCATATGTCCAAGTCTAAAATCGCTATCGAGACCTTACAGAACCATCAAAACTCCATTTTGGGGTCAAGTTCACAAAAGACAAACTTGGTCAACTCTTCTAACTTAAAGCTTTAAACATGAAATCCATTCCCAAACTAATTTCGAATCACCCAAGTACCAAAACCGATGATACACACAAGTCATAATACATCATATGAAGCTACTCAAGATTTCAAACAGCTGAATGAAATGCAAATGCTCAAAATGACCGGTCGGGTCGTTATATGCTCCGACCACGATCTGTTCTTCTATCAGGAGTAAACTTCTCCAATGACCAAAAACCTTTGCTACTACGACCTTCGATTCTTTCATACGATAGAAATCGACCCCTAGAGGACCGCCGACCCACATCAAAGTCACTTTTAAACTTGTCCTGGTTTTTATCTCGATCTCGTCCTTAGTTGATACCGGAACCCGAGCTGATCGTCTTCTATCCTTATTTTTGACTCATAACGGTTATGGACATCTGCCTATGTGGTTGATTGAAACTTGAGTAAGTTGTCCTTTAACTTTCAGGAGGCGTCGAAGCTCCGCTGATTTAGACATTTTGTGAACACCTCCGCTGCCCACGTATCTAGTACCGTCGGTAAATAACATCCTCTTTTTCTTGAACCGGATCACAAATTTCCGTAGCATTTCAAACTCGCCATGCGCAATCCTGAATATGTCCATATTTTTGGCTTGAACCTTCCTTGCTCCAGCGTGAGCCTTAATGAACAAGTCTGCAAGTATCTCAAAAGAGTCGATTGAATGCTCGGGTAAGAGAGAATACCATGTCAGGTACCCCTATGCGAGGGTTTCACCAAACTTCTTCAATAAGACCGACATGATCTCATGTTTAGCCAAATCGTTCCCTTTCATAGCCATGGTGTAGGTTGTGATGTCCTCATATGGATCCGAAGTCCCATCGTATTTTGATATGTCCAGCATCTTAAACCTTTTTGGAATTAACTCTAGTGCTACGCTCGGTTAAAAAGGCAATTGCGTGTATTTTTTCAAATATGGGCCTTTTCGTATTGGTGGCGCGCTCGGAATTTGATCCATCATAGCGTGAAACTCCTTCACACTTTGATCCATTCGCTCGTTCATTTCCCTCATAAACCTCATGAGCTCAGTTTTGAAGGGATCATTCCGTTGTTATTTCTAGATCCGTTGCCGGTCCCTCCGGCTTCGCCGAAAACGACTTCATCCCTTGGAGTATTGTAATCGACCCTCTGAGCCGTTTGGTTTGCAGGAACACTGGGAGGAACCGGGCCCCTTTCATCCATGTTATTGGAGGCGCTTAACAAAGCTTGTTTTAAACTCCGTCATCACTCGATCATGCCTTAAGAGGAGTTTCATGATTGCTTTCTGCTTTTCTCTCAAGGTTTTAAGTTTCCACTACATGTTCCTACTCCGCATCATCGGGAATTGGTTCCTGCATGCACTGAGGATACTGGCCATCTTGAACCAGAGTCATCTCATCCCCCTAGTTGCGAGTCTCGCTGATTAAGTCATCATGTTGGGACAATTCTTCGTGTCCCTCAACGTTGTGTGTGATGTTGACATCATTAGCTGTCATATATTTTTTCACTAAGGAAAGAATCGAAACAAGTTATCAAAACAAGTTAGCAATACATGTTAAGATCAAAGCAATTATGCAATTGTCTAAGCCCCACGGTGGGCGCCAAATTGTTTACCTGTAAAACGATATAGTTAATTTGTTACGTGGTTTATAGACAAGCGAACTGATTTGATCCAAAAACGATAAAGAGATTAGGTTAAAATTATGATTAGCAATTGAAATTGAAGAAGATGACAAGCCTGGCTCCGAATGTAATGCCTCCGAGGAAAAAAGTGAAAGTAACGATAAGGTGCAAATAAACCTGTTTAATTGAGAGCAAAAGTAATAAAATAAAGTCTTTGTGCAGAAAATTTCGTGTCTTTACAATGGTTGTCGAGCCTACTATTTATAGATTTACCTAGGGAAACAAGATCGTAGGATAAAGCTCCTCTTACATGATAATAAAAGAGTCATTGATGAACGCGTAATGGCAGACCATGATGCAAATATTTTCTGCAACGGTCGCTCATTTAAATTTAGTAAATATTCCATTATTGAATGATATCTGATGACAAACCCTTGATCTTCTCCCGTCGGCTACGCTCCCTTCGGCATTTATCCAATATCAATTACATTCGTTGTATTCGGAATTGGTTATTCCCTGACTTGCCCTTTGCATATCTTCGGTTCCACGTATCATGTTACCATTCGACTATTTGTTATAAACCAATTTTACCCCTACAGATATACAACAACAACAACAACCCAGCAAAATCCCACAAGTGGGGTCTGGGGAGGATAGTGTGTACGCAGACCTTACCCCTACCCCGAAGGGGTAGAGAGGCTGTTTCCGAAAGACCCTCGCGTCAAGATAATAAAAAGAAGACAAAAGGACAGGATATTAGATTCATCACGGAGATCATAGGAAAAATAGGAACATAAAATGCAGAAGAAAAATGCAAAGCAAAAACGTTGGCTAGTAAATGGATCCAACGTCGAAAAAGAAAATAGTAAGACACGACATTGCCCCTACAGATATAGATATAGATAATTATTGTATAAGCGAAATTAACATTTTAATCCGTATGTGAGCGGATGGTGTAGTTTTTTTTCCTTAAAACATAATAATGCAAGCCGGTATAAGCTTTGAAGTCGCGATTTACAGTTGAATGGTTCTACACCAACGTATTTTCCAATTTGGGCGTAACAATAATAATAGGCTATGATGCATACTCTGTAGCCGCTGGTCATGGTTTTGTGAGATCGTGTACTTTGCGCGTATCTCTCTTTCCCATATAATCCCCTTTCCTAGTTCTAGTTTCTTCTACCATCCACCCCCTTTTAGCTTTTACCAATTCTCTTCTCGCCTGCCAGATTCCCCACCAATGCCATTCTCCTCTCGGTTCCCGGTTTTGGAAAAGACTTTGCTGCAGAAACACCATTCTCTATACGGTTTGGCCAAAGTCTCATCAACCTGGCGTACTCTGTCTTGAGGAGGTATATATAAAATCACAAATATCCATCATTTATATATCTTTTATTTTATAATAATGGTGTATAAGGCATCACCTTGACTAATTCCACCGTAATCTGCCACATTTCCACCGCATATATCCAACAGTTTTGCCCGCCAAGGCTCCGGCAGAATTTTTCTTTTCTTTTTCGGGTTTTGTTCGTAATTTAGGAAAATGAAATTATCAATACTCTACCTTTTTTTTTGTGTTTTTTTTGGGTTCCTTTTAAAAGATTTCTATGTCGAACCATTTATATTATGGATCTTTGTCTTTTCTTTATCTGTGTTAGGTTTGTCTTGTTTTACAAACCCATTTTTTGTTTTCTTGCTGTTCAGAACAGTTTAAGTAATCTAAACAGAAGCTGTTTGGTTGCTCGAATAAGGAGAATCAATTCCCTTATAAAATTCAACATAACTGAATACTTTGTTTGATTGCAATTTTACTTCTTCATATAAATAATATATGCATAACAAATCTATGCATTATGTTTATGCAGAATAGAATATAAAGTAGTAATAACATATTAAGTAGAATAACCCTTCGGGGTTGTCCAGTTGGTTTGGAGGCCATACGGATGACTTGGGATCGAATCCCCCTCAATGCCTTCTGGGTTGAGCTTGTCGCACAGGGCTTGCCTAGTGCGGTTTTACATCCCCTGTGTGGTTTGCAGGTTATTACACAGGGGGAGGTTCACCCAGTGCGCGCAAAGTGCTCACCCGAAGGGCAGAGGTTTAAATTTTTTTGCGAATACAAATTTGATGAGGTTCTGAAATTCTCTGGGTTATTTTGGGGTTCTCATGGTGGATTTGTTTTTCAATTTTCATGGATGAGCAGAGGAAGTTTAGGTGAAGATTCTGGAGAGAAGCAGCAGAATCTAACACTCTGGCCAATAATACTTCAGTGAAGTCCTTTTCCCATTTGGTATGGGCAACGGCAGTGGCGAGAAGAAGAACAAGCCTTGGAATTGCATTATATTATTATTTTCCTGCGTCTTCATTGTTCTTGAATTGGGCATTGCTTTGGCGCCTGCCTATTGATTACGGCTAATATTCCACCTTCATTATGTAGAAACTTGTTTTTTCTTTTTTATCAAACATCCATTCTTTTGTTAGCTCAGTTTTCCAGATGTAAATTGAATGGTTTCAAAGCGTGAAATAGAGGAAAAGGAACAGCAAAAGAAATGGCAAAGTGTAGCTGCTTTGGTGGTCTTGTAGGAAGAAACAAGAAGTATAAGGCAAGTATATCATTATGTTTAATACTACAGTTCCCTTTTTCTTTTACTGTCTGTGCAAAAGCTGACTTTTTCTCATTTCCACGGTTTTGTTGCTTTTAGAGAAAAGAGAGATTTCGAAAAACTGCTAAGGTTCATGCACCAGTTGAAGGTCATATAGAGTGTAGTGACAAAACTGAAGAGTTGAAATCAACTTCTTTTGTTATTCCTGGGAATAAGGTCAAGGAATTGAGTCATGAAACCTCCTTTAGAGAAGCTAAGGAGTTCGAATACGAAGGGGAAGATGAGCACGATGAAAGCCTTTCAATGAACAGGGATAGTTTTGATTTTGATATTCAAGGCCATCTTGGAAGCATAAATGAGGAATCTGATCGATCAGTTCACAAAAAGATGAATCTTTGTTACAAGCTCGACAATTATGTAAATGATCAGCACCAAAATAAGAAAGATGAAGATGTCTTGGAAATCATTAAGACTGGAAACGTTAGTGATCCGGGGATTGGTAAACGAGAATCTTGGACTTGTACAGTACTTAAGCGCTCCTGCTCGGATTTGGCAATGAGGGATACCTTAAAAAAGATTAGTCTGAAGCCAACAAAATCCCAGTCATTTGAAAAAATGCAGAGATTAGCTGAGAAGTTGCCTATCGGAAGTCCACTTTCTGTATCTTCACATTGTAGTGCTGACAAAGTTATGCTGAGAAAACATTCCTCAAGCCAAATCCTACCATCCAGAAGTCGAAAGTTGTGGTGGAAACTCTTTCTATGGAGCCATAGGAACGTAAAAGAAACAAGCAATTGCAAACCACAGGCAATCCCTAGTAAAATAACTCTAAGCAAGCAAGGTGGATACTCTTCAGACACTCTAGAACCAGGGCAAGGCATGGACTTAAGCAAGTTGGGATCAACTGCTTCATTCACTGGGAAATCGTTGAAAAAGGGGAGCAATAACATCCATAGAGTAACTGGTATGTGGCCACAAAATCAGTGGGTTGCATGCCCTGCAGAATCTTCTACATTCTCAAGAGTTGATGAATGGGTGAAAGAACTTTCTGTTAGTCCACCACACATAATTGATGAAGATGATGATCACATTGAAGATGACCGTGACTTCCCACCTTCAGCCCATGCTGGTAAATCAATTGCAAGAAACTCATCGCTCATGATTAGGCGTCCAAATACAAATGTGCCAGCAGAGGTTATACATGCCAACAACGTGATCCAGTCTCTCAATTCATCCTCAACGGTTGCTCACATTGCAGGAGTTGGACTTAGAGTTAACCCTGTAATGTCACACTTCTCCAGTCTTCGATCAGTCAATTTATCAGGCAACTCCATAGGTGGGTTATCATGTTTAGTTCTACGAAACTGAAGACAACACTAAAGAAAATGGTTACATGTGACACTCACTGAAAATTGTTTTATGTTTATGTATTGATGCAGTTCAAGTAACTCCAGGATCATTGCCAAATGGTCTTCATGTTCTTAATTTATCAAGGAACCAGATTCACACAATTGAAGGTCTCAAGGAATTGACTCGTTTGCGGGTGCTTGACCTCAGTTACAATAGAATTTCTCGAATTGGACGAGGTAAATTTGTACTTATTTAGGCCTCAACCAATTCAATTGTCTTGGCTTCAAAATACTTGAGTTGATGATTTTGCCTTCAAATTCTATCAGGTTTATCAAATTGTATACTCATCAAGGAGCTCTACATTGCTGGTAACAAAATAAGTTATGTGGAGGGGCTGCATAGGCTTTTCAAGCTGTCAGTTCTTGACCTGAGTTTCAACAAGATAACTACAACTAACGCTCTTCGCCAACTTGTGGCAAACTACAACTCTCTGATTGCTCTAAATCTGTTGGGCAATCCAATCCAGTGCATTAGTGATTACCAACTGCGTAAGACAGTGTGCAGTCTTCTTCGGAAGTTAGTTTTCCTGAATAAACAAGCTATAAATCCACAAAAGGCACGAGATCAAGCTGTTGCAGAAGCAGCACTTGGTAACAGCAGCCGAAGCACTAGTAGCAGAACAAACAGGAAAGTCAATTCTGCATCTTCCAGGACGCACAGGGGCAGTGGTCAGAAGAGTAGGCAAAGGCTGAGAAGCCGAACTCAAAGTCAATCTTCCAAGCCCAATTTATCTTCTCTGGCATCTTCTTGTCGCTAAATATTCTCAAACGTGCGTGCACCTTATTGTTTCTGCTTTGCTTTTCAATTATTCATTGTATTTTGTCTAGTTACAGTCTTCTTCTGTTCTTCGGAGAGGGAAAGCTGTCTAGATATTCATTTTAAATGATGAGTGTTTACTGAGTTATCTTGTTTCTCCAGATCGATTGCATTTCAAGACAAAAGTTAGAAACTGCGAGTGCTGTAAATTGAGCAACTTATCTTGATTCTTGTAACCTACGTAAAAACTAGGTAGATATTGTGAAATACTAGTAGCATTACCGCCGACAAGGCGTGAGTCGGTGAATGCTGTCATATCTTAAATTACTGCAAGGCGCTTGCAGCAGTCAGAGGCAGACGCAGAATTTTTATGCAACGAGGGCACATTATTCTGCTCAACCAGTGCCTCCTAAAGGCTTGTAGTGTTCAGGGTGCCAACTTCTTTAAATTAATCATTTTCAAGGTATATACGTGTATATACACAGAATTTCGGCCAAAGTTTACGGGGCCCGGTGACCCCTCACCCATACACACGGGTCCGCCTCTGGCAGCAGTAGCCCCTATATTCGTATTGATAGTGGGAAAAATAACTTATCTTCATATCCAGTGCTTAGATCAACCCATTATTTAAGCTATTATCACTTAATCATAGTTAAGTAATGTAACTTTGTCTCCTTTTATTACTAACCATGATAAACTAATATAGTTTATTGGACACCGCATGAATAAGTTTTTCATGCTAGTGTCATTGAGCTTCAGTTTGCTTCTAGCAGGGGTGCAACTGCAGAACCTTTCTAATATTTAATCAAATATGTCATGGGCGGCTTTCCAGCCATTCCCTATGACCCCTTGGACACGCCCATGAATTCCTGGCAAGCTTCCCAACACCTAGCGTCATGGACGGTCCTGTGGTCTTGGTCGTGCCAAGTAACAAGAGTGCCTATGCCTACGTCGCCCCATAAATATCCCCCGCCAGCGCCCAGCCGCAGACAGATGCCAATAGTGTCCATCGCCAAGCCGCGCCCCAGTACGAAACTGTTCTCAACACAATCGACCCATACCTTACGACCAGCGCGTGCAGTCCCTAATGCTTAAGACAAGGTTGCCTCCAACGTACCTGCTTTTGCTTTGTAGGAATCTAAGTCCCTTTTGTTGTAAATACAGAGTAGCTTTACTTCTTGTATTTCCATTATTAGTCTCTAGATTATTTATGTCAAGTCTTGTAACTTTGGTTTATTTTTGTAAGCATTATTAGGGGAGATCAAGCTGTCAAACTTTCAAGTAAGAAAATAATTCTTTGTATTGGTTTCTCCCTCCTACCCCCCCCCCCCCTCCCGACACCGTGTTATCTTTCTGTAATAGCTTTCATTAATTCAACCAAGCTTTCTTTCATTCTCATTCTGGTTTATGTTCTCTCAATTGCTCTTGACATTGGTTTTTCCGCACGGCACTAACAGTCTCATCTAGCGCACGCAGGGGACCCTAGTTGGCGAATAGTAATCGCACGGACATCGGTTGCTTAGCCTTACGTCGCCCTTCCAAGACATCTCAGGAAGGCGCTGCATAACAGTTGGTATCAGAGCCTAGGCTCGACAGAACACATTGTCATTGCCATCATTTCTGACCATGGTGAATCATGGGGACCACATTGCGGCCCTCGAAGAGACAGTTAACGTATTACAACCCATCGCGAGTAAGGTGGTGATCTAAGAACCAGCCTAGTTCAAAGGCAAACATCAGTCGCGACTCTGAAGGAGACCGGCAAACGGCAGCCACGGAGGTAGCCAAAATTTTCAGTAAACTCGAGGGACTCCAACAGGAGCAAGCCGATGATTTAGCCTATAGGGCACAAGATGCAGTCAAGGTGACTGTCATACAGCAAACCATAGAAAACTTGACGAGCCAACTCAATGTTGTCAATGCTGCGTTGCAAGGCCTACTCCGAGAAGCCAAAAACCACATTGGCGATGCTGTGAACCTCGCCCCTGCGCCACAAAAGCTGAAGATTCCTGAACCAAAGCCCTACAATAGGGCTCGGAATTTCAAGGAAATGGAGAACTTCATATTTGACATCGAACAGTACTTCGATGTCGTGAGTTTCATACCACCCGGAGAACTTTTAAAATTAAAGAATTTTGCGGGTTTCAGGTGCTTCTTCCTGATCGTGGAGGTTGGATCAGTATCGCAGAGTGCATTTGAGTTGAGCAGGACTTTCTCCTTCGCATTCACGACACAGGGGTCGTGTTCGCGATGGGTGACGCATACTAGCCTTCGCGTTCGCAACCGATTATCGCATTTGCTTGGCAGTGAGGTAGTCTGGGGATGGTTAGGTTCTTGGTCGTCGCGTTCGGAGGAAGGGGACCACGTCCACGTAGGCCTGTGGAGTTGGTGAATCGCGATAGCAGGCTGGAGGCCGTGTTCGTGAAGGGTTAACTGGAGGCTGTGATTTTTTGTACTTCACGAACACAAGGTAGTTGACGCATTCGCGTAGGGTATCACTGGGTAGACTTATAAGTGATATAATTTCGAGGCATAGACCCATTATTTCTTATTTTTAGCCCTAGACTTGGAGAGGGGCGATTTTTGTAGAGGATATTCACACAAGGTAAGATGGTAAGTGATTTCAACTTGATGTTAACATGATATCTTGTTCTCTTATGGATTATTAGAGATAGATTATGTGATTTCAAAGAGAAATTTGGGGTTTTTGTAGGATTTTGGGTAGTGTAAAGTTGAGATTTGAACCATAATTTGGAATTGGATTTAGATGAAACTTGTATATTTGGACTCGTATTCGAAGGGTAGCTGGGATTTGTGACTTTGGTCGGGTTCCAGGAAGTTGGCTTGGGTGGTTTTTTTGGTTGACTTTCTAGAATTTAAATAAGATTTGAGCTTTATAGATATGAATCAATTATTGTAGCCTTGTTCGATGTTACTGGAATATTTTTTATTAGACTCAAGCCGTTTAGAGGTCGATTTGCGTGGGAAGGTGTTTTTGGAATATTGATTCACCCGCTAGGAGGTAAGTCATAAGTAGGATTTTTACGTGTTTTATGTCCATACTTGCCTACGCTTTTGTTATAAAATTGCTACAAAATAGTCCCAAAACGCTCACGAATTGTACTTGATTGCAGGTTTGATCGACAAAGCGAGGAAAGTCAAATATCGGCTCAGAAAGGAGTGAAACCTACTCAAGTGTCAAAGATCAAGGAAGTTGAGGAAAAGAGGCCCTAGTGCGGACCGCGCAACTGTGAACGCGGCCGCACTAGGAGGTTCAGAGAAATGGCAGAATTGAAGGGAGTGCTACGCGGCCGCGGTCATTACTACGCGGTCCGCGGTCAGGCTCCGCGGCCGCGCTACACTTTTACGCGGTCCGCGGAGCAGAGATTCAGAGAGCCAAATAATTGACCACTTCCAAGCAAAGCAGCCCGCGTCCACTTCTGCGCGGCCGCGCTACACTTTTACGCGGTCCGCGGTCCTCAGCTTCAGAGATGCAGAAGCCAAGAGTTTAAGAGCCAGCGCGACCGCGGTCATGTTTGCGCGGTCCGCGCTGACCCCGCAGGGGTATTTTTGTCTAGTTTTTCCAGCCCGGTATAAATAGGACCTTTTTCCATTTTTAGGTCAAGTTTTATTTTTCTGAAGCTGCTGAGCTTGTGAGAACGACTAGTTTAGCCATTTTTGGCACCTTTGCTCTTCAATATTGTATTTTCTCTTTAGCAATCAATTAATATGTTTACCTCTTCATCTATTTCTTTAATTTTTGCATCTAGCATGAGTAGCTAAACTCACTAGCTAGGGTTGTGGCTCAACCCTAGTGTGGGTAATTGATGGGTGTTGCCATCTAAGGATAGATTGATATTGGGTGTTTGTTATTTGGGTTAATTTTAGGTTTTAAGTAAGGATTGGTGGTTGCAAACACTGATTCTAGCCTAGTGGGTTTAACTCTTCTTGAGAAAGAGAGTCTCTGACCCCAAAATTGACCCAACAAGGAATTGGGATGGACCCATGAGAAATGGTAGTCCCAATTAACGGGTTAAATCTCGAGAGAGTAATCACCCTACTTGAACCCTAGTTGCTTGGTCTAATTGGCCTACCCGATTGGTCTCGAGAGAGTCAATTGGGCAAAATCACTCTCTCTACCGAGAGGTGTGAGAGTGGGTACAATTGTGCAACGGTTTTAGCATAAGCCTCAAATATGTCAATCTATCATTAGTAGCATCTACCCGTTGATTAGCCACCTAGGCAATGCCACGACCCTAGTGCCTTTCTCTATATTAATTACAACTTAGCAATATTCCCGTAGCACAATTTAGCTCTAAATATTAGTTTTATAATAGTAGATATATAAATCAAAACCAAAGATGTTTGGAGTGATATTGGAAGCACAACCGCAATTCTAGACTAAACAGATATTACAACTCCACTACTAGCTCCCTGTGGAAATTCGATCCCGTACCACTATTCGGGTAAAAGCTGTTGCGACCCGCTCTTCCTACCTTTGTGTAGTGTTGAGTTGGCAGCGATCGGTAAGTAACTTGTCTAAATGTGGTTTGAGGAAATTTCCCGTTGGTTATGGTATTTAATACATGTTGGGGGTCACACACGTGCTAGTTGACGAGCATTCATGTGTACAACGGGGTTATTCATGATCCGGGTAGACCTTAGGTTCTTATGTGCCTTGTTTGATATGTAGAACTTTGAATCACTGTTAAATTGATAAAACTATGTTTAGGTGATTTATGTGGAAGAATTTATTCATTAATTGCTATTCTTGAAAAGCAAGCTTATTTCTCCTCTTATTGAGAAAAAGTTGAATTTGATATTACTTGAGCTACTTTTTCCTTTTCCCACTATTATACCACTATTGTTGCTATTGGTTGTTGGAAATGAACATTGGAACTTGCAAAGCTCGTCACTGCTTTCAGCCCAAGGTAAGACTTGTTACTTATTGAGTACATGTAATCGGTTGTACTCATACTATACTCTGTACTTTATGTGAAGATCTAGGTGTTGCTGAGAGAAGTGATTGCTAAAGAGTGGAATCGGTACCCGTTTTGAGGATTTGTTCCTGTCCTCGAATTCCCTATTCTCTTAGTTCATGTTATTACTGTTCCATCTTTCAAATAATACAACATTTTTAGTTCAAACTCTATATTTAGATTTTGTAGAGCTCCTGACTCGATGACATCAGGTCGTGGGATGGTTTTCGATTGAACTTTGACTATTGACTTCAGTTATTTATGTTATTATATACTATTTAATACTGTTATTCAAGTTTATTTTTGCTTATTTGGTTTTGGCTTGCCTAACAAGCAGTTTTAGGTGCCATCATAGTTCCGGTGGGATTTTGGATCATGACAAGGGTTGAACTCTCCGACGATGTACGAAGCCCCGAAAGCAAAGCCTTGGGAAAACGAGCAATGGAAGACCCTGTGTCCATCCCTCCAAAGAAAGTCAAATCAGACCTAGACGAAATGTATAATCTGATACCAACTTCTAGGACACCCCAAATCGAGACCCGTACATTGCATTGAAGGAGAAACCTATTGCACATGGGAGAATCATTGATCCCAAAGTCATGGAAAGAAATAGCTGCATCATGAACATAAATTTTTCGAATTTCAATGCTGGAAAAACTTTCTCAGTCAAGCCTATCCCAATATTTTTGAAAATCTTGTTCGAATGTTCTATGCAAATCTTTTATCACAAAAGCCTGATAAAATCAAATCTCCGGTTCTTGGAAAATGCGTTGTTCTTGATTGCTCTATTTTCTATTCCAACTTCAATTGAAAGCGCTAAGGATACCCCCACTCTGTTTAACAGGTCTTGGTTAAATGACTTCGACGTTTCATTTGAACAAGCAAAGAAGTGCATTGCTGAAGCATCCACTGACCCTCTTCCAAATCAGTTATGTCCCAGCGATATCAATTTTGAAACCAGAATTATTGCCTTATATTGTTTCCACCAGTATTCTTCCCAGAACATGTTCTTTTTCTACTTTCTCAACTCACTAAACACGAAGTCAAACTAATATCCTGGGTGATTAACTTTACGCTCGAAGTGCCGATGACCCTAACTAGTCCCCCATATGGCATGATTATGACTCGTCTGCTGGAAGCACATTATATCCCTCTCTCAAACTCCCGTTCCTTCCGGTGCCTAAGTGCTATAGCTCAAGAGCCTTTGCTAGAATGGGGTACATATCCGTAGAAGGAACATGGGTGAAAAAGCATGAGAATGGAATCAATACCACAACAAATCACTCCAAGGCAAAAGCTTCAACCTCTCACTCGCTTGATCAAGAACTGGCCGCAAGTTGGTGGCCATAGATGAAAAGTTAGACTCTGTCCAAGGAATTTGTTGCTGCTCCCATGGTTAAGTAGACTATTTATCTACTTATATTATTGTCTCTTCTATGTTTTTCTTTTTGCTGATGCTAAGTGGGGAGAAGAATTGAGAAGGATATTATTGTAATTAGTGTTGTGCGCATATGTTGTAGTTAGTTTCATTGACAGTTTCTTGTATCTTAATATAAATGAGAGTACTTCTGGCCTCTTAAACTCAAGCAGGCCTTTTGTAAACTATTCTGTATTTTAAAATTCAACTTGGTATC
This sequence comes from Nicotiana attenuata, assembly GCF_001879085.1. Taxonomy (NCBI): domain Eukaryota; kingdom Viridiplantae; phylum Streptophyta; class Magnoliopsida; order Solanales; family Solanaceae; genus Nicotiana; species Nicotiana attenuata. The sequence goes on from NW_017670238.1 coordinate 590,880, forward strand.
CAGAGCACCATGGCTTCCCAAACTTCTTCTTCCACTCAAACTTCTCCTCCAAATCAGACGATCTCCATTCAATCCTCTTTGGGTCTTCCAAATCCTCCTCCAACTATTTCTAATATTAAAGGTTTTGTACCTATTGAGTTGACATATCTTAATTATCTTACATGAAAAAAGGTTTTTCTTACTGTTCTAAAAAGTCACAACCTTCTTTCTTTGGTTGATGGCTCTATTCCATGTCCAGCATCAACCCATGGTAAGTATCGATTGTGGATTCAATGTGATATTATAACACTCAGTTGGATTAATGCCATTCTTTCACCTCCAGTTCATGATTCTCTTCTTAACTATGCTTGTGAAACCTCGAAAGAGGCGTGGGATGTTCTTGCTTCTCTCTACCTTGATCAAGTTTCATCCTCGTCAATTCACCTGAAATCAAAATTTCAGAATTTTAATAAAGGCTCACTTTCCATGGAGGATTATCTTCAACAACTCCACTCTCTTGCTTGTTCACTTAGAGCAGTTGGAAAACCAGTTTCTGATGATGATTTAGTAACCCAAGCATTGCAAGGACTTCCATCTTCCTATCGAACTTTTGTCTCTGGATTAAATGCTGCAGGAACTCTCCCAACTTTTCTAGCATTGCGTCCATTACTTCTCACTGAAGAAGCACATATTAATGCAACAAACAATGATGATCCCACTTCTCACACTGCCTTAGTTGCTTCCACTCCAACACAACCAGTTTCTCAACCCCATTCTTCTATTTTATCTCATACTAATACATATTCAAAAGTATCATACAATGGACGTGGTCGTGGTAGATCCAACAAAGGCGGGGGTCGAGGTCAATACTCTACTCGCTTTAATTTCTCAAATCAATGGGCTGGTTTCAACACAATTTTCGTCCTTCCTCTCCAGGTGATGGAGTTCTTGGTCGACCTCCTTTCACGTCGACTAACCAATGTCAAATCTGTTTTCACTTTAATCACACTGCTCTCGAGTGTAGGAACCGTTTTAATCATTCTTATGTTCCCAATTCACTACCAAAATCATTTGCTACTATGAATTTGGAGGAAGTCCAACCTTCTGTATGGTATCCTGATTCTGGTGCTTCTGCACATATGACGAACAATCAATCTTTGTTATCATCTCCCTCTACTTACACTGGTTCGTCACAGGTGATGGTTGGAAATGGTAATCTTCTTCCCATTTTATCTACTGGTTCTTCATCTATTATTACGTCTTCGAAGCTTCTTCAATTAAAGAATGTTTTATATGTTCCCTCTCTACAAAAGAATCTAATGTCAGTTCAGCGTTTATGTGCGGATAACAAAAATTGTCTCATTGAGTTCACTGACTCTGGTTTTTTTGTTAAGGACAAGAAGACCAAGCAAGTGTTACTCCGTTGTGAGAATGATGGCTCTCTCTATCCAGTTCACACAGTCTCCAGTCGCTCCTCTCATGTTGCTCTTTCAAGTGTTGTCTCACCTTCATTTCTTTGGCACCAACATTTAGGCCATCCGGGGCAACGTTCTCTTGCAGCTTTAGTTCGTAGGGGTTTTATTCCATGTAATTCATCTTTTGAAACTTCTGGTTGTAATATTTGTCACCTGGGCAAACAATCTAAGTTGCCATTTAATTCCTCTCATAATATTCCACACTCTCATTTTGTTTTAATTCATTCAGATGTGTGGCAAGCTCCATTTAGTTCAAATTCTGGTTTTCGTTATTATATTTTATTTCTTGATGACTACACAAAGTACTCTTGGATTTATTTAATGCAGAACAAGTTAGAGGTGTTTGATAAATTCAAAGAATTCTATAAAATGATCTCAAACATTTTCAATTCATCTATTGCATATTTTCAATCTGATGGTGGCAGAGAGTATAACAATTCTCTTTTTCGTTCTTTTTTTAGTGAGCATGGAATTATTCACCGCTTCTCTTGTCCATATACCTCCGCTCAAAATGGTCGTACCGAAAGAAAGCATCGGCATGTTAATAATCTAATACGATGTCTTCTTTTTCAAGCTTCAATACCTTTTTCTTTTTGGGCGGATGCCTCTCTTTTTGGGGTTCATTTAATTAATATCACTCCTCTTCCTGTTCTCAATTTTATTTCTTTTTATGAAAAATTGTATGGTAAACCACCAGATTACAATTTAATTAAGGTATTTGGGTGTTTGTGCTACCCTTATGTTGCACATTCTTTTGCTCACAAGTTTCAGCCTCGTTCTACGCCTTGCTTATTTCTTGGACTATCTCCTCAACACAAGGGGTTCAAATGCTTGGATCCATCCACTAATCGGATAATTATTTCACGTCATGTAAATTTTATAGAATCCTTGTTTCCCTATGTTTCTATGTTTTCAGGAACATCTACTACAATTTTAAATCTTTATTTTTCTTCATCACCAAAAGCCACGCCACCTTCTCCTACCTTTTCTCCTATTAGTTTGCATAAAACGTGTGGTTCACCAACTTCTATCTCTAATTTTGATTTCATCTCCACATCAGATATAACTTCTTCCCCCTCTATCTCTTTAACTCCTCAAAACATGTCTATAACTTCTCCTAGGACTCTCTCTTTCTTGCGTTCAATTAGTGATAAATTTGCTCAACTTCCTACGCATGTTGCGCGCTCTTCAACTGTTTCGTATTTAACTCCAACAGCATTATCTCCACAAAATTCTAATCATAATTCAAATCCTTCAACTCCCCTCCAATCTCCTTCTATATCTCCACAAAACAAGCAACCTCTTTCTACAATAATACTGTCTACTCCTACATCTTTGCAACCAACTTCAAATATACCTGTTTCTATTTCTAATCAAACTGTACAATCCTTATCTCCTAATAATTCTAATTACTCTCAACCATTAGCTTCCGAATAATCAGTTACTCGTTCACATGTCATGATTACTCGTTCTATGATAGGGTCTCTAAAACCACGTGTTCTTCCCTCACTTAGTGTCTCTCTTTCTAGTACACCTTCTGAACCAACTTCCTTCACACAAGCTGCAAAGGACCCTAGGTGGCTTAATGCAATGAGTGAAGAGTTTAACGCTCTCCTACAAAACCATACTTGGATATTAGTTCCTCCACCTCCCGATGTGAACATTGTAGGGAATAAATGGGTATATCGGATTAAGTGTGGTACTAATGGCTCTATAGACCGCTTCAAAGCTCGTTTGGTTACACAAGGATTTTCTCAACAACCAGGCTTAGATTATATAGATACCTTTGCCCCTGTGATCAAAATGAGCACTGTCCGTCTAGTGCTATCTTTAGCTCTTCTTAATAATTGGTGTATGCATCAACTGGATGTCTCTAACGCCTTTTTATATGGTGAATTAAATGAAGTTGTTTATATGCGCCAACCCAGAGGTTTTGAACATCCAGATTATCCAAACCATGTTTGCAAGTTAAGATGTGCACTTTATGGGTTGAAACAATCGCCTAGGGCGTGGTTTACTCGACTTGCGACTTATCTTTTGGACCTTGGTTTTTCACAATCTATCTCAGATCATAGCATGTTCATCTCTCGTAGAGAGAGTGCTATTTTGATTCTACTCGTTTATGTTGATGACATTGCTATTTTTGGATCATCCAAGATGCTTGTTTCTCAATTTATAACATCAATGAAATCTGAATTCGCAATGAAAGATCTTGGCTCCCTTCGCTATTTTCTTGGCGTGGAGATAGTTCATAATAATGATGGGGTTCTTTTGTCGCAAAGGAAGTATATATTGGATCTTTTGCATAAGTTTGATTTGGCAGAAGTTAAACCTGTTCAAACTCCTCTTTACAGCAAAATTGAATGGCATTCTGATGCTACACCACTTCTTGATGATCCTTCTCTGTAACGCCAAATGGTAGGTAGCCTTCAATACTTATCATTTACGCGGCCGGATATACAATTTGCTGTGAACATGGCTTCACAATTTCTCCATCAACCTCGGCTAGTTCATCTTCAAGCTGTTAAGCGGATTTTTCGTTTTCTTAAAGGAACACATTCTCATGGCTTGCAACTCTGCAAATAGTCCTCCGTCTCTCTAACAATATTTTCAGATTCGGACTGGGCAAGGTTGTGCGCAACTCGTCGATCAACATCTGGATTTTGCATCTTTCTTGGGAATATCTTGATCTCTTGGTCTACAAAGAAACAACCGACTGTTTCCCGCTCCAACACAGAAGCTGAATATCGTGCACTATTTGTTGCAACTACTGAAACTACATGGATACAATTTATCTTACGTGACTTGGGCATTTATCTGCGTACTCCTCTTCTTGCAAAATATTGATAATATTGGTGCCATACATCTGGCGCATAATCCAGTATTTCACTCCAGATCGAAACATGTCGCTTTGGACTATCATTTTATTCGAGAGGAGAGATTAATCAAGGCGACCTTACTGTTTCTCATGTTCCAACTTCGCAACAGCTTGCAGATGTCTTTACTAAAGCTGTCTCTGCTGCAAAATTCAAGGAGCTTATGTCCAATCTTCATGTTCGTTCCTCACCTTCAGATTGAGGGAGGGTGACAAGGATATTATTGTAATTAGTGTTGTACGCATATGTTGTAGTTAGTTTCATTGACAGTTTCTTGTATCTTAATATAAATGAGAGTACTTCTGGCCTCTTAAACACAAGCAGGCCTTTTGTAAGCTATTCTGTATTTTAAAATTCAACTAGAATCTATATCTATATCAGTAGGAACATCAATCTAGGGAGAGCACATACTCAGGGGGAGAAAATCCACAAGCTCCTATCACGGAAGTAGCATAAGTTGATCATTAATTATTGTTCTAATTATCATTATCAAAGAGGGAGAGATTTTTAGCCTTGTTTTCTTGATGACTTCACTTGTGAAATTGCAGGATTACACTGATGAAGGTAAATATACTTGCACAAAAAGAAAAACGAAAAGAAGGATAACAGACGCATAAGGAAAAGGAAGACAACGGATTACAAGGAAAGAAGAATCAATCGGAAGATAGCGACTTACAAGGAAAGAAGAATCAATTATGGCGATTCAACCAACGAGGAATCTCGCCGGCACAAATCAAGCACTTAATGGAGTGCTTCACTAAGAATTTCCTAAATCAAAGCAAACCACAAAGAAAGCATAAATGCGATAATCAAGCAGTATCTTGGAAGGCTTCCAACTTTATTCTTGAAATATCTATTAAGGTTAAGGAAATAATCTAAGAAAAAAAGATTGTGAAGTGTGAAGAAGGCAAACCCCCTTTATAACAATCTTAATAAGGAGCCATCACAGAGAACCCTTTTGCAACCCAATAGGACTATACTAGAATTCATATTGAATCTGAACCAATATAAAAATATTGTTGTGCAATTTATCATTTTGCATCGCACTTATATTTACAGAAAGTACCATAGTCAACTATATTGGTTAAGTAGTTGGCTAAAGGACATAAAAGTACTTTCATAATTTTCATTCTACCCTGCACCATTTAGGTGTAGAGTTCAACTCAATTATAAGGTCTTCCTCTCTTTTATGTTTGTCATGTTCTAGTCTAGTATACACAAACCAACCTATCCATCACCACAAGAAAAAAGAATTAACATGTATATATTAATAATTGGCAATGCATAATGTCAGGGCTTCTTTCATATTTGAACTCAATATCAATCATTTCTTCGGGAAGATAAAATGAGAAAAATAATTACCTATATCTAAAGCAAACATCTCTAAAAGCTTCCTAGTATTAAGAATGATGTCCTATAACATTTTGCATTTGAGGACATGTTCAAAATCAACTACTTAAACCCACCTACTACCTTTCTGTCATTTCCTTATCAGCTTGAGAAGGAGTTTTGTCCTTTTTGTCCTCAAAGATTACCCAAATTTCCTCTAGACTCTTGCCCTTGGTTTCAGGCAAGAAAAAGTAAAAGAAGATAGTTGCTAATACCATGATTCCACAAAGCACAAAGAACATTCCTGCAAATGTTATCTTTTTTGATATTGTTAGAAATGTCATTGCCACCACCCCACTTACCAACCGATTCACTGAAACTGCCAAACTCGAACCTTGGGCCCTTAGCCTAATAGGAAATATTTCAGATGAATAGACCCATGTTATTGGCCCAAGCCCAATTGAGAAAAATGAGACATCAGCACAAACTGCAACAACACATAATGCGATGGCCCATAGTGGCTTATGATAGGAATTGTGTAGATACATTGAGCCCAAGCCAAGACCAGCTAGAGAAACAGCCATTCCTGTTGTACCCAACAACAGCATGGGCCGCCTTCCGAAATTATCCAAGAAAAGTGCTGATACAATACAAAAAGATGTCTTGGCTATCCCCATGAGGATAGTCACACCTACTAGTCCTTTTCGATTGTCAATTCCAGCAGCATTAAACACGGATGGCGTGTAGTAAACCACCGCATCATTTCCCGAAGCTTGCATGAAGAAGTTTATACCTATGGCAGCCACAAGAATCCGGCGAAGTGGCCTGCTTGGCCTTAGGAGTTCTTTCCAAACCCCTTGGCCTTTCCATTTACTTGGAATTGATCCTGTGCTATCACTTGGACTTTGGCCTACAACAGAAGCAGCTTTTATTATTTCTTCTAGTCTCAAATTGGCCTCATCATCGTTCTCTGAGGTTTTACGAAGCACTCTTTTCGCTTCTTCTATACGTCCTTTCATAACAAGCCACCGTGGGGATTCTGGCATTTGCAGTACACCAATGCCAATCCCAATAGCTGGAACGGCAGCAATTCCAAGCATTAGCCTCCAGTTGATGTGGTCTGGTAAACCAGCTAGTGCATAGTTGAAAATATAGCCTAGTAAAATACCAACATTGATGAACACTTCAGGGAGCGATGTGAGCAAACCACGTGTCATGGCCGGCGATACTTCGGCAGTGTAGACCGGAGCAATCATCAGTGAATAACCAACGCCGATTCCGGCGACGACCCTTCCTGCCATGAGGAATGGGTAAGAAGGAGCCAGTCCCATCAGGAGTGCACCGATCAAGAAAGTAGCTGCTGCTAAGATAATTGTGTATCTTCTACCAATCATATCTGAAGTCTTGCCAGATGCAAACGATCCAATTAGGGAACAAACATTCAATGACCCCACCAAGATTTCTAACTGAGAAGATGAAATCTTGAGATTATCCTTTATGAAAAGCACAGCTCCACTCATCACTCCAATATCTGCAACATTAAATTGCCAGGAGTCACTAATTTTTCAAATTAAACTGGTCAATATTTCATCTATCAGACATAGTTTCATTCCACGGCCCCTCAAGCCAACATTCTTAACATTAAGATAATTAAGATTACCTCTTGTCATTAGTTGCATGTCCCAAACACCATTTCTTTTTATTTTCAATATTTTGAGATCAAAGATCTCGTTACAATATCTCATACTATAGTGTAGTACAAATATTAAAACAAATGATTCTACAACGAAATGAGAAAAGTAAGGATACTGGATATAGAATAAAGAAGACTCACCATATCCCAAGAGGATGGAATTGGTAGAGGCCAAAAGGGCGCAAGCGAGAGCATACTTGTTCAGAGGAGCCTTTTTCTTAGAAGATTGAGATTCAACTTGACTAGTGTTTTGTGTTCCGACCTTATACTCATCCATATGTGGATTGATAAAGCTCGAGTACTCTGCTTTTGATCTGTTTTTGTGTGTAACAAAACTGAGACTGAAAACTCAAATGGATAATAAAGAGTTGATTTGCATGTATGGCTAACTTGTAGGATGGCATGACACGTTTGTTTAGGATTTCAACGCAAGCTGCGTTTTCGCCTTCGTAATATGTCTTTATCCAAACTAACTTTTATGTGACTCACTCTTTCCTTTTAAAGACACCACGTCATTAACTCGCCAAATTCATAATTATACTTGCTTGAGCACTAACCGCGTGTTAGTTTGGATTTTTTCATTGTTCAAACTTCACAGAGATCTGGTGTCGTAATATGTCATTGTCAATATTTTCTTTGTTATTTGGAATTTTCTTTTTCCTGTAATTGACCTTTAGTATGTACTAGTACTATTTTTCATGTTTGATAATTTCCCAAAATCTATAGAAAGAAACACAAGCACCTTAGGATTCATTCACCACCTAATAGTCGTGCAAAAAAAGCACTTTATAATGACTTTAGGTACAGGTTGAAGTACAATATTTATAGCATTCACAAAGTAACCTCAAATAGAGATTTTATAATTTAATTTGGCTGTGGACATGCTATAGTTGTGGAAATTCCAACTTTCTAATTTTTGCCAAGGTGCTTTCGGACCAATATTATAGAATTTTTTTAGATTTAAATCAAACACCTAAGAAACTAATTTTTCTTCATATTAAATGTATTTATCTTCAAAAAACTTGTGAACCAAAAATAAGTCATGTCATTCCTATTGTTAAGTAGGACATAAATATCGAACTTTAGATTTTTATTTTGTATTTTTTGAGTTATACATAGAGGTAAGGAGAAATAGGGGAGGTGATGATTGCAAGACTGGGAATTGAACCCTTACCAATAAGTAAAAGATTCAAGTAGCCAACCAACAACTACTAAGATTCCCTGGAGTTTAGATTGATTTAATCTTAGTACATAGTTTACCTTCCAAGTTGTAGCCAGATCCTTTTTAACACCACCTTTACGAAGAAACCTTTTACGCACTAGATATTTTTTAAGTTTGTTCTAACAATGCGGCCGGTCATTTAGCCTCATATTCCTGATAACAATGAGGTTAGGGATATCCTAAATTTATAATTAAAATATAAGAAGTGCGGAAACAAGTATACAAAAAAAAAAAAAAAAAATTGAAAACTAGAAAATAAAAGATATGAAAAATTCGAGGGAACAATCCAAGAATTTCCAAGAATGTAAGTTCTAAAGTCTTGACAAGACCCAAAAAATAACGTATAGATTTATTGAAGAAATCTAACGCCTTTATTTGAGATAACCGAATAAAAGATATGTAAGGCCCCGTAAAATTTCACCTAGAACACGGAGTTTCGTGATGCCAAGGTAGACTTATGTATTTGACGATTGTGCGGGCCGGGCCGCACAACCCATCATAGATCCAGCACGCAAATTTCCGGAGAGGGATTCTGTGGCACATTATGCGACCACAGAACTGGTTTGTCGACCGCAGGTCTGCCGCAGACCTGGCCAGAACAGCCCAGCTCTTGACATCACTTCTGCTGCCCATTTTGCGGACCAAATATCCTTTACGCGGTTCACTCTGCGACCGCAGAGCTGTGTTTCGGAGGGTCCAATTTTTGGTTTTTATAACCCGACCCTATTTCGATATATAAACGTTAAGGACCATTTGTAAAGGGGAAAGGTGATATTTTTAGAGTGAGGGGGTGGTCTAGAGAGAGAGGGGAGTTCCTATGCTATTGTTCATCAATCCTTGCTCAAAAGTTGGAGAATCCACAAGGAAAACTCACAAGTTCTTCATCCAAGAGGTAAAGTTTCATGCCCTAGTTTCAATCGAATTTGAGGTAGAAGATGATTAATGTGGAGTGTAATTCTTTGGTATGAGAGAGATATTTGTATGCATGCAAGTTCTATCAAGATTTGTGGGAAGGTTGTTGGGCTCAAATGGGTCAACTTTGGGTTGTGGGATGAAAGAATCCACCATAGGAGGACCTTGAGATCATAATATCTACCTAGTGTTTGTTAAAATGCTCAAAAGAGCTAAACCCATTCCTAATTTATGTTCGAATTTATTATATTTCCAAATAGATCGAAGTTGCTAAGATTTTTTGTAATATTTTATTAAATCAAGAGAGCTCAAACAAGGTATGTTGGCTAAACTCCTCTTATAAAATCGATTTCCATGATGTCCCCGTAAGTTGCAATTATGGTCGCCGCAATTCCTTATTTCTCATGTTCCGAACCCTTCCTAATGGATTTGATTATTCTAAACTAATTGTTATGTTAAAAGATGAATGTACCCTAAATGTGTTCCAAGTGTTCGTATCATATCATGATTCCCTCCGAGAATGTAATGTAGTATGATCAATGCACCAAAGGTGTGGTGATTTAAAAATCAGGTCAATTGCTAGTTAGTATGCCTAATTGTGAAACTCAATGTGCTTAAGACCCTTGTTGCTCATATGTGCACTTAAAGCCTTAATTTGAAATTCTCTTATTGATGATAATCCATGGTAACACTCGAATGTTACAGAGGTGAGTATAAAATATGAAATATGGCCGACGTTCCAAGAATAATATTAAAATTATGGCCACTAGTGCCAATGAAATGGGTAGATCTGTGAAAGCTTATGAAATGAGTTGTAAATCCTTTAAATAATAAATTCTTTGGGAGAATCATTAGTCAGCGAGGAAGGGTAGGACGAAATAACCTAACCGCGAAACTACACGTACCAGTATATGAGTGATTGAAGGATAAATCCCTGTGTTGATGTGATGAGATTGGTTCCCCTTATATGGGATGGGATTGATGTTTTGAGATATTTCCCCTTAGATGGGATGAGATTATTGCTAGCTAGATGTGATGTGATATCGACCCAAACGGTATTGCGGTGAGACAGCTTAGCTGGTCGGGCCGATCGGATGCCATGCCGCGCATATGGTGGTATTGTGATTGAATGTCTCGGGGTGAGATGGCTTAGCCGATCGGGCTGAGGTCGGACTCAGTGCTAAAGGAACATTGGTAAATCGGTACTAAAGCTCTCCCAACTTAAAATATTGAAAATTACTTGAAATCTATCTTTCTCCTAACTTGGTACATTAAATATTGTTTGATGCCCTCAATAATTTCATGTTTCTTTCTCATTGTACTGTTACTCGTTCTATTGAGGGGGTATTTAGTTTTTCAAACTAGTACTATTCCAAATGTACTAACGACCCTTTTGCCGGCGGTGCTTCATCTTTATTGGATGCAAGTGGTTCCACAACGGGCGACATTGAGCATTGATAGCAGTACACCCTCTCCTCAGCTGACTTGGTAAACCCCACTTCATTTCGGGGTCTTGTATCTCTTGCCCTTTGTATATAGAATTCTGAGGTATAGCCAGGGCCTTGTTGCCGGCATTGTCATAGCACTCTTTTGTTTATGTTAGAGGCTCCGTAGACATAGTGTGGGTTGTATTTTGTTTTGGAAAAGATAATCTCAAAATGTTGTAATTGTATCACATGTTCCACTTCAAACTTTGAATGCATAGTGTACTATTTTGGAGACTTGTTAATGACGTAACTATGGAAATGAATTGGTGTTATTCACATGACCTCTTACTCTCTAATTAACAAAATGTATCGTCTCTTTATTCATGGGTGAGTTGGATAGACGGCATTGTGCAGGCTTGCTCGACCAGGGTATCTCGATTGAGCGCTGGTTGCGCTCCCCGAGGTCGAGGCGTGATAAGCTTGGTATTAGAGCCTAAGGTTTTAAAGTGTCCTAGGATGTCTCGGAGCCATGTCTAGTAGAGTGCTTCTTATCAGTGTGTTGTCGACTACATCTATAATTAGGAGGCTACTTGGGCATTTAGGAATAATACCCTTCTTTGATGTTCTAGATCGTGCAATAGAGCTGTTTGTAAGATTGTTCCTCCTCTAACTCGTGCATTGCTCTAATTTTCAGTATATGGAGCCTAGGAAGAAAAAAGAACTGGACAAGGAGCCAACGCCACCCCAGGAGTGGCGGTTGATTCGGTACCTAATGATGTGGGTGAGCACCCAAGGGGCGAGGATATTCCCCCAGCTACTACCTACCTGATTCTACTACTCCTGCTCCGACTGCACCAATCCCCACTCCTACTGAGGGTGAAACTATTCCACCTCCAGCCCTAGCTTCCAGTCCCGGTGTTTCTGATGGGGATCTTAGGGGAGCCATATAGTACTGATATGGAAGGACTGGAGTTGGCCTCCTACCGCTTGCAAGAGGTGGCATATTCTTGGTTTGAGATGTGGGAGGAGTCCTGTGAGGAGCGGATCCCTCCGGGCAGGTGAAGTGAGTTTGCTGACGCCTTTATCGACAATTTCTTGCCCGCCGAGACTAAGGCAGCCTGTGCCGCCGAGTTTGAGAGATTTAAACAAGGTAGCATGAGTCTGTGGGAGTATCATATGAGGTTTGCGTGCCTGTCCAAGTATCTCATCTACATGTTTCCCAATATGGAGGCTAGAGTGTGCCAATTTGTGCTGGGCCTTAGCCCCTTGGTTATTAATGAGGCCGCTACATCTGCTTTGAATTCTGATATGAAGTATGGTAAGATGGTGGAATTTTCTCAAGCCACAGAGACCCGCAAGTTGAAGAATAGAATGGAGCGAAAGGATAGCAACAAGGCCCGCTCAATAGGCAACTTTGGTGGTACTTCTGGTGGTGGTGGTGGCAGGTCAGCATTTAAGAGAGGGTCGTCTGGGCCATCCCAGTCCTTTGCTCAATCTTTGGTTAGTGCACAGCCACCGGGGCCCAATCAGTAGCAACGGAGTCATTTTAGGCCCAACCAGGGCAACATGGGATCCTACCAACAGGGTTGGTCAAGGTAGGAGATTTCAGCAGCAGCGGAGGCCCCCATGCCCTTGGTATGGGAAGATGCACTATGGGGCCTGCTACATAGACCAGCCCATATGCTACGGGTGTGGTATCAGGGGTCACATTTAGAGGGATTGTCGTTCGTCCCGCCAGAGTGTCGGCAGGGGGTGCGGCACAGCCAGCTGTCGCGCCCCTTTTTCTTGCAAAATCGGTTTCGACATCGACAACTCTTTTAAGGAAGGGTTTTAAAAGAGAGAGTCACCACCTAACGGATTAAGGTGCGTTAGGGCACCTTTTTGCAGATAACTGTGTTTAACCAGTTTGTGTCACCAAAGACCGGGTAAGGGCGCGAAACTACCTCGAAGAGAAGGTGTTAGCACTCTTCGAGGTCCACAACTGTGGGTCCCGGCCGAACTCAATTATATGAATTAGTCTATGTGATCAAAGATAAGAAAAACAAGGAACCTGGGAAATTCATTATTAAACACAAATAATTGATTGAAAGACAAGGTGGGGGTCCTAAATTTTTTAGCCTAAAGGATCACCCCGTGCAACATAAATAATACTTCGTAACTCCCTCAAGATGGGGTGTTACTCACATTATTCAGCGGGCACAGACTATCATCCTCCTGCTACCCGATTACTATCTTTAAGTTGTTACCTAAAGCGCACTAGCTGATTCTAAACCGTACCCCATGTGTGCACTACCTATCCCATGCCTATGGTCCAGGAGGCTTTGGACCTCTATTTCGGTAGTTCTAGACCTTAACTTAGGTTGCTCAAAAGCGAAAATACTAAGCGACAGACAAAACAGTTAGGACTTTCATTTATAAGCGAATAAGGGCTCAAGTTGGCCTCCGCAATTAGACAACAAATGAACACAAGTCAGATTAACAAAGATAGTTACTGATTTTAAATAGTTAATATTACAGAAACCTATATGCATGATCTCTATATGAATTTGGATTTATATGGGCGGACAGTTATGCGCAAAAGTCGTTATATTTTCCAGAAAAACCTGTAAGATTTGCCTATTGATTTTAAACATAAGGAAACTAAACTTATAGGCATGATGTCTAGATGTTTTACGTGATAATAAACAGTGGCAAGTCACAGAAACAGGTCTAGAATTATTTGTTTGAACCCTATAGGCATGTTTTCTAGTGAAGGCAACAACACAGTATTTGGAACTCATGAATAAACGGGCAAAAATGATCATTAGGTTGATCCAAACCTATAGGCATGCTTTTTATAATCTGTTCCAATTTTAGATCCTATGGACATGATTTCTATAATTTGTAAATAGAACAACATGTGAATGAGGTTTTGCATACACATTGAATATACAATTCCCTATAGGCATGGTTTCTAATGCGATCAAACATAATATTGATCCTATAGGCAGGATTACTAACATGTAATGGCTGAACATATACCTATAGGCATGCTTTCTAACACACAATAGTTGAACATGCAATAGCACACTGTTGAACCTATAGGCAGGATTTTTACCCAAATTTTTGCAAGTATACCAAAATCCCTTTCCCAATTTCACTAACACCCCAAATTAAAATGTTATTACAATAATTATTACAGACCCAAAAATGAATGTAGTGAATTACAGAATAAGTATAACCATAGGGAGCCTACAACATGCCCGAATACACCTGGACATGCCAGGCCTTCAAATCACAATAGCTCTAGAAGCCCATGTTCATAGATACAACATGACCAGTGGTGAGTGATTTACCCATGTTTCAAGGATAAGCATACATAACCCAAATCTCTAGTATGCCAGAGTTCCCAGGGGCTCCAAGAACCTAGGGCAGTGCTCACACTAGAGAAATTGATCATAAACAGTTCAAGGAATACTAGGGACCAAATCCTAGTGTGTCAGAGTTCACAAGGGTCTCACATGGACCCCGAGCAGTGCTCACACTAGGGAGGTCAGTGGTAAGAGTCTTGGTGGCCTTGGCTTTCAGCTGGCCAAGAATGATAGGTTCAAAATAGCATATGTAACAAATGAGAGAGAGAGAGTGCAATGGTTAAGGGGCAGAAGTTGAGAACACAGAGCAGCTTAGAAGGAGGTTCAGCAGGACTCAGAAACAGGTTCAGCAGGATTTCGACACTTAGTAAAGTAACACATAACAACCACATATTGAAAGAGTTAGGGGAGAAACAAGTTTACAAGATTGACAAAAATTACCAAACAAGTTGAAAACCTAAGAGGTCTAAATTATGCTAAGTATACATCTTAGCGTCATAAGATAAACATGTTAACCCTCATCAGGAAGCAAGACATAATAGGGAGCACACATTATGACAAACCAGGTAATCACTGAAGTAACAAAGATTAGGTGAGCCAAAGACATTCTGAAGGACATGTTAAGAGGGATACAAGATCATAATTGATAGAAAGGCCTTAATACTGATTCAAACACATTATATAGGCAAGACAAACATTACAAAGGTTCAGAGCAATATGAGCAAATGAACTTATGTCAAATAGCACATGTAGGTATCCTAGTATTGACACAGTAGACTTATTAACTAAAGAAGGTCCAAGCTGTGTTAGGGATTTATCATGAAGCAGTTCAAACAAATTGAGTGACTGTTCTAAAACCTCAAACAATCACTAAAGGGGTGTCTGAAATCAAGTGAACATGCTAAGTGATAAAAATAGCAGAGAAACATGTCATAGTTAACAAAGGGAGTTCTAACACAAGTCATTACATATGTGAGGCACATTATAGAGATTTAAGACGAAGCAAGTAGGCATATTTAGGAACATTTAGGCACTAACACACTAGTTAAATGAGTTTAGGAGAAGATTAAATGCTAAGAGACTTAAACCAAATGCAAAGTTAACAGAGTCATGTATAAAAATAACCTAGAAACACATTAGGCCATGAACTTCAGAGATGAGAACATATGCAGATCATAGATACATAGGAACGAAACTACGAAGTCCAGTAACTCACCAGTTAAGCGACGAACAAGAAAAAATAAAAGCCCACAGTATTCTGAATATCAATAAGAGCAAGAACCCAAAATTTCAGTGGCCTGGGCTTTCAGCCGGCCAAGAACCAGAGTATAGAACAAGATAATGAAAGAACCATAGAACAAAGCTTCAAATTTTAGTGAGATTACCGCGATTCCGGTCTGTCCTAAAGGGGAATGGGGAGGGGTTTATATAGTAGCAGAGATTGAATGAGTAAACAAGGAAACTGTAAAATCTATACAAATAAGGAAGCAATAACATACAAAATCAATAAAGAATCGAATTTGGAAAAAATAAGTAAACCCTAGTTTTTTAGGAAAAACAAATATCAACGGAATATACATAAAAACAGTAGCATAGGATGAATGTAAACACAAACAATACTCGAAATCAGAGAATCGAACCAATTCTGGTCCGATCTAAAGAGATCTGAAAACCCTAATTGAGGGTAAGTAAGAATCAACAAGAGATACAGAAAATAATCGTACTTACAAAGAGCAAATGATGAACATAGACGGAATAAACATAAAAGTCAAGGATTTGAACCAACTTTGGTTCGATTCTTACAAGATCTGCGTGCCATGTATAGGCAAGCAGTATAGAGAAGGACCCAATACCAGGGAGAGGTCATTCATGGCAAAAATCGGCCATGAAATGCCATGTTAGTTGGGATTAGGAGAGGGATTTTGGGGAAAGATGGCTAGGGTTTGAGAGATGAGAGATGAGAGGATTCAAGGGCGGCGGACGGGTGAGAATGACTAGGGTTTGGGGGTGAGGGTGTAATTAAAAAGGGGAAAATAACGAGGGCCGTTGATCTTGAAAGATCAACGGCCAAGATTTTAAAACGGTGAGTGGGGCGGGTCATCAAACGGGTCGCGACCAGGTGTGGGGGCTGATTGGTCTTGGGCCAGGGGTAAATGGGCTGATTTGGGTCCAATTTTTGGTTTTAAGAATGGGCTATTATTTAAATACCCACAAATTCAACAAAAATAATTTATAAAATGCTTAATAAAAAAATAAAAAAATACTCCCTCCATTTCAATTTATGTGAACCCATTTGACTGGGCATGAGTTTAATAAAAGAGAGAAGACTTTTGAACTTGTGGTGTAAAATGAAGCACATATATTTTGTGTGGCTATAAATCATTGCATAAAGGTAAATTGTTTCCAAATAGGGAAAGAGGTCATTCTTTTTGGCACAGACTAAAAAGGAAATAGGTTCACATAAATTGAAACGGAGGAAGTATTATTTACGCAATAATAATTTGGAATTATAAAAATGTAAAAGGCTATTTTGACACAATCAGTATAGATAAAAAGCAATTATACGTGAATATAAACTATTATTGCAAAATTAGGTAAATAGCTTAAAAAATGCAAACATAATTATACGGAATAAAGGAAAAATATTATGAAACATATATGAGGATGAAAAATAGTAATTTGGACGATTAAGTCATCATAAAATAATTTGAAGGAATAATTAATAATTATTCATGTAATTTAAATGCAGAAAAATCAATTTAAAGCTCTAAAAATTATAAATTTTTTTATTGAAAATGTCTGTATAGGTTTATGAACCAAAATGATGATGCAAATATACTATGTGAAAGTATATATATACAATTGGAAAATATGAGGGAAAAATTGGGTATCGACACCAGCCAGTTCTGCAGCCACTACATCCGCAGCACCTCCTCCAACTCGAGGCACTCCAGCACCTGCAGGGCGTGGTGCAGCTAGGGGTGGTGCACAGAGTTCGGGAGGACACAACCATTTCTATGCTATGAGGGGTCGCCAGAGTTCTTAGGCTTCTCCAGATGTTGTCAGAGGTATATTGACTGTCCAATCTCATTGATCCCGGTTCCACTTTGTCATATGTCACTCCTTATGTTGATATGGAATTTGGGATAGAACCGGAACAACTTCAGGAGCCGTTCTCTGTATCTACTCCGATTGGTGAGTCTATTGTGGCCGTGCGGGTTTATAGGGATTGTGTTGTCACGGTGCGTGGTCGGGAAACCATGGCTGATCTCATTGAATTGGGGATGGTTGATTTTGATGTTATAATGGGGATGGACTAGCTTTATTCATGTTTTGCCAAGCTTGATTGTCGAACCAGAACCGTTAGGTTTGAATTTCCTAATGAGCCATTCATTGAATGGAAGAGGGATGATGTGGTGCCGAAGGGTAGGTTTATTTCTTACCTTTAGGCCACGAAGATGATCAACAAGGGATGTATTTACTATTTGGTCCGGGTTACAGACACCAATGCTGAGGCGCCTACACTTGAGTCCTTGCCTGTTGTGAATGAATTCCCGAAAGTCTTTCCTGATGAGCTCCCTGGGGTTCCACCAGACAGGGAGATTGATTTTGGATTCGATGGGATGCCAGGCATGCAACTTATATCTATTCTGCCCTTAGATTGGCACCACAGAATTGAAGGAGCTAAAGGAGAATTTGAAAGATTTGTTAGAGAAAGGTTCCATCCTGCCGAGTGTATCGCCTTGGGACGCACCGGTTCTCTATGTAAGGAAGAAAGATGGGTCACTAAGAATGTGTATTGAGTATCGGCAACTCAATAAGGACACGATCAAGAATAAGTACCCACTGCCAAGGACAGATGACTTGTTTGATCAATTGCAGGGTGCTAAGTATTTCTCCAAGATTGATTTAAGATCCGGGTATCACCAACTGAAGATCAGGAAGCAGGATATTCTGAAAATAGCTTTTAGAACACGGTATGGGTACTTTGAATTTCTAGTAGTGTCTGTTGGGCTAACAAATGCCCCGACAGCTTTTATGGATCTTATGAACCGAGTTTTCAAGCCGTTCATCGACTCCTTCATGATAGTGTTCATTGACGATATTCTAGTATATTCACGAAGTCAAGAGGACCATGTCGACCATCTCAAGGCAGTTCTGCAGACTATGTATCCGCACCAGTTGTGTGCGAAGTTTTCGAAATGTGAATTTTGGCTTGAACCTGTCACATTCTTGGGTCATGTCATCTCCATAGAAGGAATTAAGGTTGATCCTCAGAAGATTGCAGCGGTGAAGAATTGTCCTAGACCTACAACCCTAATAGAGATTCGTAGTTTCCCGAGCTTAGCTGGATATAACAGGAAATTTGTGGAGGGTTTTTCTACCCTTGCCTCTCCGTTGACTAAATTGACGCAAAAGGTGGTAAGGTTCCAATGGTCAGATGCTTGTGAAAGGAGCTTCCAAGAGTTGAAATCAAGATTTACTACGACACCGGTATTGACCCTACCAGAGGGTACAGATGGATTTATGGTATATTGTGATGCTTCAAGGATCAGACTTGGGTGTGTATTAATGCAACATAACAAGGTGATAGCTTATGCTTGTAGGCAGCTCAAGAATCTTGAGAAAAACTATCCAACGAATGACTTGGAGCTTGCGGCGACGGTTTTTGCATTGAAGATTTGGCGACATTATTTGTATGGGGTCCATGTGGATATATTCACGGACCATAAGAGCCTTCAATATATTTTCAAGTAGAAGGAATTGAATCTGAGGTAGAGAAGATGGCTCGAGCTACTCAAATATTACGACATCGATATCTTATATCATCTAGGGAAGGCTAATGTTGTGGAGGATGCCCTTAGCCGGAAATCTATGGGCAGTTTGGCTAACTTGGAGGCATATCAAAGGCCGTTAGACAAGGAGGTTCATCGGTCGTCTTGTTTGGGAGTTCGTCTTGTGGACTCTAGTGAAAGAGGGGTGATTGTGCAAAATAGGGCTGAATCATAGCTTGTTGTGGAAGTCAAGGAGAAGTAGTACGACGTTCCGTTGTTGGTTCAATTAAAGGAGGGGATTCATAAATATAAGACCATAGCTTTTTCTCTTGGCATGGATGACGGTACACTAAGGTACCAAGGGCGACTATGCATTCCGAATGTGGATGGCCTCCGGAAAAGAATCATGAGCGAGGCTCACACTTCTAGATATTCCGTGCACCCAGGCTCTACAAAGATGTATCACGATCTTAAGGAAGTCTACTGGTGGACGATATGAAGAGGAATGTAGCGGATTTTGTGGTAAGATGTCCAAATTGTCAACAAGTAAATGTCGAACACCAACGGCCTGGTGGGTTGGCACAGAACATAAAAATTCCAATGTGGAAGTGGGATATGATCAATATAGACTTTGTTGTAGGACTACCTCGCACTCTTCGCAACTTCACTCGATTTGGGTAATTGTGGATCGACTCACGAAATCAACACACTTCTTACCTATTAAGGCTACCGACGCAACAAAATAATATACTCAGTTTTATATCAAGGAAATAGTCAGGTTGCATGGCACTCTAGTTTCTATCATTTCTGATCGGGGGGCACAGTTCACAACTAGCTTTTGGAAGAAATTTCTGCAAGGTTTGGGTACTCAAGTGAATCTTAGTACAACCTTCCATCCACAGACCGACGGGCAAGCAGAGCGGACTATTCAGATGCTTGAGGATATGTTGCGCGCTTGTGTTCTTGGCTTCAAAAGTAGTTGGGATGATCAGTTGCAGCTCGTAGAATTTTTCTACAACAACAGTTATCATGCTAGCATTCAGATGGCGCCGTTCGAAGCTTTATATGGCAGGAGATATGGATCTCCCATTAGGTTAATTATTTACTATATCTTTTAGGTCACTATATGAGGCTTACTATGAAAATTCAGCTGTCGCGTGTTAAGTTTATCCGATGGTGCAAAAATATTCACACCATTTGTGCATGAAATTTAGACTCGAGCACACATTAAATGACCTAATGGTACTGTAAAATCAGAATGCCAATGTATATAAGTTAAAATTATATTTTTAATATTTATTTTATGCATTAGATTTTCTTTCATTTGTGTTTGCTTTTGGATGATGACGTTTTGAACTTTGGTCGCTTCCTTACTCTAAAATCTGAAGAGTTTCTTGGGTACAATATTATGAAGTCTGAAACTTTATGTCGGTCAATTAAAGAAAAAGATCCCAAAAAATTCTTCTTTTATATTCTTCAAAATTCGAAAGCACTCTACATGATAACATTGAGAACAAGAACCTCTAACAACTTGCTTGGTTGGTTGTTATGTATTTTATCATGTTGTTATTTTAAATGCGATGTTTGTTTTGATTGTCATTTAAATTTTATTGTATCGTATCGTTAAACCTGTCGTTACGTAATGATGAAATGCGCCACTTTATGTAACAACTAATTTGGTGTGGTTGCGTCGTTATCTTGTCTTTTTCTCTCATCTCACCCTTCATTATTATTAAATAATTTTATTTTATCATTTATCCTACCTTTTTATATAATAAATTTACCCCGTATCATAATTTTTCTTTATAATATTGCAAGTTTATTCTTCATGTTGCTGGTGCGTGATATCATGAAACAACAGCAAACGATACAATTTATCCAAACATTGTAATCATCAAACGATACAATACAATACAATACATTATGAAACAACGTGTAACAACCAGCGAGCTGCAATTTGCAGCTTTGGGATTTTAGCTGCAATGCATTCCATATGCTTAAACTCTTAACTTTCAAGTTAAAGTGGAGCTTCGTACTAGCTATTTAACCAATCCACTACTAGAAATCCGGTAAAAAGCGAGCACAAAAAGCGACCAAAGTTGGTCGCTTATAGGCCTAAAAGCGACCAAAAAGCGACCAAACATGCCTGGTCGCAATATAGCTGGTCCCTTTATTTTAGGAACCAAAGTTGGTCGCTAATTAGCGACCAACTTTGGTCTCTAAGGTAAAGGACCAAATATTCCGGGTAAAGACTATAGCGACCAACTTTGGTCGCTTTATTATTTTAATAATATAATTTTGGCGACCAAAGTTGGTCTCTAAATGTAAAATATGTTTTTTTTTTAAATTTATTATTAATCATAAANAATCAATAAAAGCGACACTTGTCTCTAATCCAATATTATATTTAAATCTAGAAAAATATAGACCAAGGTTGGTCGCTTTTTATTAATTTTTTTAATTTTTTTTAAAAATAAACGACCAACTTTGGTCGCTAATTTCAAGAATTTAATTTTTTTTAAATATAAGTGACCAAAGTAGGTCGCTTTTATTTCCAGAATTCTTTTTTTTTTTAATGGAATAGCGACCAAGGTTGGTCGCTTTTTGAGAATTCTGGGTAAAAAGCGACCAACTTTGGTCGCTATTGCCCAGAAAATTATTTTTTAATAGAAAAGCGACCAAAAAGAGACCAAAGTTGGTCGCTTTTCTGGGTATTATTTTGGCAGAAACTGCCTGTTTTGGCAGCTACACCACCTGGCAGTCATATCAAATCCCTATTACAAGCAACAACAACAACAATACCAACAACAATACCAACAACAACACAACAACAACAACAACACAAAAACAACATTAAAACTAACATTAAAACCAACAAAGTTTTAAAGTTCAATAGAACTACCACATTAAGCGAACCAAACTAAGTTAACTCTTATTACAAGCCCATTCAAAAACCGATTCTATTTGTCTAGTTCAAAGTGTATAAAAGTCAATGAGTGTTGTCTAATAAAGTCATCAACCCCTTCTACAAAATCCTCCCGCAATCCTAAATTTCAATTCATATCCACAAAAGTCCAATTCATATCCACAAAAGTTCAATTCATATCCTAAAGGCTCAATTCATATCCTAAAAGTTTAATTCATACACAAAATTTTTAATTCATATCCTAAAGGTTCAATTCATATCCTAAAAGTTCAATTCATATACAAAAATTTCAATTCATATCCTAAATGTTCAAATCATATCCTAAAGGTTCAACTCATACCTACAAAAGTTCAATTCATATCCTAAAATTTCAATTTATAAACTAAAATTCCAATACATAAACTAAAAGTCCAATTCATATCCTAAAGGTTTAATTCATATCCTAAAGATTCAACTCATATCCACAAAAGTTCGATTCATATCCTAAAATTAAACTAAAAGTCCGATTCATATCCTAAAATTAAACTAAAAGTCCAATTCATATCCTAAAGGTTCAATTCATATCCTGAAGATTCAACTCATATCCACAAAAGTTCAATTCATATCCTAAAACTTCAATTTATAAACTAAAATTCCAATACATAATCCAAAATTTTCAATTCATATCCTAAAGGTTCAACTCATATCCACAAAAGTTCAATTCATATCCTAAAATTTCAATTTATAAACTAAAATTCCAATACGTAAACTAAAAGTCCAATTCATATCCTAAAGGCTCAATTCATATCCTAAAAGTTCAATTCATACACAAAAATTTCAATTCACACCCAAAAAGTTCAACTCATACACAAAAAGTTCAATTCATATCCTAAAAGTTCAATTCATATCCTAAAAGTTCAATTCATATACAAAAATTTCAATTCATATCCTAAAGGTTCAACTCATATCCACAAAAGTTCAATTCATATCCTAAAATTTCAGTTTATAAACTAAAATTCCAATACATAAACTAAAAGTCCAATTCATATCCTAAAGGCTCAATTCATATCCTAAAAGTTCAATTCATACTCAAAATCCTAAAGGTTCAACTCATATCCACAAAAGTTCAATTCATATCCTAAAAGTTCAATTTATAAACTAAAATTCCGATACATAAACTAAACCCTAGATTCTAACTAAACTATCAAGACAATATAAAGTATAATTTAAATCTAACTAAACTAAATTCAACACTATTAAACTAATTAGTTGATAAAATCAATTAACAAAGCTAACTAAAACAAGACATAAACCCTAATCCTCAATAAAAATAATGTTCAAAGAATTTAAACACTAATTCATATCCTTAAACTAAAATATTGAAATAATTGAAACAAAAACTTGAAATAACAAAGATTCAAGGTTATAATTCAAACCTAGGTTTTTTTAGGTGGAGAAGGAGAGAAAGAGGCAGGGGCAGCGGTGGCAGCGGCGGCTCCGGCGGTGGCTCAGGCGGTCACAGTGGTGGCGCGGGGTGGGGGGATTGATTTGTGTGAGGGAAATAGAGAAGGGGAGGGGAATGTGTTGAGAGAGAATTTAGGGAAATTTTGGGAAGAAAATAAGAGAATGGGAGGGGAAAACCCGTTTTTGAGTCTGGATTTACAAAAAAGCGACCAACGTTGGTCGCTATTTTGGTAGCTAATTAAGTTTTGACTGTTTGACCAAAATAGAGACCAACGTTGGTCGCTATTTTTGACTGTTTGACCAAAATAGCGACCAAAGTTGGTCGCCATTTCTAAAACTAACTTTTGTTTTCTATTTTGGTTTTTAAATATTATAAGCTATAAAAAAAATCTTATTAGCTATAAATATTTATTTTATTTAACTATAATTATTATAAATAATTAAAAACTATAAGCATAATATTTTAAATAAATTTAATTAACTTGGTAATTACTTTTAATAGATTATAATAGGTTATAAGTCGATGAATCAATTATATATAAGCTATATTCGATATAATATTAGCTAATGCACTAATACTTAGTGTAATGTCAATCTATAAGTTAATTACAACTAATATACTTACTAA
>NW_017670238.1:619040-710254 GCF_001879085.1 Nicotiana attenuata
ATGAAGAAGACGTCTCAACTTCATAATGGTGTTATAATACGATGAAAGAAATAGGAATACACATGTTTTGTATGCTACAACTTTGACAAGTTTTTATTCATGAACTTGAACAAACTTTTGAGTATTACATGTATTAAAGTACATCTATAACTTTCTCGCAACTGTTTTCCTTGTAACATATTTATATAAAAGAAGAACAATAAATACGAGGTTTTTCTTTATAACCCGTTTTAGTATATAGTCTTGACCCCATCTTCATGTATTAGGAAGGGTTTGAGAGGTGACTCTATTGTTCTCATGGTAAAGAATACTATGATGTATGCTTATGCTGGGATTCCATAACCTCTGCTCGACACTTGTCTCTTGATTTACGCATCTATTTTCCGCACGTATCTATTCTGTGTTCATTATACAGTCCCCCAAGTGTTTGAGCGGTGAAGTATGAAGCCTCGAGCACTTGTTTTTCCTCTTAACTTGGTCCTTTTCCTGAAACAGAAAAATTTGCGGGACTCGGAGGTGCGATTAGAGATGAAGACTGCCTAACTCGTGTGTATTTCCATCAGATTAATTGTAACCCTGGGCTGGGAATTTAAGAATATTCTATTTTGCCGTACAGGTCGTGACTCATCATTTGGCACGAGTTAGGGTTTTTGCCTAGCATCTAAAATCGTTAGTAAAATTGTTAATGATTAAAAAATGAATTTTAACATAGAGATACCTGACCGTGGATACTTTCTTCAAAAGTAGTATCTTTTTAGATGAACTGCATTCTAATGTGAAGGAAGCACCTTCCCGTCCATTGTTTCCAACTCGTATGCTCCTTTTCCTGCAATATCTCGAACTCTGTAGGGTCCTTCCCATGTTGGACTCAGCTTTCCTGAATTAGCAGCCTTTGTAGATTGGAAAACCTTTTTAAGCACGAAGTCCCCAATTTTAAAGAATCTGAGGCGTGCTTTCCTGTTATAATATCGTTCAATTACTTGCTTTTGTGCCGCCATTCTTATTAGTGCAGCTTCTCTTCTTCCCTCTAACAAATCAAGATTCACCCGCATCTCTTCATCATTTGATTCCTCCGTTGCTTGAACGTACCGTGTGCTTGGTTCTCCTATTTCTATTGGAATCAAAGCCTCCACACCATAAACCATTGAAAATGGGGTTTCTCCCGTGCTTGTTTTTGTCGTTGTACGATAAGCCCATAATACCCCAGGTAATACCTCGGGCCAATTACCTTTCGAATCCTGCAACCTCTTCTTCAAGTTGTTGATGATAACCTTATTCGTGGATTCCGCTTGTCCATTCCCCACTGGATGATATGGTGTAGATGTTATCCTTTTAATCTGCCAACTTTGAAGAAATTCTGTGATTTGGGCTCCTATGAATTGTGGTCCATTATCACACACGATTTCCTTTGGTACCCCAAAACGGCATATTATGTTTCTCCAAATGAAGTCTTTAACTTCTTTCTTCCGCACCTGTTTAAATGCCCCTGCTTCTACCCATTTAGTGAAGTAATCTGTAAGCACAAGTAGAAACTTTACCTGACCTTTTGCTTGTGGCAATGGACCTACGATATTCATTCCCCATTTCATAAAGGGCCACGGAGCTATGACAGGGTGGAGTAACTCAGCTGGTCTATGCATATTATTGCCGTATCTTTGACATTTATCAAATTTAGACACGAAATCGTTAGCTTCTTCTTCCATCTTGGGCCAATAATATCCTGCTCGAATCAATGTTTTTACTAGCGACCTCCCACCAGCGTGACTTCCGCAATGTCCTTCATGTATTTCCCATCACATATTCTGTTTGAGAAGGTCCGAGACACCTTGCTAATGGTCCACCGAACATCTTTCGATAAAGATTCCCTTGATGCAAACAATAACGAGCAGCTTTCTTACGAAGTGC
The DNA here is from genome assembly GCF_001879085.1 of Nicotiana attenuata. Taxonomy (NCBI): domain Eukaryota; kingdom Viridiplantae; phylum Streptophyta; class Magnoliopsida; order Solanales; family Solanaceae; genus Nicotiana; species Nicotiana attenuata. The sequence goes on from NW_017670238.1 coordinate 620,946, forward strand.
ATGAGCCTTTGTTTTGTCAATAGGCACGGTTCCATACTGTAAAAAAGCAACAATTTCGTTTCTCCAATTCCATGTTAAATGATTAAAATTTACCTCATTCTTATCAGGTTCGAGAACAGAATGAAATAGATGTACGAATGAAGCATTTGCATCATTTGTTACGTCTGCTGTAGATGCGAGGTTAGACAAAGCATCTGCTTCTGCATTCTCGTCTCTTGGGATCTGCATTACCTTCCAAGTTTGGAATTGTTTTATTAGCTCCCGTACCTTTTCAAGATATTCTTGCATTCGAGTTTCCCTGGCTGTATAAGTCCCCAGTATTTGATTAACCACAAGTTGAGAATCGCTCTTGATTATAATCTGTGATATGCCAAGTTCTCGTGCCAGTTCTAAACCTGCAATGACAACTTCATACTCTGCTTCATTGTTAGTTATCGAATGACACTTTATAGCTTGTCTAGTAGTTTCACCCGTGGGTGGTACGAGAACTATTCCCAAACCTGCGCCTTTTACGTTAGATGAACCGTCAGTGAATAAAATCCAAGTCCCCGGGTTTGCACCATTAAAAACTTGTAATTCTTTTTCAGCTTCTAATTGCATCCCCTGACTGAAATCAGCTAATACCTGAGATTTTATAGCAATCCTAGGTTGATAAGTGATGTCGTACTCACTTAATTCTATAGCCCATTTCGCTAATCTATCTGATAATTCATGTTTATGCAAAATGTTTCGTTATGGAAAAACAGTAACCACAGCAATGGGATGACATTGAAAGTAAGGTCTTAATTTTCTAGATGCCATAATCAAAGCAAGCGCTAATTTTTCTAGTTGCGGGTACCGTGTTTCTGCATCTAGCAAAGACTTGCTTACATAATAGATAGGAGATTGCTTACCTTGATCCTCCCGGACTAAAACAGCACTTACCGCAACTTCTGACACGGCAAGATAGATGAGTAACTTCTCTCCTACCTTTGGTTTTGCCAACAACGGTGGATTTGACAAATATACTTTCAGATTCTTAAGTGCTTGCTGACAATCTTCGTTCCATTCAAAATGATCCTGTTTCTTTAAAGCTGAGAAAAATTTGAAGCATTTTTCTGAAGACTTGGAAGTGAATCTCCCCAGAGCTGCAATTCTCCCAGTTAGTCTTTGAACTTCTTTTTTACTCGTAAGTACATCTGGAATTTCTTCAATGGCCTTAATCTGTGCAGGATTCACTTCAATTCCACGGTTAGAAACAAGAAAACCTAAAAATTTTCCTGATGCCACTCCAAATGCACATTTTTCTGGATTCAACTTCATATTATATTTTCGTAAATTTTTAAACGTATCAGATAGGTGCGATATATGATCTTCTGAATGTTGAGTTTTAACTAGCATATCATCTATATATACTTCCATGGTTTTACCTAAATGTTCTTGAAACATTTGAGTGACCAACCTTTGATACGTTGCACCTGCATTCTTAAGACCGAAAGGCATTACCTTGTAACAGTAAGTCCCCCTATCTGTTATAAAAGAAGTTTTTTCTTCATCACCTGGATCCATTCTTGATTTGATTATAGCCTGAATATGCATCTAAAAAAATTGATAGCTCATGTCCTGCAGTAGCATCAGTTAACTGGTCTATGTGCAGTAAAGGAAAGGAATCTTTTGGACAGGCTTTATAAGGTCTGTGTAATCTACACAGACTCGCCACTTACCGTTCTTCTTAGGAACCACGACAGTATTAGCTAACCAGTTAGGATATTTTACCTCACGAATTGAACCAATTTTTAGTAACTTTTGAACTTCCTCTTGAATCACCTTATTTTTGAAAGTTCCTTGCTTTCTTTTCTTTTGCTTGACGGGAGGATATGATGGATCTTCATTCAACTTATGAGTCATGACTTCCGGTGGTATCCCTATCATGTCAGAATGGGACCAAGCAAAACAGTCTGCATTAGCTTTTAAAAATTCAATCAATTTACGTTTTACCTCCGGGCTAAGATTAGGTCCTATGTATACTTTTCTCTCGGGCAAGTGTATAAACAACACCACGACCTCTAGCTCTTCTATCGTTGATTTTGATATTTTCATTCTCCTCCGGTTCTTGAATAGTGTCAGGTCTCGAATCCACATCTGTTTGCTTTTGCTCAGGTGAGGTTGACTCTGTGTTACTCTTACCTAAATTCTGTAATTGCTATTTGTCTCCACCATTAACAATTGAATCTGCAATGGAATTGATGCTTCTAGATGTTTGTTGATCGCCTCTGATTTGGCTTATTCCCCATGGAGATGGGAATTTAATAACTTGATGTAGAGTTGATGGGACAACATCCATATCATGGATCCAAGGTCTCCCCATGATCATATTATAAGCCATTTCCATATATACTATCTGAAATTTAGTTTCTTTAACAACACCTGCAGCAAAAGTTGTTAGAACTACCTCTCCTTTTGTTACTACACTTGAATTGTCGAACCCGGACAAGGTATGCGCCTTCGGTATCATTTTGTCTTCAGCTTGCATTTCATGTAATACGCTTAGTAGTATAATATTTACGAAACTTCCTGGATCAATCAAAACTCGTTTTACATTAGTGTCATGTACAAGTAAAGATATTACCAGTGCATCATTGTGGGGGGTGATCACTCCTTCTGTATCTGTATCATCAAAAGTGATACTTTCATCTTCTAAGGTCTGTCGCACTCGCTTCCCGTGCGTGATTGTTACTTTGGAGACATTATTTGAAGCCGTATATGTTACTCCATAAATATCTTCTCCCCCACTTATAACATTCACGGTTCTCTTAGGTGATGGGGGCTTTAGTGGTTCTTGCCTATTTTTCATGTAAGCTTGCTTACCTTTCTCACTAAATAACTCAGTGAGATACCCTTGTTTCAATATATGGTCCACTTCACTTTGCAAGAATCTACATTCCGAAGTCTTATGCCCGTGATCATTGTGAAATTCGCACCAATGATCTGGATTGCGCTTATTTGGATTTGACCGCATCTCTTTCGGCCACCGTACCTTATCTCCCATGCTCCTCAAAACAGCTACGAGCTCGGAGGTAGTGACATTGAAATTATATCCACCAAATCTTGCCTTCAAACTTCCATCATCATCTCGTGACTCTTGTCTGTTTCGATCATTCCTGAACCTTGATGAAGAACCAGATTCCCTGTTTCTTGATTTTTGATCATATCGTTGATTTTCCTGTTTTGACCGTGAATCTTTTCCTGCAGGACCCATATAAGGATCGTACCTGTTTTTACCTGATCTTTTTTCTGTTTCGGATCTCCTGGAACTGCTCCTTTCTTCATGTTGAAATCGAGGCACGGTATCTTCTTCGATTCGCAACTTTGTACTGTACCTGTTATAAACATCATTCCACGTGGTTGCAGGGAACTCTCGAAGGCTTTCTTTAAGTCTTCTAGTGGCTTCTGAACTTTTATCATTTAAGTTGCTTGCAAAAGCTATTGCAGCCCAATTATCAGGTACACGGGGTAAAGTCATCCTTTCCCGTTGGAATCTATCAACAAAATCTCTGAGCAATTCTGAGTGCCCTTGTTTGATTTTGAAAATATCTTCCATTCTCTTCTCAACCTTTTGAGCTCCTGAGTGCGCCTTAATAAAAGAATCTGCAAGCTCAGCAAAAGAGTTTATAGAATTTTCAGGCAAAAGAGAATACCAGGTTAGTGCACCCTTGGTGAGTGTTTCTCTAAATTTCTTGACCAACATGGACTCTATTTCCTGCTTGGTTAAATCATTGCCTTTGACACCTGTAGTAAATGCCGTCACATGATCACGTGGGTCCGTTGTGCCATCATACTTTGAGATGTCAGGCATTTTGAACTTTTTAGGGATTGGAAGGGGAGCAGCACTTGGTTTCCAAGGTTGTTGTGAGTATTTATCCACATCTAGTCCTTTGATTATTGGGGGGACTCCAGGGATTTGCTCGATGCGCTCATTTTGTTTTTTGAGCTGTTTCTGCAAAGTTAGTACCAAATTTTGTAAATGAGAATTATTTGTATTACCTGGATCCGTTTCTCGTGGTTCGCTGGGGGTTCCCTCATTTGCAGAATTAACAAGGCCAGAACGTGGATTCTCCAATGTATTGTTATTAGGCGTAGGTGTGGGTGATGCAGCAGGTAACCGGCTAACTAGAGCTTGAAGAGCTTGGCTAACCTGTGCATCAATTATTTTCTGTAAGGCTTCATCTGGTCCCTCAAAATGTTCAGATTGTCCTTGCACGTCAGCATGAGATTCTGGTGCAGGAGTACCTTCACGAGATTGATGTGGTGAATTTTGAGGGGAAGGAACTACGTTAATGTTGTGTAAATCTCCTTGATTCTGATGGATTTGATTTTCATCAGCATTATTGTTGTTGTTGTCGTTGTCGTTTGACATGATGATAACAACAAATAAAATGTAACTTAAAAAGGAATAGATTATCATATTTCCGGTAACGGAACCAATTTGTTTAACCAAAAATAGAATTTCGGTTAAAACTAGAAATTAAGAGAAAAAATCGGGTTACTGATAATCAGGAGACGAAAAGAATAAGAAATTTTTGAGGATAATAAAGCAGTAAATAAGTTTGTATTTCAATGTAATCTCAATGATTTTTCGTGTCCCTACAAATGCTGAGACCTCCTCCTTTTATAGTTGATTTTTCTAGGAAAAGGTATAATGCCTTAGCCTTAAAGAGGCAATTATGAGCATTAAATGACATTAAATGAAATGTTACACAATCATTCCTATTCAATACTGATTGGTAGCTGTTATTGTAGGCAAACTCAGCAAGCGGTGGAAACTGATCCCAAGAAGCCTCGAAATCCATAATGCAAACGCGTAACATATCCTTAAAAATATGAATGGTGCAATCACACTGTGCGTCCATCTCGGGGTGGAATGATGTACTCAACTCTACTCGTGTGTCCAACTCTCGTTGTACAACTCTCCAAACTTGCGATGTGAATTGCGTGCCCCGATTAGAAATAATCGACATCGGCTTACCGTGAAGACAAAAAATCTCGCGGATATAGATCTTAGCAAGCCTATCTGAAGAATAGGTAGTCACAATCGGAATTAAATGAGCTGACTTGGTCAACTGGTCCACAATAACCCAAATAGCATCGAATTTTTTCAAAGTCTGTGGGAGCCTAACAACGAAGTCCATGGTAACACGCTCCCCTTTCCACTCGTGAATGTCAAGTCTCTGAAGCAAATAGCCCAGCCTTTGATGCTCGTACTTCACCTATTGACAGTTCTAGCACTGAGCCACGTACTCTACTATGTATTTCTTTATTCTTCTCCACCAATAGTGTTGCCTCATGTCCTAATACATATTCGCGGCACCCGGATGAATGGAATACGCAAACTGTGGGCCTCCTCAGGAATCAACTCACGTAACCCATCCATATTGGGCAAATAAATCCGACCCTACATCCGCAAGACCCTGTCATCTCCAATAAAAGCCTCCTTAGCCTCACCCTACTGCACTGTGTCCTTAAGGACAAGCAAATGGGGGTCATCATACTGACGATCTCTGATGCGCTCAAACAAAGAAGACTAAGAAACCATGCAAGCTAGAATCCGACTAGGCTCCGATACATCTAACCTCACGAACTTCAGGCTTCAAGGAGCAAGTTACCACTATTCTATCCCAAGATGGATAAGCTTTACCGTTTGAAACCTCGATTCAAACATTGAAATTCTTGGATAGTCACGAGAAATCCGGCTTAACTTATTTCCTTATTTTTTGATAAACAAGAGAAATTGTGAAAGAGGGCCGGAAGAAGCCCTCCGATTGTCCAAGGCCTGAACATCTTATTCTAGCGGTCTCTCACCAACTCGAATATATGAAAGGATACCCATGCTCACCGACTTTCTACTCAAGGCATCGGCCACCACATTGGCCTTCCGGGATGATACAAAATGGTGATGTCGTAGTCTTTTAATAGCACAACCATCTCCGCTACCTCAAATTTAGATCCTTCTGCTTAAACAAGTGCTATAAACTTTGGTGATCTGCAAATACCTCACAATACACACAGTAGAGATAATGCCTCCAAATCTTTAATACACGTACGATGGCTGGCAACTCTAGATCATGAACGAGGTAGTTCTTCTCATAGGGTTTCAACTGGCGTGAAGAATAAGCAATCACTATACCCTCCTACATCTAGAAACACCCAATACCAATCCAAGAAGCATCAGAATACACCGTATCTGAACCCGATACTGAAGGTAAAATTAGAACTGGAGCTGTGGTCAAGGCAGTCTTGAGCTTCTAAAAGCTCTCCTCATACTCATCGGACCACTTGAATGGGGCACCCTTTTGGGTCAGAACCCTCTGCAAATCGGCGATAATATTCTGCCAAACCAATGAAACTTCGAATCTCAGTAGCTGAAGATGGTCTAGGCCAACTTTGAACTCTCTCAATCTTCTTCGGATCTACCTTGATCCCCTCAGTGGACACCACGTGTTCAAAGAACTCCACAGAATCAAGCTAAAATTCACGCTTGGAGAATTTAGCAAAAAGCTTCTTCTCCCTTAATGTCCATAGTACAATCCTTAGATGCTGCGCATGCTCCTCCTGGCTGCGTGAGTTCACTAGTATATCATCAATGATATAATGACAAAAGAATCAAGATATGGCTGGAATTTGTTGTTCATCAGATGCATAAATGTTGCTGGGGCATTGGTCAGCCCAAAAGACATCACAAGAGAATATCCGAATCCCGAATCTTCAACTGGTGATACCCTGACCTCAAATCAATCTTTAAAAACACTCTAGCTCCTTGAAGCTGGTCAAATAAGTCAGCTATACATGGTAAATGATACTTGTTCTTAATTGTAACTTTATTCAACTGCTTCTAAGAAATGCACATCCGCATAGTACCATCCTTATTCTTCACAAACAGACCGGTGCAGCCCAAGGTGACACACTAAGCCTGATAAATCCCTTATCAATTAACTCATGAAGTTGTTCTTTCAATTCTTTCAACTCTGTTGGTGCCATACAATACGTTGGAATAGAGATGGGTTGAGTGCCCGGCACCAAGTCAATACCAAAATCAATGTCCCTATCAGGTAGCATGCCTGACAGGTCTGCAGGAAACACATCCGGGAAGTCTCTTAGCACCAATGGACTCAATAGTAGGAGTTTTAACACCAACATCCCTCACAAAGGCCAAATATGCCAAACATCCCTTCCAACCATCTGTTGGGCCTTCAAATATGAAATCACTCTACTAGGGACATAGTCCAGAGAACCTCTCCATTCAACCTTGGGCAACCCGACATCGCCAATGTCACGGTCTTAGCGTGACAATCCAGTATAGCATGACATTGTGACAACTAATCGATACCCAAAATCATGTCAAAATCAACCATACTAACCAGTAAAAGATTAACTCTCATCTCTAATCCACCAGTAGTCACCACACATGATCGATACACATGATCCTTAGTAATAGAATCACCCACCGGCGTAGATACATGAACTGCCGTAACTAACGAATCATGGGGCATATCCAAATAATGAGCAAAGTACGATGATACATATAAATTACTGGAACCAGGGTCAAATAATATGGAAACATCTCTTTGGCACACTGAAACAATACATGTGATCACGATGTCTGAAGCAATGGCCTCTAACCTAGAGGGAAAAGCATAGCACCAAGCCTGACCACCATCTGATCGACCTCCCCCTCTAGGGCGACCTCGAGCTGACTGGGCCCTACCCCGAGCTGGTTGTATAGGTGATGTAGCTGTTGGTGCCAGAATCATAGGCTGATATCTCTATTGTGGAACCCTGCTCAATAGTCTGGGGCAATCCCTCATGGGATGACCCAAGTCTCTGCACTCATAGCAACCCCTCTTGATGGGCTGCTGACCCTAATAACCTGAAGAACTACCCGTGGAAACCTAGGAAGATGAAGCATGGTATGATCTCTGTGTTGGAAATGCATAGAATGATAACTGAACTGGATGAGTACTGTATGAACCATGGCTAGCTGATGCACTATGATGAACTGGACAATCCATCAGAGTGGGTCTATAAGGACGAACCCTGCTATGATGGGACTTCCCTCCAAATGAGGTACTACTGAAACCACCTGAACTACGAGGCCTCTCTCTCCTCATGATCTTGACTGTGAACCTGCTCTAGGCATCTAGCATTATCAACCACCTCATCAAACCTCGCACCCAATGCAATCTCTCGAGTCATGATGAAACGTAGTCCATAACTGAGGCCATCAATGAACATCCTAATCCTCTCCCTCTTAGTGGGAACCAACCATATCACGTTACGAGCCAACTCTGAAAATCTCTTCTCCTACTGAGTCAATGACATACCCTTCTGGCGTAACTGCTCAAACTGCCTACCCAACTCCTCTCTACGACTCTGTTGAACAAACTTCTCTAAGAAGATAATTGAGAACTCATACCACTCAAGTCGTGCCGGTTGTCCTGCTGAACTCTTAGGCCTCCCACTATATGTAGACTGCCCTCATCAATTGAAAAGTAGTGAATGAAACTCCACTGGTCTCCAAAATACCTGGCGTGCGAAGGATCCGCTGGCACCTGTCTATAAAATCCTGAGCATCCTCTGCCTCAGCCCGATTGAAGGCTTAAGCCTCCCATACCGCTCTTGTCTCTTCTGCTCCTCATCACTCAGAGGTGGGCCAATCTGGGCCTGAGCAACTGCAACCACCTGGGCTGGTAGTACCCCCGGTGTTTGATCTCCCTGAGATACCTGCTCTGGAGTATGGGACGTGGGAGTATGTGTACCTCCCCCGGCCTAAGAAGTTACTGGTGTAGCCGAAACTGAGACTGGCTAAGCCAGACTCGTGCATACAGTCAATATTTGGGCCAAAGCTTCCTAAAGGCTTGGAATCACAACGGGCAAAGCTGGTGCCTGACCTGGTCCTATCGGCTCAACCACATCTGGTATTTACTCCTCAGCTGGAGAAACTGATGGCTCCACAGGTGCTGCTCTAGCTGTGGTACGACTCGCACCTCGGCCTTTACCGCGAACCTAGCCTCTCGCAACCCTAGCTGGTGGTACTGCTGGCCGTCCGCCTGATCTAATCGCACGTATTCTCACCATCTGTAGAGAATAGAATAATAGATGCTTAGCTTCTAGAATCAACAATTCTACACGACAAGTGTACAATTAAGTGAAGTTTCCTAATGATTTGGTAGCCGCTCGAAGATATGTACAGACGTCTCCATACCGATCAACAAGACTCTACAAAACATGCTTATGACTTGTGAGACCTAAGTAACCTAGTGCCCCAATACCAACTTGTCATGACCCAAAATCCTAACTATCACGCCCCAAAATCGAGGAGCGCGATCGGGGCTCAACCGAGATAACCCGGCCGAGCAAGCCTGCTAGATTGCCTTCTACCCAAAATCACCCATGAATAAAGAGAAGATATATTTTTGTTAATTAGACAATGAGAAGATCATGTATACAATACTAATTCATTACCATTAGTTACTTCATTTTAAAGTCTCAAAATACACACACTTTCATAGTTTGAAGTGGAACAAGTGTATCAAATAAAACATAACTAGTTTGACTTTCCCAACACCAATATACAACCCACAGTATGTCTACGGAGCCTCTAATAGATAAGAAAGAGTAGAAAGATAGAGCCGGTCAGCTATACCTCAATATATAATACATACGAAATAAAAGATACATGACCCCGAAATGAAGTGGGACTCACCAAGTCAGCTGGGAAAAGGGGGTAACGCTATCACTAATCAATGATGCTTCCTGTGGAACCACCTGCATCCATTAAAGATGCAGCGCCCCTGGCAAAAAGGGACGTTAGTACATGACGAATAGTACTAGTATGAAAACCCAAACACATCTTAAAGAATTTGGAAATACAATATGAATGTGATAAATCATGGAAACAATAAAAGGGCTTAGGTAGTCATTAAAGCCATAGAAAATTTATTAAAACCTTTCAATAACATTTATAAATTTCAAGTCGGGGATCCTCTATATCAACCTTTACACAAAGCAGCCCTGCCGCCTCACCCCAATGTGTGCCGGTGGAGGTGCAATCACAATACCACAATCTCTACACAAAGTGGATCTGCATACTCACGCCAATGTGTGCGGGTGGAGGTGCAATCACAATATCACAATCTATACACAAAGCGCCTCTGCCGCCTCACCCTAATATGTGCGGGTGAAGGTGCAATCACAGTACCACAATCTCTACACAAAGCGGCCGTACCGCCTCACCCTCATATGTGCGGGTGGAGGTGCAATCACAATACCACAATCTCTATATAAAACGGCCCTGCCGCCTCACCCCAATGTGCGTGGGTGGAGGTGTAACCACAATACCACAACTTGGATTCTCAAAACAATAACAGTTTGTACAAAAGATTTCTTTTCAAATCAAACCCTTGGCACCTTTGGCCTTAACAAAATATGAGTTCATAAGATTTTATTAAATAGAAAATAAGAGTGTGATCACATTGATTTCGTATAAAAAAACTTTCTTCCCGAAGGGGGTATAACATAATTAAGTAAAAAGAGAGAACCATTAAAATAGGAGGGTTCTAACACGTTATGCAATTCTGGAATCAATTTAGTAGCTTGAATATCCCACATCTGTGGCGTTTCATGTTCGAAATACACACGATGGAGTTTGGTAAGAATACGGGAATCCCGATACTAGAAAAAATGTGTTTAGCCTTCATACCTTGATGGAGCTCTTTAGTGATACTAAAACCTTCCACTACTCTCACAACTCAAGCTACATCAACATAATTCTATTGGACCAATATTTGTAAAAATTTCCAGGTTTTTGGTCATTTTCCCATTTTATCAAACACCTAGAGTGCATAACATCTAACTACCTCTAGTAATGGTGTTTCTTCATCCAACAATCCCCAGTTCCCACCAATAAGAAATACTGCAACATCCTTTTTCCACTAACTACCTTCCTTGCACAATTATAACCATCAGTGAACTCACATCCACCAAATTTTACTAATTAACTCATTACAAAATCTCTACAACACCCAATAATCTAGGTTAAGGACTTATGGCTTCCAATCACCATCCCATAAGTGTTAGCACTTATTTCTTGCTCATATATTCACTAACAATCCATACATGTAGGTTTAATGGTGAAAGATTACCTCTTGTAGACAAAATCTTGAAAGTCAACTTTTGGGGTGTTCTTGAGATTTTGAAGAAATCCTATGGAATACAATCAAAACCATATTGTAACTAGTGATTGAGAAGTGAAATCATCAAAAAACACACTTAAAAACTTACCTTAATTGTGTATGGGAAGCCTTAGCCGGACGGGTGAGGGAGAGAAAAGCCCAAGTCTTGAAATCCTTTTATTTTTCTCTCTCCCTGCTCTGGTATTAATTGTAACGATCCGACCGGTTGTTTTGAGCATTTACGCTTCGCTCGCCAGTTCTCGGGCATGGCTAGCCCCATATGATGTAATATGACTTATGTAAATCGTCGGCTTTGGTTTTCAGGTTAATCAGAATAGATATGGAAGGATGATTCTCAACTTGAAGCTTCAAATTGGAAAGGTTTGACCAAGTTTTAACTTTTTATTATTTGATCTCATATTTGGATTTTTATGATTTGGTTAGCTCCGTTAGCTGATTTTGGACTTGGGAGCGTGTTCGGAATGTGATTTGGAGGTCCGTGGTAGAATTAGGCTTGAATTGGCGAAATTGGAAATTTGGCATTCCCCGGTCGGCAGTGGGAATTTTGATATCGGGGTCAGAATGGAATTCCGGAAATTGGAGTAGGTCCGTTGTGTCATTTGTGACGCGTGTGCAAAATTTCAGGTCATTCGGACGAGGTTTGATAGGCTTTTGGATCGGTTGCGGAATTCAAAAGTTTGGAAATCCTTAGGCTTGAATCCGAGGGTGATTTGGTGTTTCGACGTTGTTTTGAGTGTTCCGAGGGTTGGTATGAGTTTGAATGATGTTATGGGATGTGTTGGCTTGTTTGGTTAAGGTCCCGAGGGCCTCGGGTGTGTTTCGAATGCTCAACGGGACATATTTGGACTTGAAAAGTTGGCAGTTTTACTGGTATTTCTGTTGCAGAAGGTCTTTCTTCGCGATCACGGGGAGAAGGATGCGGTCGCATAAGGGAAAGGTCTGAGGCTGCTTGTTTCTTCTTCGCGTTTGCGAATATGGGTTCGTGTTTGCGTAGGGTGTGGCAGATGAAGCATCGCATTCGCGTTGGTGAGCAGGCGTTCGCGTAGTGTTGGGTCTGAGCTGAGGCGGTGTGGTTATCTCTTTGCATTCGTGAGGTCAGTTCCGCGAACGCGTAGTTCATTCAATGGTGCTTAACGCTATCGTGAGTGGTGTTATGAGATCGCATAGGGTCGTTTAGAGGCATCCTTTTTCTTCCTCTTCGCGATCGCGATGGTACTTCCGCGATCGCGATGGATGTGTATCTGGGCAGATTTAAAAGATTCAAATGAAGGTTCCGAGTTCATAACATAAAATGGAAGTGGGAGCTCGGTAGAAGGCAATTTTTGAAGGGATTTTCAGAGGAGTGATTGGGGTAAGTGTTCTTCACTTAATTTTGGTTAAATTCCATGATTGTGTCTTGATTTTTATCATTTAATTTGGGAATCTGAGGTAAAAATTGGGGAAAAAAGAAGAAAATTTGGAGAGTAAATTTTTGGAATTTGGATGACTAATTGACGTCGGGTTTTGGTAAATTTAGTATGTATGGACTCGTGAGAGGATAAGGATTCTAGTATTGTGATTTTTATCGGATTCCGAGACGTTGGCCCGGGGGCCGGGTTTGGCCAATTTCGGGATTTCGAGTTTAATTTGATAATTTTCGCGTGGGCTTTGTCCCTTTGGCTTGTATTGATGTTATGATTCTGATTTTGGATAGATTCAAGACGATTTGAGGCCGAGTTGGGAGGCAAGGGCATTGCAGAGTAGATTTTTGTCCGGTTCGACGTAAGTAATGATTGTAAATCTAGACCTGAGGGTATGAAACCCCAAAATTTTGTACTGTTTGGATAAATGAGGTGAAGCACATGCTAGGTAACGGGCGTGTGGGCGTGCACCCGTAGGGATTGTGACTTGGTCCATCCCGTGGCAACTATAGGGTCGCTTATTTTGATAAACTCTATATGATATCTATGTGTTTTAGAAATGAATCTGTTAATTTGGGCCGAATGCCATGTTTGGGGCCTTGTGCCGAATTGTTTGGACCCTCAGGGGTATTTTACTACTTTCCTCACATAGTTTTGATTCGAAAGCATACCCTCAATCATGATTTTTACCTGTTTACTTTTGATTCAACTTCATTACTCTGTTTTAAATATATGAAAGTTGTTTGGGCTGAGTTTCCTGATTTTTCACTGAAATGCCCGAGTGGCTGTGAGGTTGATGACTAAGAGAGGTCGAGGAACTGATGGTGAGGATTATATATATATATATATATATATATATATATATATATATATATATATATATATGGATCGGGCTGCACGCCGCAGCGATATGTTGGATCGGGCTGCACGCCACATCGATATAACGCTTGGGCTATCGGAGCCCCTCCGGAGTCTGCACACCCCCAGTGAGCGCAGTCGACTATATATATACGGATCGGGCTGCACGCCACAACGATTATTATTATGAGATATCTATTGAGCGGGAGTGCTGAGTGTGAGTGCTGATTGATGAGAGTTAAGTCACGAGTGACTGAGAGGCTTGCCCGAGAGGCTGTATATACATATGAGTGATACTTTGCCCGAGGGGCTTGCTTATGAACTTACTGTTTCCACCCTTCTTTTATGCGGAGCCTCTATTGTAAAAAAATGTTGAACAAATATTTTAATTAACTTTCATTGAAACTGGAGTTTTTACGAGGTGTTCAAAAATTGAACTACGGATTTGACTCTGATAATTCTATTGAGATTCTATGCTAGATTATGTATATGATTTAAATGCTCATCACTGCACTCAGCCTTTATTTACTTTGGTTACTTACTGAGTTGGCGTACTCACGTTACTCCCTGCACCTTGTGGGCAAATCCAGGTGCCAGAGCATTAGAGTGAGAGTTTTCAGCAGCTTCTGAGTATTTTCGGAGATAGAAAGGTAACTGCACGGCGTTCGCAGCCCTGCCTTTCTCCTTCCTATCCTTAGTGTTATTTATTTCAGTCTTTTTCTTGTATTGAGTAGACAGTATTGGACAATATCTTAGTGGCTCATGACTAGTGACACCAGGATCAGGCAGTGTGGATGTATTTGCATATTTGTTTTTCCGCGTATTTTGTTCATTAAAATGAAAGACTTGTGATCACAACTGATTTGAAAATGAATTTACAAAATGACCTTTATGTTATTAGTGTTGAATCGGCTTGCCTAGTACTGTGATAGGCGCCATCACGACCGAGGTGGTTTGGGATCGTGACATTAATAAGCCAAGGTACAATATTTTTCACTGGTGCTATCTCTGTGCTATAAGGCTTCAGTTCACTAGTTTGCTAAAATTTTCAACTTTCCTCATATGCTATAGCTGCACTATGGGGAGAAAGCTTACTGTATTTCCTTTAGTTTTATTACTTTGGAATTAACATCCAAGTGTTCCGCACTATTATAACACTAAAAATTAATAAAATAATTATCCCCAAGTATCCAAATAACTTTATCCACTTCAGTAATTTCTCATGTAGTTCGGGTCTAAATTAAATTATATTCCTAAGATCAAAATTGATCGTATTAGCTATAGAAATTCACGGGGCCTTACACCAACCCATCGTGATGGCACCAAACACACCTGCTAGGCAGGCCGACAATCACAAAACAACTAAACAATTGAATGGAACATACTTAATAACTCAACAACGGATAAATCTCATAAACATATGATAGAAATAATTGAGACTCTCCTCCAACCACCCCAAAATCTGTTGTCATCGAGTACATGAGCTACTAAGTATCAACATAGTCTAAAACTCTAGTATAACTGTTTGAATAATAGAACAATAGTGAATAAAAATGAAAATATTGAGAGTCAAGGTCTGCGGGCGTCATAGCAGCTACCTCAAGGTCTTCGAGCAGGTACTAGCACCAATCTAACAATTGCCGCATCTAGAAGTAACTGGATCTGCACAGGAAATGCAGAGTGTAGTATGAGTACAACCGATTCAATGTACTCAATAAGTATCGAAGATAACCTTGATGAGGTAAAATAAGCACAAATTATAACTGATGCTAGTTATCACCTATACAGTTTCATCTTTTTAACAAGTACAGAGCAGTAATAAAATCAAGTCAAAAAGCACACGAAGAAACATTTGTGTGTGTATGTACAGTTTCTCAAATACTCTGCTAAGTCAATATTCGGCATATAGAGATGATATGCAGTTAAATCATGTAAATAATCACAGAAATTGCAAGTAAAGATGAAAAGTAAAATTCAAACAAAACACTGGCAAGATTTCCTCAATATCCGCATGTACACCATCAAGAGAGAAATATGAGAGGGTGACTCTAGGGGAATGGATCTATATCCACACACAAGCACGACCAATTCAATGTATTACCAACCCAACGTGGTCACATGCACAATATCATAATCCGCGGGCATGGTCACATGCACAATAACACAATCGGCCCGGCGTGGTCACATGTATAACAATACAATCTGTATGGTGTGATCACATGCATAACAATAAAATGCGTCTGGCATGGTCACATGCATAACAATACAATTTGCTCAGCGTGATCACATGATACGAATCTAAAATTCAGAAGACAAGAAATTAAAGATAAAGAATAGAATTTGAGAATAGACCCAACAATATAGTAATTGAAAAATAATTGATAAAGATCAATCACCCAACAATTACATAATAAAGTGAACCTAAGCTATAGGAATACCTTTAAGTGAAAATGTAATTCCACTTGAAGAACACACCTTGAATAAGTTGTCATCAATAATGGCACTCCACTATTACCCCTCTCAAAAGATAACTCATCATTCATCCAAAATTAGTCTCCCTAATATGAAGGCCTTAAGGGCTATTTATACTAGATTGAGTAATTGACTACAAATGACCCAAATATCCCTAAACTAATTCTAAGAAACTAAGTGTAGTCACTTATTACAAGTATAGCTTCCAATCACATGTAGTCTTCAATTGATGGCAAATTACACATATAATCTTTAATGGCAAAAGTAGCCATCAATTGACATCCAAAGCGCATGTTGGCAATCTTGGGCCGTATCATCCTCCCCTTCTTGAAAAGAATTCGCCCTCGACTTCCCACAAATTCCCCCATTTAATCACTTTAAGCCACTAATTAAATGTTAAAACAAATATGGAATCATGATATAACAATAAATCTGAGTCAAAAACAGTTACCCCGATCCAAGACATGAAAATCCCCTCCAAAATCGCCCAAAACCAAGCTCTACAATTTAAGATGTGAAATAATACTCTAACTCACGATTTGGGAAAACTTTCTGCCCAGGTGCTCTTCTTCGCGATGGCAGAAATTGCCTTGCGTTTTTGGCGAATCAAAAATATATAGAGCTGTCAAATCCTCCATCGCGAACGCGATGTACCCATGACGAACACGATGTGTTCTGTTCCAATGCCTATGCGAACGTGACCCTTCTCCCGTGAATGTGTAGGCTAAAAGCCTGGTGCCCAAGCCAGCCTCAACCTTATACGCGAATGCGAATCCTCAATCGTGATTGCAGTGCACAGACCCACTAGACCTTCGCGAAGGCGTGTCCTTCTTTGAGAACGCGAAGCACAAAACCTCCCACCATTGAACAAATCTACTCGAGCGCGATCCCCATGTCGCGAACGCGATGAAGACTGCACCATACACTAGATCAGCAGTTCTATTTGGCCAAAATGAAGGTGAACTTCGTCTGAATCACCCCGAGGCCCCCGGGACCCTATCCGAACATATCAACAAGTCCTACAACACGATACAAACTCAGTTGAATCTTCAAATCACATCAAACAATATCAAAATCATGCATCGTAACCCAGTTCAAGCCTAGTGAAACTAATGGATTTTCAACTTCTAAAATCGATGTCGAAAGCTATCAAACCAACTTCGATTGACCTCAGAATTTGTGCATTATCATAAATGACACAACAAACCTACTCCAACTCCCAAAACCAAAGTCCGAGCCTGGTATCAACAAAGTCAACTTTCGGTCAAACTTCCCAACTTTCCAACTTTTACCAATTCAAGCCGAAACGACTTACAGACCTCCAAATCTATATTTGGACATAGGCCTAAGTCCAAAATCACCATACAAAGCTATCAGAACCATCAAAACTCTATTCCGGAGCCGTTTACACATAAGTCAACATTCGGTCAACTCTCTCAAGTTAAGTTTCCAACCTTGGGAGTAAGTATCCCAATTCATTTTGAAAAATCCTCAGAACATAACCAACCACTCCGGCAAGTCACATAACCACAAATGAACATAGAATAAGTAATAATTAGGGGAACATGGCTACAATACTTAAAATAACTGGCCGGATCTTTACAGTAACATAGATTAAAGATTAATATTGATATTACTAGTCTTTGGCTTTGTAGAGAACTTGTGATATTCTCTTGGGGCTTGTCCTTTTTTGTTCTACCTCGAACAATTACTTGAATATCTTTGTGTAACGACCCGACTGTCATTTTATATATTTGTGCCCCGTTTCTCCTTTTGATGCTTCACACACGTGTGATTTAGGTTTAATTACTTGCTGGGTTAATTGTTTTTGTTCCAGAAATATTTAGGCTTGATTTAGACCCTTTGGCTTTTAGAAGCCTAAGTTGATAATATTGACCAAACTTTGACTTTTGTGAAAACGACCCTGGAGCGATAATTTAGGGCTCTGATTGATTGGTATCGTGATTATAGATTTGGGGGTATGCCCAGAATCGAATTCGGAGAATCGTAGGTTGATTTCTGTTGTTTTGCCAAAAATTGACAATTTGAGAAGTTTGACTGTAGGTTAGCTTTTGGCTATCGGGTTGGGAATTTGATTATGGTACTTGGAATAGGTCTGTTATGTTATTTAGAAATTTTTTTGCAAAATTTGGTAGCATTTGGCATTGATTCGATAGGATTCTTATGCTTAGTTGTAATTCTAGAAGTTCTTAAACATTACTTTAAAATTCATGTGTTTTGGAGTCCAATTTGTAGTTGTAGATGCTATTTTTGTATTTTCATCACGCGAGCAAGCTCGTATGATATTTTTAGACTTGTGTGAATGTTTCAGACGTGATTCGGATCGTTTTAGACTGAAAACGGAAAATCTGGTGTGCTGGTGCTCTGATGTCGCAATTGTGAGCACCATTTCACAATTGCGAACATGGCAGGGGTGGCTCAAGTGTCGCAATTGTGAGACTAGCTAGTTTCACAATTGCGAGGACTGTCAGGATTGGGGTAGGACCGCAACGACAATTGTGTCGCATTTGCGACGAGGACAGGCTTCGCAAATGCGAAGCTATTGTCACAATTGCGACTTCCTCTACGCTGCAGTGGCTGCATTTGCGAGAACTTCTTTGCAATTGCGAGGCTGCAACTGAACAAAAGTTAGAAAAGTCGGAATTTAGGTCTCAATTTTTATATTTTAGAATCTTATACTCGGTAGGAGACGCTTCGGCGAGGGCGTTTTTATCTACAAACATTGGGTAAACTAGTAAATATAAAACAATATGGTATAATATATTTCGAAGTTCACATCAAATTGATATAAACAAGTGAGCAAACTAAGTAGTTGCTGCGCTCATTAAGGATATGAATTGACAAGGAGAGAAGACACATTTCAAGTTTTCAACCACCACCGCTCCTTTCATTCTCCTAAAAGAGGGTAACACACCAACCTCCACTTTCTAAAGTAAAAGTAACGATACTATTTTATACTCCACATATGAATACTTTCATCAAACGGTCATTACCTTTTTTCTTTTAGTTGTACTGCTATATACAAGTAATAACTTTCATTTTTTGAGCTAGCGCTTGACATAAATTTGGTTAAAGTTTAAAAAAAGCGTTTTAAAAGTTGTGTTGAAAAATAAGTTTTGAAAGTTGAAGTTGTGGACATGCATTTTATTTGAAAAAATTAATATTTTGTGAGCGGAAGAAAAAATCACGGGCAATTTTTGGGAACTTGAATTTTTTTCAAAATTTACTAAAAAATTGATCATATTTCATGAACAACCAGTATTTTAAAAAAAAAAGTAACAATGAAAATGTCAAAATCTATGACGAGACGGGGGATAAATGTAGTGAGGGAAAACTAGGGTGTATCGACCTTTCAATAACAAAGACTTAAGTTTACATTAAAAGGATAAAAAAATAATTAAATAAGCAAGTAAAGGAACATATTGGGAGCGTGTGGAGACAGAAAGTGAATCATAAAAAGAGAAAGCTTCAACTTTCTGTCTTTCCATTCCTATCGTTTCATCCCCTTTCTATTGTACTTAAACAATTCCCATTGTGTTCTTCTACCACATTACTTACATCTTTATGAGGACATATTCAGGAGAACAAGCCCTACAAGAAAGATATATCAACTTTTCTTTGTTCTTACTCTAGAATCAGTTACCAATGTTTCTAAAAACCTCCATTTCCTCTACCAAAAAGCTCTTCCAAAAAACCCTAGATAGTGTCAAATCCTTTTTCGCCGGTGGATACCAAAAGCTTCCACAAAGCCCTCCATGCAGTCCCCTATTTCTTTGTGCTGGCGGAGCCGATACCAATGTCAGCCGAAGCTACACAGAGCTGGAAAAATATTATACCGACTTCAGTGCCCATTGGGATTACGGAAAGGACAAACCCAAGAGGAAAAGCAAGAATAAAATAATATCTCCATCAGCAATTATCTCAAGGAAAGAAGACGACGTTCACCAAAAGATCGTTAGGTTCACCAAAGTGAGCCCAAGAAAGAGTAATTATCAGGTTTTGGAAAAAGAACGTCAAGATCATGATAGTTGTCAAGTTCTTGGCTCAAATGATGATTTAAAGAGGAAGAAGATTATGTATGAAGGAAAGAAGAAATGCCACGAATTTCCGAGTCCAGGAGATGACTTAAGAGAGGAAAGGAGTTATTTGGTGGCTCAAAAGCTAAAGGAATTGAAAATGTTAGAGAAGAATAACGAAGAGCACGGTTGGGATATTGAAGAAGTTCTTTATTACTACTCGCGTCTCACTTGCCCGACTTATGTTGAAATTGTTGACAAGTTTTTCATGGAAATGTACTCTGAACTTTTCAACCAGCAAGCGTCTTCTTTTGGGTATATTAATCATAATATGAGCCTCCAAAGAGTTAACTTGTATTAACTAGCTGCGTGATATCTTCTTCTGTTTCTTCTTTTGTTGATTTTCTAGTGATCATCTGGAAAATAACACGAATACTTAGCTTGTCCATTATTCAGTTGTCTTGCTTCCTCATTGTTCTAGCTTTTTCTCACAAAATAAATAGGAGTAATATAAAAGGAAAGAAAAAAGAAGAAAATTGTCACTTCGATGTCGACCAGTCTTAGTTTCTTTTTCCTCAATAGTATATTTTCTATATGATTATTAATTCCTTAAAAGAAAACATTTAATTCAATTACGGCTTTGTTTCTCTCGGTTGAAGTGTATAGGATAAAATATGTTTATATTAAATGATCGCACGAGAGAGTGACACATGGAATCGAAGACAAAAAATAGTTGAATCCGAAAGCGACGATACAGTATGTTATCGGAGAGAATGATACTCACAAAGATGAAATAAATGTCTGCCACCCGTTAGCATTTAGTGATGAGTATTTTATAGTATTAAGTACACGGCCCGTTAAAAGGGATATGACATTCACTGCCTGCCGTTACACATTCTTCAATGCCCTCATAATTGACAGTAAAGGGTCACTTGATCCTAGGACCCTGTTCACTAGGTGCAACTATAAATAATGAGCTCTATTATCATTGTAAAGGACACGAATTTTCTGGCAAATACACACTACATTCTATTCAAAGCTCAATATAATGTTGATCTTCTTGTTTACTGATATCGTTGCTATTGTGCCCGGAAGCCCTGCTCCCGGAAATACTATCTCTGCTACTTTATCTCCATATCTCAAGGATAAATATTATATTTTTATTTAATTCATCTATTATTTTAGGATCAAATTAATTCACTTATCTATTGTCACACCTCCCTTTTTACACACCTACCCCGAAGGATAATGTATAGTGGAGTTTTTCTATTTAAAGTGACATCATTCGAAATGGGATTATTTATTTGATTTAGAGTCGCCACTTGGGATAGGATTGGCTTTTGGTGTCCCAAGTCACCGATTTAATTTGAATCCCAAATCGAGGAAAATTTCGACTTCTCAGTTGGAGTCTGCGAACCAGAAATTCTGAATAAGGAATTCTGTTGACCCGAGGGAAGGTGTTAGGCACCCCCGGATCCCCTGGTTCTAGCACGGTCGCTTAAATTATCATAAATGGCTAAAATCTGATTTTTATACATGTTATCCTATAGTGCAATTTAAAAATTATTTACCGCTTTTAATTGAAACTTTAAGAAGGTGAACGTTGTTTAAAAACATATTTTCGGATCACGTCACATGAAATGCACCCGGATCCTCGCCATATTTTTAGTCAACGTTTTTGGATTTGGATTTGGGTTGCATGAAATGCACACCCGTATTTAGGAAGGTAAAATTATTAAAAAGCGCGCCTAAAGTGACTAACGTATTATTATCTTTGCAGGAGGCCGTGAAATTAGCTAAACGGCACGTCCCGAATTCTAAGTATTTTGATATAAGCATTTAATGAGGGCCCCGCAATTTTGTGTGTTTTGTTTGGCGAGGCTCATCTCACTTTATTAATTTTAAAGGCACGTCCTAAAGTAACTATGATTTTCTATTTTTATTATTTGTCTCTAAAGGGCTAATTGATTTACATCTATAAATTCAAACCTCAAATTCAAGTCCGAATTCAAACAAAACGGAGGACCCTTTTAATTTGAACTCGCCACCTAATTCGAAATCCAAATTTATACTTGCGAATCGATTCCCCATATTCCTAATACATTTTTAAGGGTTTTGATCTATAACAAACTTTTTGGGCCTTGAATGCAAATCAAGTATCGGGCTTCACTTATAGGAATAAGAGTCAATTGGAACTGGAAATAATCAAGTATTTGAGCACTAGTATTTTCAGAAAAAAAATGGGACCCATTAAACTAATATATTGATTTTCATGTGCGCTGTTTGAACTCATTTTGTACATATCAAACTATCTAGACCTATTTTCATAACTACTGAACATGAATTAACTACACCACACTTCACACCTAGTAATACTGTATTTATAAATCTATTTGGATCTATTGAAAACAAATTAACTCCATTACACTTCTTAACTAGTGCCACAACCTAAAATAGATTAAAGTGCTGGCTACGTAAAACTCGCATGTTTGTAAAATCAGCTCAGTAATCCACCAATTCAAAATCTATAATACACAGTCCAAATTAACAGTCCAAAACGCATTTATTTACTAACGTCTACTGAACTGAACTGTAAACAATAAACAACATTCAAATAAGCCTAGATTTGGCAGTTTTCCATTTCAACTTCAATTGGAGCTACATGGAAGCAATTTGAGGGAGTGTACCTGGTATTTGAAAATATAAGAGAAGAAAAGAAGGTCAGCGGTTGAAGACAAGCTAGCAGCAATAGAAAACCAGCAATGAATGAGCAACAGGTAGCCCAGGAACGATTGAAAACAAAGAGACCAAAGCAATCATCCCTAAACCAAACTCAAACAGCACCCCTTTATCCAAAATGAACCCAGAAATCAGCTACAAAACCACGTTGAACTACCAGCTAGCTCGAATCACTCAGATGTGACAGAAAACTGAAAGTGATTCAAGGATATGCAATGAAACAGTAATATTTTGGATTTTTCCTTTGTTTTTTTTTTTGAGGATCTAAATGATCTAATCTAATTGGAAAGAGTTTCAGATTTTCAAGTTAACAATTTTGGATTTGGTTTTGAATTTTGAATTTTAGGTATTCAAAGATTTTGGGGAATTTTTTGGGGGAATTTTAGAGGGCTGACATTTTTTGGGAATTTTTTCGAGATTGAAACTTGTGAATTAAGGCATTGGACATGCCTTTTATAGGCAAGGATAAGGGCAGCCCTCAGATTTTCAGTTTTGCATTTTCCATCCTTTCCTAATTTTCATTTTTGCTTAAAAGTCCCTTATTTCCTTACTTCTTTCTCAAGTTATAGCCACTAAACTTCCTAAAATTCTGTTTTGAACCCTATCTAGAATGTTCCAGAGATTTCTACTAGTTGCTACCAAGATTCTTTCTATCCAAAAGCCTATACTACCCTTGAACTTTAACCTGAATTACTAACTATGTCGAACTAACCCTGACCCCTCCCTGCCCTAGTTAAAATTCAACTATAGTTAAAAAAACTAAGTTATTCAGCCATATCCGATCACCTAAACCTAATTACTTTGAAAACACTGAATTAAAGAACAATTACCAATCAAGATCATGCATCGAAGAACTAATTCGAACCATTACTACAAAAGCTAATTACGGAACAATTACTGAGCTGGAAATTAACTAAACATCGATTCAAAACAACTAATTAGAGTATTAGTGATTAAACAAAATCAAAGCAAAACTGAAAAACCAAACCAAAAAAAAAAAAAAATACGGATGCAAAACTGATCTTAAAGGGAAAACCTAGGCTAAATTATTGACCAAATATGCAGGAAATTAATTCAAATGTTAAAGCGACCTAATTAGGCTAAGTGATTAATCCAAACAGAAACTTAACTAAAATTTAAACGAACTAAGGGGATTCAGGGAGAGGGAAAGGAGACAGAGAAACAAAATATGAGCAAAAGATACAGAAAACTCACCATCCTAAAAGCTTAAATCCCAATTTGACCTTCTGATTCCGTCCCCAAATAACATTAGTCCTTTGTTCTTAGCAAGAACGAACGAGTAACATTATTAGAGAACGGAACCAAACCAAAACTCCAAAAAAAAAACGGACCAGAAGCCTAGCATGCTCAAGTCTCGAATAAGACTTTTCAGATTCAAAATTCGAGGGATTTGAATGGCATTCGAGGGATAAGGACGCCGGAATCAAGATGAGGGAGGGGAGGTGACCCTAGGGTATTAATTTGGTGGGATTTGGACACGGGCGCCGCCGTGCACGGTGGTGGCGGCGCTAGGATTTGACTTATTCGAGGTGTTAGGGTGATATTTGGAGGGAATCAATGGGGGATATGGAACGGGGAGGTGAAGGAGGAGGGGTGGTGTAAGTTTCAGGGTCGTTGGACAAACGCCGCCGCCGTGGGCGATTTTCGACGGCGGAGTTAGGGCGGAGCCGGCGGAGGGGAAGGAGGTACGAGGAAGAGAAGCCTGTCTTTTGGGTTTTCCATTTTTTAAGACACTTTTATTTTAATCTATCACCAATCATGGGCCGTTGGATGAGAGCAAAGGGACGGGCAAGATTGATTCTAGCCTAAAGATATCAAAACGACGTAGTATTGGCATGATACTACGTCGTTTGAATGGTGTGGGGCAATGAAAATTGGACCGGGCATATGTGCGGATTGGGCTAGACGGGTGTGGGTTGGCACATTATTTCAATTGGGCTAGCTGAATATTGTGAATAAATGGCCCAAAATGACTGGCCTGTTTTCTCATTTATTCCTTTTTTGTGTATTTTACTTATATATATGTTATTTATTATTTTTTCGAATTTTCTGATTTTATTGTGTAAAATAAAAGACCCAAATTAAATCCACTAATTAACTAATTCCTAATTTAAGAGAAAACTAAATCAAAAAATGTAAAAATGCAAAGTTTAAGATTGTAAAAAGACTATTTTGTTATTTTCCTTTTATTTCAAATGATGTTTAATTAATATAAAAATCTAGAATTAGGTCCTCAATGCAAGTATGCTATTTTTGTATTTTTCATGAGTTATATCAATCAAAAAATGCACAAAATGCAAACAATCACAAAATCATGTAATTAATTCCCTAAAATTCAAATAATAAAAGAAAAATTCTAGTTCTAATGAATTTATAGGAGTAATTTAAGAGCGGCAAAAATCAAGTGCTCACAGTATATTTATCTTATAAAAAATAATATTAATATTCATATTGGGAAGAAAACTTATGCTAATAAGATGTTAGCCACGTATTTACAATTGGTTAAATTGAATCTTATTGTAAAAAAAATATTATTTATCAATATGAAGATTTGAGTATCTTAATTCAAAGTTCTAAAATATTTCTACTGTTAAAAAATAGATAGTCTTTCTTTCCATTTTTATAAGGATTTAGTATTTTTGTTTTCTTTTTTCTATAAACTTCAATATTGTCTAAACGAAAATAAGATAGTAAATCCACAATTAAAAATATTTTTGGGGCCTCAAAATTTAGGGGCCTAAAGCAAAAGCTTTATTAACTCCTTTTATGTGAATATATTTGCCCCTTACTCTTGTGGTGTGTTCTTCCGGTCTTTGGTCGCGATCTTTAAAATCAATTGTAGCTTTTATTTGACAGAAAACCTCATACATCTTGCCTCCAGATATGAGGTCATAAGTACTCCCTCCGGTCCAAAATAAGTGATTTTTTGGATGTTTTCGCACAAATTAAGAAATCCACCTTTTAGCATTAATTAGCAATGGAATTGACCATATTAACCTTTACTACCTCACATAAACACTCCTAACACATATTCCAACACCATTTACTTCAAGGACAATGTAGGAAAAAAATAATTAATTCATTCTTGAAATCTGAAAAAATCACTTATTTTGGACCATAAAAAAAAAGGTCAAAAAATCAGTTATTTTGATCGGAGGGAGTACCTCCAACTGCCCAAACACATACACACCTAGTACGAGCCATAAATACTTCCTTTGATCAATTATTGATTGCTTTTCTATTGTACTTTTTTTATCCTTTCTTCGACTCCCGGGTTCATTAGTTAACGTACTTCGTTTGTCTTTTCATCAAAATTCTAAACTACAATTATCTCCTCATAGAATTGAAAAAATTCCATCAGTACACTGATTCAGATAGGTGTTTTTATCTGTTGAAATTCAGATAGGTGTTCCATCAAGGGAAGAACTTGGACAATATTTGCTAACCATCGAAACGAATTGAGAGTGTTCAGGTTTGGCAAGTTCTTCAGAAGTACCGTATCTTGCAAGTGTTTCCTGTGCTTTCATCAAAATTGTTTGTAAATACTTTCCTTGAGCTTCAACTCTCAGTTGTAAATGTCTTTGTACCTGAAAATTATGGATCAGCTTGTTAAATTTACCCTATCAGGTACGGGTGTTAAATGGGCGGGTGAGATCAATTTTGGGCGGGTCAAAGCCTAAAAGTTACTTGGGTTAGAATGGATTAGGTCACGATGGGCTAAAATTTGGTCATAGCCCAACCCGCCTAACTTTTACCAAACTTTAATTTTTGAGACTGATTCTGGACACTTCATTCAGCTTTTGACTAGTTGGCTTCTCATGTGCATGTATATATCAGGAGTGACAAGGGAGACACTCTCAGTGCATCGTATAACCACATAGTGAGTCCCCTGTCACTACTGTTGTTGGCACGGAGGTGACCCATAGCTTCTCTACAAACAAGAATATCATCACTGTCAGAACTCAACAACAATTGGATCCTTTGACCACAGCGAAGCAAGGGTTAACTTTGGCGAGGCAAGTGCTCTGGTTCACCATGAGTGGCGTCCAAGGTCTCTTTTTACCATTTCAAGAGAAGTAGACACTAAAGCTGTTGACAAAAGTGTCAATTGGACTGGCCTTGGCTCTCATGTCATAGGCTAGTCAGAGGTATAGAACAGTCGTACAATTAGAGAACTTGTTTTTGTGGCAATCTGTTGGTGGTTTTGAAACTGTATATCATTGGCTAGTCCGTTTACTTGTCAGCCGTCACAGTTTTGCACTTGTCTATCTTTTAAAATGTTTCTCCAGCGTACCAAAGAATCTAAAACAGGCGTCTAACTCATGACTAAAGAATTTCCTATTCTTCTTCCACTATCCTTTTGTTAGGATAAGATCTTACAGTAGTATTATTTCAAGTGTCATTTTTTCCAGAGGATGGTGATGTTTGGGCGGTGCATTGGGTTGGCTTGTGCGCACCTCGACTTATTCCATCTGTTACTTAGTGTTTTTATCTCCAATAGGATTTGAACTTCAATCCTCACGGTTTTTTCACCTAATTTATTGATCACTAGACTACACCTTTGAATAGGGGTATTCAAACCGAACCAGAAAACCGCAGCAAACTGAAAGTCAAATCAAACCGATTAAAAAACCCGACTAGGTTTGGTTTGATTTGGTTTGGCATTGAGTAAAAAAACCCGAACCAAACCGGCATATAAATATATAATTTTTATATATACTTTTAAGATGAATTTTCTTTAAAAAATGTAGAAATACTTGAAATGCTCTCGTGGGATGTACTAATATTTAATAGAACTATGAAGTGCATTCATTTTTATTTACTATAAATAATGGGTTGTATCACTTTCTTATCGAGTGTTACTGAAATGCGTCAATCATCTCTTTGTTCTTTCATATTCATATGTCAAGATTTCTTATATATCCTTTTCAAATTTGAAATGGTATTTCGATAATTTAAATTAAATAGAATATATCATTATTTAGGTATTATCTTGTTTTTTATGTTTAATTATTAAATTCAGTTAACTTTGAAAGCGTACATTAATGAAAAATTATTATTAGACAACTAAGAAAATAACTATCATGTGTTACTAAAATAATTCTCCCATAAAAATATTTTAATAGATCATATGTTTATCAATTTTTTTAAGTTGTACTAAACATATATTCATTTATCAAAACTTTATCTACAACTT
The DNA here is from genome assembly GCF_001879085.1 of Nicotiana attenuata. Classification (NCBI taxonomy): domain Eukaryota; kingdom Viridiplantae; phylum Streptophyta; class Magnoliopsida; order Solanales; family Solanaceae; genus Nicotiana; species Nicotiana attenuata. The sequence goes on from NW_017670238.1 coordinate 648,898, forward strand.
TAACAAAGTAAGATTAAAAAATATTCACGTAAAAAAATCCGAAAAATCCGACAAAATCGAATCAATCCAAACCAATATAGTTGATTTAATTTGATTTTGATAAAAACCGAATCAACCCAGCCTATATACACCTATCACCTTTGGTTGTTATTTCAAGCGCCGTTTGATTTGGTTGCAATATGGAAATTTATTTCAAGCATCATTTGAGTAGGTTGCAATATGGAAGTGGCTTGAAAGCACTGCGTGACCCTCACGCACCAATGGAAAGACTAAACGTGGTTCTTGAAATTAGTCGTATAAGTCGACCAACTTTTCCTTTTAATTTAGAAAAATTAACCTAAATAGCCACACATTCAACCGCTTAAATTAAAATAATCGATGGTGGTATATGTATAATTTAAGTATTATATATGTATCATTATGAATAATTAATATATTAACTATATATATGACCAAAAAAAATAAATAATGAATATGACAGATTATTTATCATATGGCTAATTTGTTTTTTTTATGGAGGGGCTGATCTAATCAAACCTAGATATACTAACAGCAAGACTTTTGTGGTACCCTCTCTTAGGGCTGTGCACGGATCGGATCAGATCGTATTTAGCACATTTCGGATTCGAATTTTGGATTTCGAAATTCTAGAAATTGCAATCCGAATCCGACCCGAATTATATCGGATCGGAGCGGATTTTAAAGTTTGGATCGGATCGAATTTCGGATCGTATTATTATGCCTCAAAGTGCAAACTAATATGTATATTTTATTTGTAAAAGAGTCAATACATTAAGAAAAATTCATATTTATGCAATTATGAGAGTTCTATGGTGCCAATATAGCTAAATCTAGCAATTGTAAAGGTAATAATTTGGAGAAAGATGTAAAGGAAGTACTGACTATCTGAAATTAAAGTGTAGTATTTATACATTGCCTAATAATTTCGGATTTCGAATCGGATCGGATTAAAATATACCAATCCGAATCCTATCCGAAATTCAAAATTTTAATAAATACAATCCGAAATCCGATCCAATCCGAAATCCGAAATTCGAAATTGAATGGATCAGTTTGGATTTCAGATAACCGATCTGAATGAACAGCCCTACCCTCTCTCCCCACCTATGTGCGTTGCTACATTGCCACATCTTTGGCAATTACCAAGGCAGGGGAAACTATTTATCCGTCTTGCCCCTACCTATTTTTTTAATACCTAGTGCCAACCAAATGAAGTTAAACTAAGCTATTAAATCAAGCCAAGCAAAACCAATTAAAGCCAATCCAAGCAAACCAAGCCAAATCAAGTCAATTCAAGCCAAGCCAAATCAAGCTAAGCTAAGCCAAAAGGGTAATGGGTGGTAGGTAAGGGTAATTAATTTTAACTGGGCAGGTATATATTGTAAATAGTTTTCAAATAAGTAGAAAAGAATAATTATTTTAAGCTCAATGAATTGCATAAATTCGAATCAGGATACAGTGACGGCTCAAGGCCAAAGCCACTAAAACAAAGATTTTAGGCCCCTAAATTTTTGGGTTCCTTTTTTTTAATTATTATTAATAGTAGGTGGTATGACTAATTTCTGTAAAATTATTTAATATCGTAAGGTAAAAATTATTACAAATCTTTTATAAAAATATGGGAAGAGAACTTTTTAGCCTTGTGATTGACCAGCAATGGCGGATGTAGCCGTAGAGCTACGGGTTCAACTGAAAATTGTAATCTTAGAAGGAACATAGATATATACGTGAAAAATAATAAAATTTTGACAAATATTATATTTTGAACCTATTATTTTAAAAGTTAAACTCATCAAATTAAAATTTTAGATCTGCATACATTGATTAGCTATATTATCAATTGAAAAAAAGATTTTGAAAATTTTTGATTAAAAATTTTCTAATAGAGGGATATTTTCATAATTACCTATGGATTTTAAAAATATTCCATAATCTACAACTTATAATAGAATAACATATTCTACAACAAATGTATAAAACATATACGTACTTTAAAAACGGTAAATCATCATCATACTATATTATAAGTGTGAAGACCCTAAGTCAAAATTAAAAGACTAAAATATCCTTCAAAAGTTGAATGACCAAGTTACCCTTTACTTAATGATTTATTTGAACTAACTTTATGTGGAGCAATTTATTAATTAGGTTAATTAACTTTAAGTCAAAAGTTAATTTACAAACTTACCTTGCCGTTATTCATGATGTTAATGAATTAGCTCATCCGTTGAAGAAAACCAACAAATATACAATTAAATTGTTAATAAATTATCACAAGCGATGAAGAAAATCATGAGACACTCGATGAAGTAGTGCAGATAGAGGTAAAGACATACATCAAGGTGTTAAAGCAGATGGTGTAGTCGAGCTTAGATGTTAGAGGTAAAAAACTTTTTAGGGATACGTACATAAGGGTAATTTTGGAAAAATAAATTAAATTTTTTTTTGATTATATTAATGGACACTTATTTTGAACCAAAATAAAAAGAAAAACTGGTCACTTATTGTGGATCAGATGGAGTATTAAAAATGGTATCTGAGTAGTTATTTTTCACAACTATTTAAGAACCTAATCTTGATACGGCAATAGAAATCGATCCAGTAATTTGTTATCAAGTAAGGATGGCATGCAGAATTTGGTTTGTATCTGAATAGTCTGTTTTTTTCTTTTTTTTTGCTACACTATATATGGATATGCTCTAAACTCTTTGAGGTCAATGGAATATGGTAGTGTTAAACCCACAGTGCTTTCCTTATTGTACTTCCTTACATATATATATATATTTTATTTTTATCTCGAAGTGCATCTGATTAGCTTTTATCATTTTATGTGGAAGAAAGTTGTCTTTCTTCCATCACTACTTGGTCAATTTCCATGGCAATATTTAAGTATTGACAGTCTACTAAAATATAGAAAAAGGAATATTGAATGTTTCATTAGCAACCAATGAAAATGATATGAATCTAAACTCTAAAGTATCACTCGCAATACATATATATAGTTTACGATATTCTTTTGCAACTACTTTTGCTTTCTAAATTGATTCGATGTTCAAAAAGTTATTTGAATAACTACGCAGTGTGCAAAAAAGAGGACAATAAGGAGAGATTTATTTTCATCCGGATATCTTTGAATACCTTAGGCTTGCTTTCTTTCTCAACATCATTTTAGATGTTCATGACTGGCGACACCCTGATGTCGGGCTGTGTTTTATTCCGCAAACTGTTTTGTTACCTTATTTTGGGATTTTATTCTGTTAAAGACTTAGTATTTATTGTTTTAATCGCTTTGAGATGAATTGGGAGTGTATCGGCTGGCCTTGTCTTCACGAGAGTCGCCATCACGACTGGGTCCGGGTTTAGGATCTTGACAAGGTGAGACCAGATTTTATCTGTCTTAACCTCATTTATTTCTAACCGTTAAAAAAAATAGGGACAAAGCATTTTAGTTGTGAAAGTGTTATTACGTAATTTGGGTCAGTGTAGGCCTTTTAAACAGTTGGCATGCAACCAATTTTGTAATTCTACTTCTTTCGCATGTATGTTTTCATGCAATTTGCCTTCTATATTATATTATATAAACTTTATTAAGATATCTCTATTGATATAATTTGTGTTTTATTTATTGAATACTTCCTTTAAATGATTTATGTTGGAATCTCACGTAAACTAAGCAATACTCATATGTAATATATGCAGACAAATACATGAATGGAGGGGTGCTCCAGCGAGTTATTCTAGATGTTGGAAGTTTAAAGATTGGATATATGATATCAACTATCAAGTGATACAACACTCTAAATAGAAAGTTACATGCTCGGTAGAAGAAACAGAAAAAATTCAGCATATGTATTTTCAATAATCTTGTTGACAATTAAAAAAAGAATAATTGAAACCAAGTTGAAAATACGTCATTAAATATGGTCAAATAATGTTATATGCATAATTGAGCATTCATTGAGTAACTTTGATGACAAAGTTTTTTTTATGTCTGCCGCCTATACTTAATTCTGCAATATCTTTTTGTGGCTAACATAGATTATCTCATGGAATAAAAATAATAGAGAATAATAAAGTGATCAAATCACGAGAAATTAAAACATAAAACTGTCTCCTTGAATAGTTGGATATAGTCATGCTTTCTTTCACTGATTAATATTAATTTAGAAATATACGTGCATCCCACGTGTCCAGTAACTAGTTTCCTAATAAAGGGGAATTCTATTTTGAAACATATCCCATAATTAGCTCATAAGAATAATTCAATTTATTAAATATTGATTAGTACTATAAATACATTAGGTTACCATTATAACATTATCTCTTACACAATACATCCTCCATTAAAATAGGGACTTCATAAATATAGTTGCATAATTTCGGATGAAAGCTTCTCCATTCTTTCATCCTTATCATCTATACAATATTAATAATACAAATACTATATGTTAGTATACAATATACAATATACATATATATAAAGCTCTTATATATACTGTATATTATATATAAGAATAATAATAATAATATACAGTATATATAATATATAATAATATACAATAAATATTATATATAACTATACAGTATATACAATAAATATTATATATAACTATACAATATACAGATATTAATTAACGCTTTCAAAAATACATAGAACAATTTTAATATAATCTACCTTTAATTTATAAGTGTATACACATAAATAAGTATTATACAATATCCTACATACAGCATTCAGTATATAACATTGTGGGGGGAGAAGACAAGTTGTGAATGATTCCAATTCAACTCCGTTTCTGAAGAAACTAGAGAGACTTGTGACATTATTTTGATGAGAGAGAAAATATGTAATTTTAAATTTAATGTAGTGATATGCTTTAATTGGTGTAATCCGTATTTTTTAGGTTCAATATTGAGTTTTAAGAGAGAGATATTAGGGATGAAAAGTTATGTATAATTTAAATAAAAAGGTAAGATTTTAAAATAAGTTGTATTATATATAATTTTCAAAAAGTGATTGTAAGTTATTTAAATAAGTCTTATAAAAGTTGTATTCTATGTAAATTCCTCATAAAGATTTTAGTTTAAGCCACTGACTTTTTTAAGCCGTCCAATGACTAGGAGGAAGAACTAAAGAAGAATGAGTTTGAGAGAGGCGAAAGCTAGAATGATGGATGATCAATTATGCTTCAATTCGTAGATTCAATGATACAAGAATTAAGTTCTTGTATTATGGACTAGTTGAACGTTAAATGTCTAGAAAAAGGTCGATATATAAAAGGACATAGAAGAGTGATGTGGCATCTCTCTATTTATTTTTTTGTCCATTTTTGGCTTTTTCCTTCTATTTTCTTATTAAAAAACTTACAGTCTTTTATAATCCGTTCAAATACAATATGCGAAGAGTCACATTTATACTCACAAGTCACAACCGTTCCTAAGAAAGACATTTATAGACACAGCCGTTACTTTCAAGGGAGATTTACATAATTACTTATGGTAGTTCCCAATAAAGAAGGAAATCAATTCTGAAACATATCTCTACATCAATCTGTCCCTAAATATTCTCCATTACATCAAAAGAGTTATTAAACTACAGTACTATCGCTCAGTTTTACTTAAGTGTCACATAAAATATTACCTTTGTTTCCTCCTAGTCACTCACTTTTGTGGTTTACCAGATTATTAGCAAAAACTTCGTGTTCATGAGCAGAAACTGTCAGGATAAAAAATAACAGGGCGTCATGAGAAACCTAATAGATGCAAACCTTGAACGGCGATATATCAGACACAGAAAAATATACTAAAATATGCATAAAAATATGGTTTGGCCTATATATGAAAAAAAACATAAGATCATATTGAGAGAAAATTCCCCCTAAACAAAACTCTCTAAACGACCACATTGTGCATGCTATTGTATGTTCTAGTTGTGAGAAGGATTTCTTCAATTTATAGATGTCCAAAACTTTTTTTCCCAAGAAGGCCAAAATTATAATTTCCTTTCAGGAAAAATAAAAGCAATTATGGTAATACTTTGACTTTCCTTTAAGAGAAAAGTGAAACTCAAATATGGTAAGAAAATCAGAGCAAAACCCTAACCTTTTTGGGCCTGATTTTCGGACAAGATTTGATTCACCTTCTTCACGTGCATTATCTTCATCATTGCTGCTTGTCATGGTTAAAAATAGGTATGGGTTAAAAGTTGGAGCGTCGTGCATTGAAAGTGAACACGAGTTAAAAGTATTGGAGTCCTACATTAAAAGTAAGCAAGGTTAAAAGTGGAGTACGTTAAAAGTGAGTAGGGTAAAAATGAGAGCCCATGTATTAGAAGTAAGCATGGGTTAAAAGTATTAGAGCCCAACAGTAAAGGTCGTGAGCAGGGTTAATAGTGGCGTCATGCATTAAAAGTAAGCATGAGTTGAAAGTTGGAACCCACAAACATGGGTTAAAAATGATTTTTGTTTTAAAGATGCAACAACATGTATGTTGAAAATTTATGGTTGAAAGTGTGTCTCCACATGTAGTACTCAAGACTTTTTTTTTGGATAAAAATGTTTATTATCGTCAAATTGGTTATTGCTTGATCTGAACCCGCCTTGAACCTGTCTCCAACCTCGTTGAACCATTAGCTCTGATACCACTTGTTGAGATCGAAAATAACAGGGCGTCATGAGGAAGCTAATAGTTGCAAACATTGGATGGCGATAAACAGGCACGCAGAAAAATATACTAAAATATGCATAAAAATATCTTGGCCAATTGTCCTACATATGAAAAGAAAACATAAGATCCTATTGAGACAAAATTCTCACCCTAAACAAAACTATCTAACGATCAACGACTACATTGTAGATACTATTGTATGTTCTAGTTGTGAAATGATGTCTTCAACTTATATATGTCCAAAATTTTTTTCTCAAGACAACGAATAACCAAATATGGAAGAGAATTATATTTTCCTTTCAGAAAAAATTAAAGCAATTATGGTAATACTTTGACTTTATTTTAAGAGAAAAGTAAAACTCAAATATGATAAGAAAAACAGGGCAAAAATCCTAATAAAAACACAATTAATATTCATTTTGTTTAAGATAACTAATTATGGTCTCATTTCCTTCATTCATGTGCCAACCATATCCCAGTTTGTTAAAGCACCTCACCAGATTTTAGCACATACCACCCTACCAAATTCAAGAGCCCTCCAGAAAACAAACAACCTTCAAGAACATTTGACCAAAGAAACAAAGAATTCAGAAGTACGAGAACAATTGCCAGATAATATAATAAGAAAATGTATATTTTTAGTCGATCACAAAAATAATAGCCGGCAAAAAGTATATTTTTTGTATATATGTATGTTATATAAATATATTATACATATTTTATACACTTTTTAGCTACCGAATGCAATTAATTTCGGCCGATCGGCCAATTTTGTATTTTGCCATATTAATAAATGCAGGATTAATTTCCACACAAGCTGAAGCCCCAAAAATACTGAAAGCAACTTCTCTTTGTAATGTTTAATTGTTCATTTTCTCTCTCTCTCTCTTTGAAAGGTTAGTTACTGCAGATTTTCTGAGGGGAGGATAAAGAGACCTTAAATTCCACAACAGAATTTGAATAACATCCACCATTAAAAGATATTACTACCAAATAGCCATGTTGAACTCTATGTTTTCAGAGTTTGTGCTAATTATCATGAGAAGAGGTCCGTGGGAGGCCAGAACTTACAAAGAGAAATACTAAGTTTATTTTTAATATGGTTATTTTTCATATTTTCGTATTAAGTGCAATCACCATAGTTATTAAATATCTATCCTAGTGAGTTAGGCTTATCAATTGCACATAAACATACTTCAGCTCACTTATAATTAATGCTTATCAATCATATGCATTAACACAACAAAGTGATAAACATCTGTCAGCTTTACTTATACAAGATCACCCCCATGTTAAGAAAGAAGCATATGTACAATCATTTTTTTTAATAACCAATGTACATTAGTTTTTTTAAGAAAAGGCATATTTACAATCATTTTACATAAAGATAAACATGAAGACAATGATACCAAGATGATCATACCCTGAGAGATCAGAATTTGTGTGTCCTATGCACTAAATCCCTTGTCGAGCGAACTCCAAGAGTTGGAAGGAATACTCACACAAGCTTGTGCTGATGCTTTGGCTATCTGCTCCATTTTTATACCAGAGTTGCATATGTTAGCAACAGCACGCATATGTTTCATTCCATACTGGGATAATGATCCACAATGTGTCTCAAATGTTCTTACCTGAAAAGGGTTAAGGAAATGACATCTTTGATAAGCACAATTCCAAGCAGAACAACAGGGAAATAAGACAGAAATTGCCACATCGTCAATTGTCGTATGAATAGCTCTGTATATTAAAAAGACCACCCAGCCCCCAGCCAGATCACCATTCATTAGGTAGGTAAAGATTCTGAAGATAAATGGTTGAATAGAGACATAGATTATGCTTACAAAGGATTTAAGACAATCCCAATCATCAACAAGAGGTTCGTCAGTAGGTCTGACTCTAATCAGCACCTCAGGACTTTTCTCGCTTCCGAATAGAAGCTTCCCAACAAGTGCAATGCTGTCATCTATGTGCATTCTGTGTGACATAGCTTCAGTCAGCTGCTTCTGGGCTTCAACTTTCCTAATAGAACCTTGAGGAGCCTTGAGGAACTTCCATTTTTCAGGAAAAACAAAGGATATTAGCTGCATCTAATTTTAAATCAAACCAAATGAATTATACCCAGCAGTATGACTGATCAAATCAAGTAAGAGACTTACAAATGACAATCTATATTTACATGTTATGACTGATTCCTAGGCATTGCGAAATTAAACCTTACAATTATGCTCTCTCTCAGATAAACCATAAATTTTCCTACTCCGGTGCATCTTAATTACAAAAGTCTCTGACCCATAATAATATCCTCAAACCGATCGATCTGTTTATCTTCACTTGTTAATTAGTCCAATATTTAATAGCTTATTGGGTTAAAAATTCTTGCAATGATCTTCGCAATATATGAGTTTCGTTGCCTTGAATGCTTCTCTAGAACCACAAGAAGCATCTGGTTTTTATTTCAGTTAGCCATCAAAACTGCACTCTTACTATTAAGGGTTCCATCAATGTAGTAACACAAGTGAAATATTCAATCAAATCACTTGGAAGTTGATGTTTGGACTATTAAATCAGAATATTACACTGGCTAAAGGAGCTTAGTGAATACCTTGTCCCAGAAATGCAAAAGATCTGCATCACGTTGGTTAATAGGCTTTGCGGAGAGCAGTGAGGAATTCTCGTCCAGAAAAGTGTGATTATCATTTGCGGGATTGGTCCCCATATAAAGGGAAAGAGGATCATCCATTAGCTTCAGATCACCATATTGCATGACATGGGAACTTGCAAAGGTAAACGAGTTGGCAGTTCTCCTTTTAACCTGCAAAATCAGGATGCCAGCAGAAGGATGTCAAAAGTTTCTTTTTAGAGAAAGAATAATGAAAAGGCATCCATAATCTTCCCTAGTAACGCACTAACGCTTGTCAGCTATTCTGCCTAATCATCTAAGAAGAAACCCTTCCTAAACCAAAATAAGCAAAAGAACTAAAGAAGAAGAAAGAACAACAACAGCAGCAACAACAACAACAGACCTAGTGAAATCCCACAAGTGGGGAAAAGAAGAAGAAAGAGAAATCCAAAAATTCCTTTCAAATGCATATACATAGTGTGAGAATGCACGGGAGAAAATATTATTGACTAATATTGACTTGTGTTTAACACGATACAATAAGCCCTATATATACACACATAACATATCCTACTCCTAATACATATTGGATTAGGGTTATTTACTCCTAATTACATGACTATTCTAACACTCCCCCTCAAGCTGGTGCATATAAATCATATGTACCGAGCTTGTTACATATGTAGTTAATACGAGGACCAGTGAGGGACTTGGTGAAAATATCTGCAAGCTGATCATTCGACTTCACAAACTTTGTAGCAATATCTCCCGAGAGTATCTTTTCTCTAACAAAGTGACAGTCAATCTCAATGTGTTTAGTTCTCTCATGGAACACTGGATTTGACGCAATATGAAGAGCAGCTTGATTATCACACACAAGTCTCATCTGACTAATCTCACCAAATTTCAACTCCTTGAGCAATTGTTTGATCCAAATTAGCTCACATGTCGCCATAGCCATCGCTCGATATTCTGCTTCTGCACTAGACCGAGCAACCACATTCTGTTTCTTGCTCTTCCAGGACACCAAATTTCCTCCTACTAAGACACAATATCCAGACGTAGAACGTCTATCAGAAGGTGATCCTGCCCAATCAGCATCCGAGTATCTAACGATCTGCTCATGGCCTCGATCCTCAAACAATAAACCTTTGCCTGGAGCTGATTTTATATACCGAAGAATGCGAACAACTGCATCCCAATGACTATCACACGGAGAATCCATAAACTGACTCACAACACTCACAGAAAAGGAAATGTCAGGTCTTGTCACTGTAAGGTAATTTAATTTACCAACCAACCGTCTATATCGTGTAGGATCGCTAAGAGGCTCCCCTGTCCTGGCAGAAGTTTAGAATTCGGATCCATCGGGGTGTCAACAGGTCTACAACCTGTCATTCCTGTCTCCTCAAGAATACCTAAGGCATACTTTCGTTGTGAGATCACAATACCTGAGCTAGACTGAGCGACCTCAATACCCAGAAAATACTTTAGTTTGCCCAGATCCTTAGTCTGAATGTTTTGAAAGAGATGTTGCTTCAATTTAGCAATACCATCCTGGTCATTGCCGGTAATAACAATGTCGTCAACATAGACCACCAGATAAATACAGAGACTCGAAGCAGAATGCCGATAGAATACAGAGTGATCAGCTTCACTCCGAATCATGCTAAATTCCTGGATAACTGTGCTGAACTTACCAAACCAGGCTCAAGGAGACTGCTTTAGACCGTAAAGTGACCGGCGCAAGCGACATACAAGGCCACGAGACTCCCCCTGAGCAACAAACCCAGGTGGTTGCTCCATATAAACTTCATCCTCAAGGTCACCGTGTAAAAAAGTATTCTTAATGTCCAGCTGATAGAGGGGCCAATGGCGAACAGCAACCATGGATAGAAAAAGGCGGACTGATGCTATCTTAGCCACGGGAGAGAAGGTATCACCGTAATCGAGCCCAAATATCTGAGTATATCCCTTGGCAACAAGACGAGCCTTAAGACGATCAACCTTACCATCCGGACCAACCTTGACTGCATACACCCAACGACAACCAACAGTAGATTTACCTGAAGGAAGAGGGACGAGCTCCCAAGTACCACTCGTATGTAAAGCAGACATCTCGTCAATCATAGCCTGTCGCCATCCTGGATGAGACAATGCTTCACCTGTAGACTTAGGGATGGAAACAGAGGACAAAGAAGATAGAAAAGCATAATAGGGTGATGATAAACGATGATAACTCAAACCGACATAATGGGGATTAGGATTAAGGGTGGTCCGTATACCTTTCCGAAGTGCAATCGGTGTACCAGAAAGAGACAAGTCCGCAGTAGGAGCAGGGTCAGGTGCAGGACGTGAATCAGCTGGGCCTGATGCTGGGTGCGGACGACGATGATATGTCAAAAGTGGTGTTCCTGTGGCAGGGAGTCTAGGAGGAGCCACACTAGACTCCTCAACGGTTGGAATGGGTAAGACTTCTGTAGCGGAAGGTGAAGGAGGAGCTATAGTAGACTCGGGTAAGACTCCTGTGGCGGAAGGTGAAAGAGGAGCTATAGTAGACGCCTTAAAGGTCGGTATAGGTAAGACCTCAGATATATCAAGGTGGTCAGAATGGTCAGAAGAGGTAAAGAAAGGTTTAGACTCAAAAAATGTGACGTCGGAGGACATAAAGTACCTACGAAGATCAGGTGAGTAACAACGATATCCCTTCTGAACACGAGAATAACCAAGGAAGACACACTTGAGAGCACGAGGAGCTAACTTATCTTTCCCAGGGGCTAAGTTATGAACGAAACAAGTGCTCCCAAAAACACGAGGGGGGACAGAGTATAAGGGTGATTGGGGAAACAATACTGCATAGGGTATCTGATTCTGGATGGGAGAGGAAGGCATCCGATTAACTAAATAACAAGCTGTGAGAACTGCATCGCCCCAAAAACGCAGCGGAACATGAGATTCAATGAGAAGTGTGCGAGCAGTCTCAATGATGTGCCTATTCTTTCTCTCCGCAACCCCATTTTGCTAAGGGGTATAAGGACAAGAGGTCTGATGAATAATTCCTTGAGAAGTCATAAACTGCTGAAATTGAGAGGATAAATATTCTAAAGCATTATCACTGCGAAAAGTGCGAATAGAAACACCAAATTGATTTTTAATTTCAGCACAGAAATTCTGGAATATAGAAAACAACTCAGAACGATCTTTCATTAAGAAAATCCAAGTACATCTTGAATGATCATCAATGATGCACAGCGATATGTTTCTCACTAAAGCTCTGATACCATGTGAGAATGCACGGGAGAAAATATTATTGATTAATATTGACTTGTGTTTAACACGATACAATGAGCCCTATATATACACACATAACATATCCTACTCCTAATACATATTGGATTAGGGTTATTTACTCCTAATTACATGACTATTCTAACACATAGTTGTCAAGAAACTCTTACCGGCTCATATTGCATTCCTAAAGTTTCTCTTTGAAGATTGTGTTTTTCACTGTTCATGTAGGTATCATAGTTAGTCAACAGAAAGCAGAATTTACAGAAACGATAAAAATACCACCTAAAAGAACTCGAAATCATTATATTTCCCAAATTACATCATCAAACTGTAGATAACACAGACATGCCACTCGCATTGGCAAGTCACCTGCTCACAAACTAGTAAGCCGTAGAACAAAGAGGAGAATCAGAAAGGATGATGGAAAGAAAATCTGAAATCCTGTGAATACCTATCTTCCATCCAAGATACAGCGTACAAGTCACCCAAGCAGGTCTGGTATTCTGGAGGAGGACCTGGATAGTCTCCTGGACAGTAGGTTCCCCAACTGTCCTCTTCAGCATTTGATGCTGTTGTTGCATAGATATTAAGACCTTCAGGTAGAAGGCCCTCAAATATACTCCCAGATTCACAAGCCTCAATGTAAAAAACCTGAAGATAATTTAAGGGATATAACAATAAGCGTACTGCGTCAACCAAATTACAAAAATCTCTTACCCTCAACAGTTACAAGCCACAGATAGAAAATTAAAACTGAAAAAAGAAGAAACGAACTGACAAAAGCAACTTACTAAGCTTTTGTATGTCCCTGAAGCATGCTTCCTTTTCAAGGCGTCAATTAAATCATCAGCATACAGATAAGGGCCACTAGGCATCCCTGATTTGTGAAAGTATAAGAATATATAAAGTTGCAGACTAGTAGTAATTACCAAACCTATTAACTGAAAAAACAATAACCAACATAGATAAATAGGCCAACTTCAGTTGCCCTACACTAACAGTTGTCAGTACTCCTAAGCATGAAACTGAAAGAGAAATGAACCCTTCTCCCTAGCAATATTCACATTGAATTCCATAATAACAACAACATACCCAGTATAATACCCACAAGTGGGTCTGGGGAGGGTAATGTGTACGCAGACCTTACCCCTACCTGAGAGGTAGAGAGGTTGTTTCCGATAGACCCTCGGCTCAAGAGAAGGTGAAAAGGATCACATTGAATTTCATATTGTGCCTAAATACCCAGCTTACAGCATAACACGGAAATCACCACAAAAACTCCAATTCGAGAAGAAAAGGGGGTGAGAGAGAGTGTGTGTATGTGTGTGTTTCAACTTTCAAGCCATAGATTCTGTCACAAATATGCAACTAGAATTTTGAAAACTAAAAGGGAGATACAAACTCATAAGTAAATAAAATCTAAAGCAAACAAGAAATAGAGCTAAATTAATCATATCCAATACATCTGGGCTACACAAGTAAAATAGAATACCAACTGAACAAGAACCAAACTGCTTCCTTTCAGGTAACCACAGATTCTTTTGGTTAGGTCTTGAGGAAAGAAAATTATATGATTGATGAAGTAACAAACAAGCACTAACAAAGAGGCATCATAAACTCCATGCAGGCAACTAACCAAGCACTCCAGGACCACCATGATCACTGTAGAAGATGAAGATATGATCATTCGGACCACTTTCCACCACCTTCCCACTGCCTCCACTAAGAGCGGCTTTATCCCCAAGGATAACAGCAAGAACGTTGTTGGCTGTAACATGATGCCCTGTATAATCCTGCCATAGGGAAATACTATCAGAATAGAGTACATGCACTGTTTAAGTTTTAATTAGTGATTCACACCTGAGAAAGAACCTACCTTTGGAACTCCTTTATAGACATCGTCACCATTAGGGCTATTTATGACGACTCCTGGCCTAGGATTCTCAGGATTATGAGCAATGTCATCATACATAAACACAATAATATTTTCATCCTTGAGGCCACCTTTCTTCAACAGCTGATATGCGTGACAAACATCTGCCTGGTACAAATATAGAGACAACATTTACAACGCTTATTAGCAAAATAGAAGCAAGAGCTCATAGAAAACAGTGCATTATTCTCATTCCAATAGCCTCGTCTGAGGTCCATTTCAAGTTTTCATCCATGTCTAACCAATATTTTTATGCAAAGGCAAATTCAGCTTACAAAGTAGCCGCTGCACCTCCAAATTCTCAATAATTAAGAATACAGTACTACATATTTTGGCTTTAGCTTTGTTCAAATAAATCACAGACATTTTTCTATTTTCATATCACCTTAATTACCAAACAGGCCTACATGTTGGTTAGGGTAACTAATATTAAGTCGACATGCTCATAAACAGCTACTTAACTCTAACTGATACTAAAACCAGAAAATACAAAAACTTTCAAAGCAATCATTTTGTCTTCTATTTATCTATTTATTTGATTATTCTTGTTTGCTATTCAAATGCCAGAGAGAGAGAGAGAGAGAGAGAGAGAGAGAGAGAGAGAGAGAGAGAGAGAGAGGAAAATCTTTAATTTGGTGAAAAGCTAAATTAGGGGCAAGGTGAAGAGTAACCTGGTGCCTGTAATTCCAGTAACCTCTTGATCCAGCAACCAGCACAGCCCATTTAGTACCAATTGAATCATCATCGTATTCACCACTGAAAAACTTCAATGCTTCCGACGGTAATTTCAGCACATCCCTGCCGTCAACGGTGGTGAGTATTGACAGTCCAATGATCAAGACAGCACTCACAACGTAGCGAACAATCATTGTTCAAACAAGGTAATCAAAGCTAGTAAATTTTTTTTGCAATGGAAAGCTTATCACTTACTCTTGAAATGAGTCAACTACTCTCTAGAGCAGTACGAGTTTCACGTTGAACAGGCAATTATCTGAGTTTCACATCACAGTTGGGAAAAAAAAAAAAAAAAAAAAAAAAAGAAGTTTCAGTGACGATATTGTCATTTTTAGTTTTTATGCTAGTCTATTAATGAGATGATTAGGCGTCATTAAGAATGTTAGATGTTGATTAAACTACTAAAGAGGAGATTAGCAAAATTACGAGGAATATTCCTTGTGTTCTTTTTTTCGTGTTGCTTTTCTATTCGTTAATTTTAATATTTAATATTCCATCCGTCTAGAAAAAAGTGATTAGCTTCCAATTCCAAATTAAGAATATCGAAATTATAGATTTTTCACCCTTTTAAGTTCAAAAAATTTGAAAAGTAATTTCATATTTAAATAAAAATTCTAGGACACGTGAAGTAAGATTTTCTAACATTTCATAAATATTAAGGTTTGATTTTATAATTTCAAAAGTTTGATAAATTTAACAAAACATCAAACTTATCACGTTTAAATTCTGAATCGCAAATAATCAATCCGAATCTATATACAATTATGAACCTTCTTAGTGGAATAATAAATTCGTCAAAACCCTCCTAAGAATGTTTTCAAATCAAACTTGGGGCTTGTTAATTGTTTCAAATTAACACAGCATTTTACTAAAGGTTCAAAAATATCATTTTCCAATTAAATTAATATTGTATTTCCTAATTATAGTTTTTAGTTCAATTGGTTCACTCACCACCCACGTAGCACTCTATTGAATATATAAATTATACAGTATGGACAGCTATGGTCAATGTCGTTGCAGTACAAGTAGGTATACCATCAACATCTATGCCGCAATAAATAACAAAGCAAATTGCTTTACTCCCTCCGGTCCAAAATAAGTGATTTTTTGAATGTTTTCGCACAGATTAAGAAATTTACTTTTTAGCATTAATTAACAATGGGATTGACCATATTAACCTTTACTATTTCACATAAACACTCCTAACACATATTCCAACACTATTTAATCCAAGAACAATGTAGGAAAAAAATAATTAATTCATTCTTGAAATCTGAAAAAATTACTTATTTTGGACCACAAGAAAAAGACCAAAAAATCACTTATTTGGGACCGGAGGGAGTACTATATAAATCTTGAGACACCAAATTAACTTTTATACATGGATTGACTAATGTAGTCGCTCAATTTGTAAGAAATGAATACAAAATTACTTAATATTATATCAATATTTAATTTAGATAGAAATTAAAACTATATAACATAGGTAAAACTTATGAAAGTAATCGTTAATACATAATCAAATAAAGATAAATAAACAAATTTACTGTATGACTTGAAATAAAGGTTTTTTCACAAAGAAAAAGAATAATGGTTTATTCCTATAAATTTTTCTATAGAAATTTTAGTCACAAGAAGATCTAATCGGAAAGATCGACAAATTCTTGCGAAGTCCAATAGACCGTAAGACTGCGTATAATAGACCCTCGTGGTCCGGCCCTTTCCTGGACCTCACATATAGCGGGAGCTTAATGCACCGGGCTGCCCTTCTAGCGAAGTCCAAAATAGAAAAACAATGAAATTTGAAAAAGTCAACAGCTCCAATTTCCTGTCTATCCACATTTAATTTCTGAATAACATACATATACACATATAGGAAATTTTACCTCATATAGCAAAAGTTGACACCTTATTTATTATAAATAAATACCCTTTTAGAAAATTATCTCATATAGCTACCTTTTAATTTTTATACCAAAATATCTATTTATGGCCACTTCCTATCATTAAGCCATTAAACACTCTCTCTAATAGTTTTCTCTCTCATTCTTTATATAAAACTACCTCCTTATTAAACCCTAGCTTATGTTCTTGTTTTTTTTTTTTTTTGCAGGAGATGTTGTGGCCATCCCCTATCATTATTCACGAGTTCAAGTGTTGGTATTAGCAATTAGTGCTCATTCCCTTGAACGAGTAGTAATGGTAGGCACAAGGATGGAATCAATTTATCAAGGGGAGAAGCTACAAATTGGCAGTATGTATAGGATGCTGTCCAGAAATTTCGACAAAAAACTTCTCGATACAAGGTCTTGGAAAAGAGCAAAACGGATCTAATGGAAGCAGACAAAATTATCCGATAATGTTCTTGACGAGGAGAATTTGGATGCTGAACAGGAAGTTATTGGAGACTTGGCAGACACGCTAGATAATGTTTCCAAGGTGCAAAAATCACGTCGCTACATTGAACCACGATTCTCCTTTATCACGGACTCTGCAACTCCGGTGGCCGGTTGACAATTCCAAGGAAGAGTTGATTCTTGTATTGAGATGTATTTATATGTATTCGACAAGGCATACACTGATTTTTATTTTGTACAGTGATTTTTGATTGTTGTATTTGGATGTATTTATATGTATTTGAGTTCATACAGCAACATTTTTAAATAGATTGTTAGTTCTAACTGTATTTATCTGTATTTTCAACCTAACTGTATCCATCTGTATTTAAAATAACAATACAATAAAATATAGTAAAATACTCTCAATACAAATAGAAAATCAATGAATACAACCAATGAAATGTATTTAGATTGTAGATAGTGACTTTTAGATTTATTTAAATGTATTAAGATTTTGTTAGAGAAACATAGCATGAAGGAAAGCATATATTATGAATACAACATTATACATGCTGTATTTTTTAAAATTCTACCATGAATACGTTATACAACTAGCCAGAATACATATCCATACGGTTGGATACAACAAATTGGTGAAGAAGTTGTAATATATACCATGAAAAAAAGGATGAACTAAATCTCTGAATATTGCACTATTTTTTGGGTGTTTTTCGTCTGAGAAATCTTTTCCTTAATTGTATTAATAATTTTGCGTGTTATAATTGAGTTTGTTGAGTTATATTAGGAGTCTATCACGTTAATTGATTCACTTTTCGTTTTTAAACAGTTGGAGAGGCCTATTTTTACGCTGTATTCATGAATACATCTCACAAATACATATGAATACAGCGGATGATAGCTTGCATGCCCTGTTTTTTCGTCGAGTTTTGCTACTATATTCGTGAATACAGTAGCGTGATTACATCGAATACATTCCATAACAACAGCTATATGAAGTAATTAAGTAAATGGTAGCTATAACAAGTTAATAACCACTAAACGATAGTGATTTCTGAAAATTTCTCTAACAAATACAGTCATGATTCAATAGGTAAGGTCCACTTAATTTTAATTTTGTTAATCTCTCATCTTTCTAATGGATTTGATTGGTATAACGGAAAAAAAAAACGGTGATTCAATAAATAATTTTTATTATTCAAAAAATCATAATAATGAAATTTAACTAAACATCCCCTCGCTCCACTTCATTCATTTGCCTTCTCTTTCTTTCTATATGCGGAAAAAATGTGATCATCAAATCTATGACATATATAATATTGGAACTCATGCATTTGGAACGCCTGAGGCCAATTTGGCAATTTTCCTTGTTGCTCTGCTTCTGTGGCTACTGCTTCGGCGAAGACTTCCTTTCCAAATGTTCAACTGTATAATTAAATACAATGATAATGTACTATCCAGTTTGTAATATAATTGAAAACTTTGAGAAATTAAAGGACTGCCTCACTTTGTGGTCCTTTTTTTTCAATTGAAACGAGTAGGACTTTACTTTTGATCGTAATTCCTTACTCTTGGGAATATTATGCAATTAATTAGTTTGATAGCTTGTCTCCAAGACGGCAATTCAATTCAGTAAATAAGAATTTATAATTTAATCATACTTCTAAGAATTCAGATCCATTTATGTTTTAACATTTAATTACGGCTTCTCAGTTGAACCTTTTTTATATAAAAAAATTATGTGTAAAGAACAAGATCTATACCTCACAAAGCTGTCTTTAGAGCGCGAATTAGATGATCTTGTATAGGTATTGTCACACCTCCTTTTTCTACCCCGAAAGGGGTATAAGGGAGTTTTTTCCAATTTAAGTGACAATTGAAACGAGATTATTTATTCAAATTCAGAGTCGCCACTTGGGATAATTTATGGTGTCCCAAGTTACCGGTTTTAAAATCCCGAATCGAGGAAGTTGACTCTTATTTATGGTCTGCGAACACAGAAATCCGGGTAAGGAATTCTGTTAACCCGGGAGAAGGTATTAGGCATTCCCGGGTTCCGTGGTTTTAGCACGGTCGCTTTGATCATACTTGGCTTAATCAAATTGTCTAATTATTCACTTTAGAACCTATGTGTATTTGCCCTATTTTAATTAAGAAATTATCTTGAAACGGGTCACGCGCACGTGTACCCATTTGTTTGGCGCGTCAAAATCATGTCACGCGAACGTGTCCACAATTAATAAAGCTTGTTATTATTAAGAAGGTTTAGTCGAAGTTGCGCGAACGCATACTGCGATTTTGTTTTTAAAATCGTAATTATGTCACGCGAACGTGTCCACAATCACGACGATATATTAAACGTGCCTAAAGCAAGCTACGAACATTCATTTTTTTAATATCTAAGTTATAATATATGTGAGGGTCATAGGTGATTCAATGATGGATGGCACACCTCAATCTATTTTTAAAGAATTATACTTAATTAAAGCGGTCTAAGGATGTTCGGGTTTAATCTAAATTATAATTCAATCTAATACTACTAATTACAAGCATGCATGAGATAATATATTAGGCATTTGATTACTTGAAAGGATATAGGCCAGCAGACAAGCCCCACGCTATTGTAACTAGAGTGAGATGCTGGGCCCTTTATTATCTAAACAAAATCAAGGCTGACCTTAGGCCCATAATTATTTTAAAGAAAACTGGGCTCAAAATCGAGCCCAGAAATGAAGCCAGGGCAGACGATCACTTAGCCCCAAAGGGGCCAACAAATGCCAGGCCCAACTCTGCACTATTGTGCCTTCAATATAGAGACCCACGTTTGTTACACTAAGCAGGAGGTTTAATGAATTAAAAAATACTGAACATCACAAGGCTCGAACTTGAGCCCATAATGAGAAAGGGATAATAATCAAACCCCCAGGTCGAATTTAGGCCAGGCTGCCTCATCTGGGCCGTTGTCAAGCCCAATCGAGGCTTCAGTTCTTTCGAGTTAAGTGTAACCCAACAGTTTTTTTTTTAAAAAACAAATCAATAAAAATCAGGAAGCTGAACTTAATAACCATGAATCTGATTATTAACAAACTGAGAGTAGCCATGAAAAACTATAATTCGAACCCATTCATGAACTACCCAAATTTAAATTCCTAACTGCCTTAACCACGAAAAAATCTGAGATTTGCCGCAACCCATTCTAATGAGGATCAAGTGTACTAACAAGACATTTAAACCTTTTCAATAATGTCAGAAGCAACACATGTAGCAACAAATGATTAATAATATAGAACACTAGATGCTTAATACCTAAACAAGCTATTGAACCAAAGGAAAAACTATCTATGCGAGGAAATCAAAGATCTAACATATGAGGTGATCAACTTCTCATCACAACAGAACATGCTTTATTCTGACATTCAAATAAACCAAAACATATTACAAACAGCCACTAAATACATGCTTCCAACTTCTTTGGCTATTTAAAGATTCGAAAGGTACCTGGATATCAAAACAAAGCAAAATGGAGTGAGGATTTCAGCAAAGCAATGGTGCGAGCAAGGCAGCAAAATAAACAGCAAACATAGCTCCTTTAGTCCAGATTCAAACCCAGAAAATCAACCCAATGAAAGCTTTCAAAATTCTTGCTAAGGAGGAGATCAAAAACAATTCGAGCTAATTTTCCATGAAGCAATGCAGGAACTTTTTGGTTCTTTTTAGGGTTTTCGATCTGATCTTTAGAGTGAAGGAAAGGTCTATATATAGCCCCTAAGAGTGCCATGTGCTGTAGAAATAGAAATGGAAATTATTCCCTCACACAGCTCCTAACAGCATCTTTTTTAACAGAAATGGGACAGCTGGCCATTTTTAATTGGCTTCAGCAGTTTGTACTGCCATATAGAGCCAGCTGCCCATGTTCTAAAAGCCTATAATTACCTTATCTGAATTTCCTATTTATCCAACCCTCAAATGACCCCTTAAGTTACTGCTTTCATTCTTTTATCCCTCACAAATTTCAATTAAGGCTGAAACAGTTGAAACAAAACCATCGAATAAAATAAAAACTGACCTAAGCTAATTAAGCAATTAGGCATACACTAATTAAACTGAACTATTTAAGAGTTTACTAATCAGGCATGAATCAAACCAAGTCAATGAACCCTAGAAAAACTGATTAAATTAACTAATGTTATGACTGATACCCATTGGTTGATTAATCAAAGAGAGATTCTAAATAAACAAAAATTTGAACAAATTGAACAAACCAAGACACGGCAAACCAACAATTACCCTAAAAGAAACCTAGCTGAGTTAGTGCCTTATTAAAGGAATCGATTCAATTCTTTTAAATACCTAAATTAACAATAATTAATGACTAACCATTGAACTAAAGATTAACCACAGAGCAAGGTCAAAATTTAAGAAAAATGAAAGATAAATGAACAAATAAGATGGAATAACAACAAATAGCGGACAACACTAGGAAGAAGGAGATTAAACCTAAAATGAAGACAAGAAATGTACCTATTGAGGAAATAAAATGGAAACTGATGCAGATTTGGCTCGACTTCGAAATAATTCGGAATTGACGCCAAATAATTGTTCTTGTCAAGAACAATCCATTTGGGGTGAGTTTCGAACTACACGAACATAAAGGATTGCAGAAAGCCGGAACATGCAAGAACAAATTTTCTTTTTGATTCTCAGATCTGAAATTGGAGGAGTTCGGTGGGGATTTAAGGGAAACCGTTGAAGGATTTGGAAAGGAGGGGAGATGAGGATCGCATGGTTAAATTTTGGGGTGGTTTGGAGCAACGGAACTGCCGTGAGGCGATTTTCGGTAGGTGGTCAACGGCGGAGGCGGCGGAGAAATTTAGGGCGGCTGGTCTCTAGGGTTTGGGTTAGAGAGAAGGAGACGGGGAAATGGGGGGGGGGTGTCTAAAAGGGTATGGGGGTGTCGTTAGGACAGTTTTATAGGGGTGGGTAGGTTAGTTCCGAGCCGTTGGATCTCAATGATCCAACGGTTGTGATGACAGGGAGCAGAAACGGGGTCGTTTGGTTTAGGGTGGGGCTGGATTGGGTTTGAAGGGATTGGGCTGGGTCGGACCGGGTAAGGGATTGGTAGATTGAGCTGGTTGGTGGGAATTGGGTCAATTTGAACTCTGGCCCAATTTTAAGGCCAAATTAAAACCCTCTTCAAATTCTTTTCTCTTTTTGTTTTCTTTTTCTTTCTCTAATTAATTAAAAACATAAATTAAATTCCTAAATTAATTTAAATTATAAAATTAAGCTAATTATCTAACTATAATATTTATAAAAATTAGTTGACCCTAGATTAAATGAGAAAAATTACTAATCTAAAAATATAAAAGTGACCAATTTTTTGTGATTTTTATCTTAATAAAACAACTAATTCACTGATTAATCCTAAAATATGTAAACAAAATCTCAATGCAATGCATGGTATTTTTTCATGATTTTAATAAAAGTAAACATGCACAGAAATGCAAACAATTAACAAAAAATCCTACAAAAATCCTATAAAATTGCAAACAAGTGGAAAAAATCTATTTCTTTAATTTGTAGGAGTATTTCACATAGGGCAAAAATTACGTGCTCACAGCTGCCCCTCTTTGCTCGGAAACACGAAGAGTTTTCGGGCAAAGATAAAGTGAGCGAATACGAGTGATTTTTGCCCGTTCGGATACTCCGTGGGAAGCATTTTTGAAAGATCTGACCGAACCTTGCTTCCGAGGTTGCCTACATATCCTTGGCTATAAAGGAATCAGGTCGGTGTAGTTCTGGAAATTTTGGTAGCTGGGACTACCGGGAAGCTGTGATTTCACTGTTGCTGCTGCTGCTACTGCTTGCTGAACTCCTTATTACACCGGGACAAAATGAAAAGAAGCTAGATTAATCTATGAGTTACAAGAATCCTATCTATATATCTTCAAACTTGATCTTGAAACTTCTGCAGTTCTATCGTGCATCTTGAACTGTTGACTCGCACTCTCGAGGCAAGCTTCTGTTGTTGCTAACCCGAATTGAATTCTGAAGTGAATTCCCTTATTTTCCAGGTGGCTCCTGATGCTGAATACTTCAAAATGGATTCCCTTATTTTTCAGGTGGGCGCCTGATGCTGAAACTTGAAATGAATTCCCTTGTTATCCAGGTGGGCGCCTGATGCTGAAACTTGAAATGTATTCCCTTATTATCCAGGTGGGCGCCTGATGCTGAAACTTGAAATGTATTCCCTTGTTATCCAGGTGGGCGCCTGATGCTGAAACTTGAAATGTATTCCCTTGTTATCCAGGTGGGCGCCTGATGCTACTTGAACTGTATTCCCTTGTTTTCCAGGTGGGCGCCTGATGCTGAAACTTGAAATGTATTCCCTTGTTTTCCAGGTGGGCGCCTGCTTGCCAAAACTTGAACTGTATTCCCTTGTTTTCCAGGTGGGCGCCTGATTGCCAAAACTTGAACTGTATTCTCTTGCTTTCCAGGTGGGCGTCTGCCACTACAACAAAACAGACAAAACAAAAGAAACTTTTCTGCCCCAGTTTGGTACTGGGAACATCTGTTAGTGTTAATCGAATCCTGTTATCCAAAAGAGCTATAAGAATTTGAAAGCTAAATCCCATTATCCTGGAGGGCCTTGAAAACTTAAAACTGCATTCCATTATCCAGGAGGGTCGTGAAAGTTTACGACCGAACCTGTTTGGCACATGCTTTCCTCCCGGAGGGTTCTTCCAGAACAATCGAAATTTCCTGCCCCTGTTTCAATCAAAGAAAAATCTTATCAGTTTGAAAATGTGGTGGTTAGTTTGCGGCATTCTTGCTGAAGGTGGCATTTCCACCGCCATGCTTTGTTCCAATTAGCTGCCTGGGGCTAGCAAAGAATTGTTCGACCTTCTGATCGATCCTTAACCAAAGAATCCTGAATGACCCGAGTGCCTCACACTCATTCTACTGTTTTGCATTTCTGTCCTTCCAATTTGAACCTCTATACCTCCTCAAAGTTCACGAAAACACTTAACCACTTGAACTCCCACTGACACCTTATTTCTCATTTTAAATCATGCTATTTCTGGTATGCTTTGGCCGCACTTTGCTTTGTGCAATTTGAAAGTTGGTAATAAGCTTTGAAATACTTTCTTGCTTGCTTAACAAGGCCAACATTGGAAAAGACTTAGAGAAGTAGACCCAAAAGAGAATGAAATGCAGTGCTTTCGAGAATTAGGAAACAAGATGACTGTTTGAGGAAGAAAAGGAAAAGAGACTTATCTGAGTGAGGCAGCTGGCACCAATGATCATGACATGCATTTCAGATTAATCAACATAGTCCATTCAACCAATCACCTTTCAGTCTTCATACATTATGCCCGGGGTACCCATAATCCAATCTCTCTGCGAAGTCACTAACCTTATTCGGCTTGTGGCGCCCTGAAGGGTTTTCACCAACAAACCTCTCTCATTTGTTCATCTCTCAACTCATCATCGCCTTAAGGTGCCCGTGAGGGTTTTCACCAATAAGACTCTCTCATTTTGATTTCTCTCAGCTTTCCATCGCTCTACGGTGCCCGTGAGGGTTTTCACCAATAGGACTCTCTCATTTATTTACTTCCCTTGTGTAGAACGGAGTGTTGCCCATGATGCGAATCATACCTCTATCTCGCCTGACTTGGCATTCCTCAAAGATTGATCGGAAGGTCTTTCTTTGGACCGTAATGTAGGCTTTTGGATAGGGTTAGAAAGAAAGGATATCATAAAGGCTCAAAACAGCTTAAAATGAAAGGGTTCAAAATTACAACTTTTGGAATCAGATCTTTTACGAACCACAACTTCTGCCCCAGTTTCTTTGCCTGGGGAATTTTGAATTTTATTTTGATGGGACCGAACCGTGAGGCTGCCTACGTATCCTTAAAAGGAATCAGGTCGAACGTAGTTCATGACATAGGAATTGCTTTGTTTTTGTTACTTCCTCTTTTTCTTTTCTTTTTTCTTTTCTTTTCTTTTCTTTTCTTTTTCTTTTCTTTTCTTTCTTTGCTTTACTTTTTTTTCATTTTTCTTTCTCTTTTTCTTTTCTCTTTTTCCTCTTTTCTCTTCTTTATTTATATTTTCTGTATCTGTATTTCTGAACTCTGCTTCTGATTTCAAAAGAGGGGTATGAAAGAAAATAAATAAGGCTCAAAAGGGGTAACAAAGGATAAAGTGTTTAGATAGCAGAATAAAATGCCTTCGTCATTCCAATCTTCAAAACATGCCAAATACAAACAACACAATTTGAAGACGAACCAAAGAAATCATAACAATATCTCTTGAGTGCATCAGAATTCACAGCCATTTCTACACATTTGCCTTCTATATCTGTTAAATACAAATCACCATTGGGCAACACTCCCGTTACAATGAACAGCCCCTGCCAGTTTGGGGAAAACTTGCCTTTAGCCTCAGCTTGACGTGGAAGAATGCATTTTAACACTAACTGATCTACCTCAAACTGTTTGGGAGACATTTCTCTGATGTACGCTCTTATCAACCTCTTGATTTCGCATAATAACTGCCTCAGTTTCACTCAATTCAAGCTTCAGGTTATCTCAAAATGCGTGAATCTTTATTTGTTTCCTCAAACGCATCTTTTATCATATTCAAAACTATGTTTCATTATCCCATGATTAGATTGGCTTTCAAGATCTGGCTAAAAACTCCGCATGCATGTCATGTCATTAGAACCAGCATAACAAGAACTGTATAAAGGAAAACAAATTGAAACATATATTAGGAATAACAATAAAAGAAGAAAAATTGGATTCCACCGAAAATAGAAGAATAGAAAGGGTTTGACCATCAAAACAAGAAGAAGTGAAATCTGGGTTACAACCCTTTGAATAGTCCAGATAACAGAAAGAAAAACAAAGCAAACTACCAAAAATCCTCCCGGGTGGGGAGAGGAGCGGCTTCCCAATTGCTAAGCTGCACATTCGGCCCAACAAAATGCACTTCTTCATCACTAGAACCTTCTCCAATTTCAACCATATCGACCCCATCAAATAGATTTTGGGACATTTTGATCGACATCTTCATTAAAGTCAACCACAGGCTTTGGAACTGCTGACACCGGACGCTTTACTACCCCTGACTTGACGAAAGACCTGGAGAGGCATGGGATAGGCTTAGGGAGCGACCATGCTTTCTTTTTCAACTTTTTAGCCTTCTTCACATCATCCCCTGTAGGCTTGAACCCCAGAACAAATGTACCCAGATTTTCACGTAGAGATACTGGCTGCACGATACCTTGCAAAGATGTGCCCAGAGCCTTACCCGGCACAAAACCATACTTCAACATCTCGTTAGTTACCATGAAAATTGAAGGTGATAGCCTCGGCCTTGGAATGTATTTTCCTTCAGGAATCTTTTCGACGGACATTGTTTCGAAAGTTTGATAAACTAAAGGTCCTTTATCATCTCCAGCCTCAACAAATGGAACAGATGAATCTTCATAAAGAGATAAATCCTCCTCACCATGCACAGTTATTTCTTGTTTGTCCCACTCAAATTTTACCATTTGATGTAGAGAAGATGGCACTGCCTTAGCCGCATGTATCCAAGGCCTACCCAGTAACAAATTATAGGAGGCAACCACGTCTAGAACTTGAAATTTCACACTGAAACCAACTGGCCCTATCACCAATTCAAGCATTATATCTCCAGCAGAATCTTTTCCTTCCCCATCAAAGCCTCGAACACATGCACTGTCCATGTGGATTCTTTCAGTGCCGATCTTCAACTTTTGCAAAGTGGACAGAGGACAAATATTTGCACTGGAGCCATTATCAACCAACACCCTTGTGATAAAATAATTTTCGCATTTCACCGTGATATAAAGAGCTCGATTGTGTTTCGTACCCTCTATAGGAAGCTCATCGTCTGCAAAAGTGGTCCTATTGATTCACTGTGATCTTATCAGGAACATGTGCCTCGTTTAGAATCTTCATTATGGCCCTGCGGTGTTCATCCGAATGTATCAACAAAGATAACAGAGAAATATTAGCTGGAGTTTTCCTTAATTGTTCAACAATGGAATAGTCTTGCACTTTCATCCTTTTCAAGAACTCTTCGACCTCTTCCTCGGTAACCGGTTTCTTCACTGGCATTTGGCTATACTTGGAGAGCTTGGCCTTCCTCAATTCTTCGGAGGTAAAACATCCCCCGAAATGAGTCGGTCCTCCGATCTCAACAAATTCTTCCTCCACTTCTTTTCCCTTGTGTGTCATTATTGCTCGTTTGTAGTTCCACGGGACATCCTTTGTCTCAACCGCTGGCAACTGAGTCACTGGTTTAATAACAACAGGGGTAATGGGAAACCCTTTCACAACTATAATAGGCTTGCTTGGGATCCCTGGTACCACCAACTTTGGCTTTTTCCGACTTGCCCCGACACCGTTCGAAGACCCTTTTGCAAATAGTACACGTTTTCTAAATACCTCATCTTGCTCCACAATCTTTGTGGGTTTTTCAATTTTAACGGGAGGCCCAAAATGAGGAGTGCAACAGTATGGATCCGAGATCTTGAAAGTTGGTTCTGTAGCATAGTATTGGGCATCAGGAACTTTGAACAAGGTTCCACTAGAAGATAGAGGGATGGTGGCATATGGAGGAGCTGCAAAACGGGAGTAGTTAATGATGCACGATATGAAGTTGTATTGGCTGGTGGAGCATGAAAAGGCTGGGGCAAGGTGCCAGGGTAGTTGTGAGTAAAGCCTGGGGCGTGTTGTGGGGAGAGATCAGCAGCAATGGGAATCTGGGATTGTGATGGTAGTGGGACGGAAGCAAGATTTTCAATGTAGTTAGTGGGGAATGAGGGTAGATGATGCCCACTAATCCAAGCCTGGTACATCTCTATTATCTGGTGTTTCAACCTTCGGGCCTCTTCTTTCAACTCAAATTCCGATTCCACAATCCCCCCTGACAGATCAACAACACCTATGTCCAATTCCTTACTAGTCATGGTTGCCTTATGTTTAGACCGGGTGTTGTATGGGTGGGTTGCCAGAATGCCAAACAAACTAACCACCTTCCTGTTCTCAATGACAACAGCAAACTTGTTAGTGTTTAAGATTTAACAGATAGGCGACCATACGTTTGGGATGCAATGTACCTGAACAGTTAACTGCTTCTATTATGTATTTGAACAGTTGCATGCTTCATCCCGGCCTTAACTAACTCTTTCACTTTGCACTTTCTCTTCTCTCTTTTCTTTTCCTTTTCACTCATGCTTTTCTTTAGTCACTATTGATTTTCCCCACTGGGTTCTTGTCGCTTCCCTTTTATTTTGCACTTGTTTTTGCTCTCTCGTTTTGCTATTATTTCGTTTCACTCAAATTTCCTTCTCTTTTATTTTCTCTCTCTCTTTTCTTTTTCTTTCTTCTCTATTTTTTCATTTTTCTTATTTTAGGGTTATGATCGAATCCTATGGGGATTGCCTACGTATCATGACGCTGCATGAATCAGATCATTACGTAGTTCAGGAGATAAGTGCAAAAATAAAAGAAAGACACATTTTGGGTTTTCAAATTTTTCATAAAATAAAAACATTCTGATTTTTCCTCTACTACAACGACTCCGTCCCACAGATTTAAACATAAAAACTAACAGACTCCAAAAGAAACTGCAATACAGACTCGAAAGTGGACTAACAAACTCCAAAAGAAACTGAAAATACAAACTCGAAAAATAAAATCAGAAATACATAAGTGCCTCAACTACTGCTCCGGGGGCCTGCGGGACATCAGTCGGTCTCGCCGCGGGCCTATGCGCCATATCTTCTTGAAGGCGATATAAGTCATCCATTATCTGATGGACAAAAATCATAACTGCAGCGAAGAATATGGACCTAGTCATGTCCTCGCATTCGTTGCACTTCATCACAATATAGTCAACAATCCTTCTAACTCTCTCCCTGATGACACCCTTCTCTTGTAGCAAACGTCCAATCTGCTGAGATCTTGCCTCCAGAACCTGTGTGGCCGTATGATTTTGCTCTTTCAACTGTTGCAGGTCCTTTTCTAACTGCGACATCAAGGCATAGTAGTGTTCCCTTTCCGCCTTGAAGTTCTTCGCTTGCTGGGCCATCTCATTTTCTAGGGTAGTCAGCTTCTTCTTTAGCACCGTGACCTCTTTGTCATATCTTTCCTTCAGCCGTTGAACAAACTTAGCCCGCCCTTCTGCATTCTGTGCCAACCTTGCTCGGGTCTTAGCCAATTCCTCTTCGGCCTTTTCCAAGTCAGCCCCGTAATCACACACGTTTCGCCTAAGACTGTTTATGAGCTTCTCATCTTGTCTGCTTCTGGCCGGATTTTCAGCGGCGATCTTCATTCTCTGAATTTGAGCTCATAGGGCTTCATTTTCCTGGACCAACCTCCTTCTTTCTCCTTCGGCTTCTTGCATTTGTAGGTCATTATTGAACTCAACGTTTCTCAATTTCTTTTCCAGAGTGTGAATGGTGGCTTGATACTTTTTCTCCTTGTCCCCCCAGGCCAACCTTTCCCTGACTTTGTCATCAAAAGCCTGCACATGCGGTCTCTTTGCTGGTCTCTCAGGCTCTGGTTCGGGCTCTGGCTCGTTACTTGCACAAGACTTTCTTTCAAACCACACTGCATAATCCAGATCCACTTCCCCTTTTGCAACATCTGGTAGCTGGGTGCCATTTTTCAGATACTGGCAACCGTTCAATCCTGCTGGACTAAAGCTTCGGGCAATGTGGCCTCTGGATGGAGCTCAATGACCTGGGTGGTTAGATCTTCATCTTCAAGCACCACCTGATATCTCCCTAACTGCCTTAAGACCCTCTGTGGTGCGTATGGCTGGACACTCCTCAAACCCATCAATATTAAGTAGCCTTTTGTAGCCGTCATATGTATGATTTCTGTCACCGGGAGCCATCCTATAGTCCACTCGGCCTGACTTGCTTTTAGAGTTTTCAGATGGGAGATCCAGGCTTCAAACCCTTCTGGAGCGTTGTAGTCTTTCACCCTTTCCTCGTAGCTCTTGATGAAGTTATCTTTGCTTGAACCATAGCTCATGAATTTGGGGTGATGGCGGAGGTGCTCGATCAACCACATTTGTAGAAGAACATTACAGCCTTCAAAGAATTGAGCCCCGGATCTATACAATGTTAATGCCCGGTAAATATCTGCCAGCACTAAAGGAGCAAGTGTGTGATCTTTCTTTGTAGTGAGGATTTGTGCAACTCTGGCCATGCGGGTATCTATCGTTCCTTCTGCATTCGAAAAGACTATGATTCCCAAGAACGCCACTATGAAAGCGAACCGACGATGAATTTGCCAAATGCTCTTGTCCTGCTTGTTGTTCAATCCCTTTTCGTGTGTTTCGAACCCGACCGAATGCCCAAATCTGGAATACAAAAATTGAAAGGAACAGCATCCTTTGTCCACATGAGCCTTCTTCATTTGCTTGCTGATATTAAGAAGATCAAAGAATTTGTGCACAGATGGGGCCCTTGGGAATATCAGCTGTTGTTTTCTCAAATCCCGGCTAAAGTGAATGTATCCAGCTATTTCCTCCAGAGCAGGGGTGAGCTCGAAATCCGAGAAACGAAAGACATTGTGCACAGGATCCCAAAAGGTTACCAAAGCCTTGACTAAATCTTCCCGTGGTTTGATTTCCAAAATGTCTGTAAGGGCACCCAACTGCTCTTTCACCCAATCCTGACCATCTTCATCCAAATCATACCACCACATACGCAACTACAACTGAGCCTACTCTATGACCAGTAGTTTCGGGTTCTGGACAGTGTTCATCTTGGTACCTGTGAATGGTTAAGGTTAGGGTTGACTCTGGTGGACTTTTCCAGAAACAGTTCTTGACTCCCAAAGGAATGAATAAAAAGAAAAATGACCATTTCCCCTTCTACACGAAAGTGGTTGTTTTCGTAAATGTGGCCCCTTCACAATTCCAGGTAAATTTTGAGGCCGGGGGGAAGACACTTAGAAAAATGACCCCTCACTGACAGACTCGTTCGTTCTCTACGAAAATAGCCCTTCGACAACTGAAAAGTATTCTAAGGCTATCTCGGCGAGAACGGCTTAAGACATAACCGAAGCTGGGTCGGCTTATTCTTTGATTAGAGACCTATCTACACTTTATTTTATTTAGTTAATTTTGCAAAAAGAGGCCGAACCCTATGTAGGTTGGCTACGTATCCCACATCCGGTGAGAATCAGACCTGCGTAGTTCGGGCAGTTTTGACATAATTTAAAAAAACATGAATGACTCGTTTTGGAATGACTATTTTTTCTCTTCTCTTTTTGTTTTTTTCAAACCCCTCCTTTTTTGAAAAAAAAAAATCGGCAGAGTTTCGGGATATTTTCAAATACCGGGATTTTCAGAATCGGGTTTATTTCCTTTCTACGTCACTCTTGGGTTTTCCCCTAATTGTCTTTTCCTAGCCGGTCAGCATGCAGGCTAAAACAAATAAATGTTCACATAGCACGTACGATGCATCAAGATGGTCTGTTATTTTGGGTACACCTGTCCTAGACGGACCCAACCCCTATGTTGAGTCCCCTAAGTCAAATGCACGTGATGCAAACAAACGTTCCTACTAGGGATCCGGTATGAGGTTATGTTATTCTAGGTTTAAACCTGGGGTTGTGTTCTAGACTGGGCTTACCCAAGCGGACAGCTCGAGCCGAGGTGGGGGCAACGTACCGGGAGCACGAAAGTCTACCCGGCCTTGTTGCTGACCCAAGCCCTGTTCTAATTGGTATGACTTCTAACAAAAAGTGGGCCACGCGTACGTGTGCACCATATTTTAGAAGACTCAGAAGGGTGGCGCAAGAAGGCATTTTAATAAAATTCAAGCAATATTGAAATGACAAATAAACAACAATTAGCACATTAGGTTCACAAAATACAGTAATATTAACAATAAACAAAGCCAAGTAAAAACCATATTAGCAAGCTCGAATTCTTGAACCCTGAACCAGAGATTCTGGGTTCTTGTCCCCAGCAGAGTCGCCAGAGCTGTCACACTTCCTTTTTCTACCCCGAAAGGGGTATAAGGGAGTTTTTTCCAATTTAAGAGACAATCGAAACGGGATTCTTTATTCAAATTCATAGTCGCCACTTGGGATAATTTATGGTGTCCCAAGTCACCGGTTTAAAATCCCGAATCGAGGAAGTTGACTCTTATTTATGGTCTGCGAACACAGAAATCCGGGTAAGGAATTCTATTAACCCGGGAGAAGGTGTTAGGCATTCCCGAATTCCGTGGTTTTAGCACGTTCGCTTTGATCATACTTGGCTTAATGAAATTGTCTAATTACTCACTTTAGAACCTATGTGTATTTGTCCTTTTTTAATTAAGAAATTATCTTGAAACGGGTCACGCGCACGTGTACCCATTTGTTTGGCGCATCAAAATCATGTCACGCGAACGTGTCCACAATTAATAATGCTTGTTATTATTAAGAAGGTTTAGTCGAAGTTACGCGAACGCATACTCCGATTTTGTTTTTAAAATCGTAATTATGTCACGCGAACGTGTCCACAATCACGACGATATATTAAACGTGCCTAAAGCAAGCTACGAACATTCATTTTTTTAATATCTAAGTTATATATATGTGAGGGCCATAGGTGATATAATGATGGATGGCACACCTCAATCTATTTTTAAAGAATTACACTTAATTAAAGCGGTCTAAGGATGTTCGGGTTTAATCTAAATTAAAATTCAATCTAATACTACTAATTACAAGCATGCATGAGATAATATATTAGGCATTTGATTACTTGAAAGGATATGGGCCAGCAGACAAGCCCCACGCCATTGTAACTAGAGTGAGATGCTGGGCCCTTTATTATCTAAACAAAATCAAGGCTGACCTTAGGCCCATAATTATTTTAATGAAAACTGGGCTCAAAATCGAGCCCAGAAATGAAGCTCGGGTAGACGGTCACTTAGTCCCAAAGGGGCCAACAAATGCCAGGCCCAACTCTGCACTATTGTGCCTTCAATATAGAGACTCACGTTTGTTACACTAAGCAGGAGGTTTAATGAATTAAAATAAACTGAACATCACAAGGCTCGAACTTGAGCCCATAATGAAAAAGGGATAATAATTAAACCCCCAGGTCGAATTTAGGCCAGGCTGCCTCATCTGGGCCGTTGTCAAGCCCAATCGAGGCTTCAGTTCTTTTGAGTCAAGTGTAACCCAACAATTGTTTTTTTTAAAAAAACAAATCAATAAAAATCAGGAAGCTGAACTTATTAATCATGAATCTGATTATTAACAAACTGATACTAGCCATGAAAAACTATAATTCAAACCCATTCATGAACTACCCAAATTTAAATTCCTAACTGCCTTAACCATAAAAAAATCTGAGATTTGCCTCAACCCATCCTAATGAGGATCAAGTGTACTAACAAGACATTTAAACCTTTTCAATAATGTCAGAAGCAAAACATGTAGCAACAAATGATTAATAATACAGAACACTAGATGCTTAATACCTAAACAAGCTATTGAACCAAAGGAAAAACAATCTATGCGAGGAAATTAAAGATCTAACATATGAGGTGATCAACTTCTCATCACAACAGAACATGCTTTATTCTGACATTCAAATAAACCAAAACGTATTACAAACAGCCACTAAATACATGCTTCCAACTTCTTTGGCTATTCAAAGATTCGAAAGGTACCTGGATATCAAACCAAAGCAAAATGGAGTGAGGAATCAGCAAAGCAATGGTGCGAGCAAGGCAACAAAATAAACAGCACACACAGCTCCTTTAGTCCAGATTCAAACCCAGAAAATCAACCCAATGAAAGCTTTCAAAATTCTTGCTAAGGAGGAGATCAAAAACAATTCGAGCTAATTTTCCTTGAAGCAATGCAGGAACTTTTTGGTTCTTTTTAGGGTTTTCGATCTGATTTTTAGAGTGAAGGAAAGGTCTATATATAGCCCCTAAGAGTGCCATGTGCTGTAGAAACAGAAATGAGAATTATTCCCTCACACAGCTCCTAACAACATCTTTTTTAACAGAAATGGGACAGCTGACCATTTCTAATTGGCTTCAGCAGTTTGTACTGCCAAATAGAGCCAGCTTCCCATGGTCTAGAAGCCTCTAATTACCTTATCTGAATTTCCTATTTATCCAAACCCTCAAATGACCTCTTAAGTTACTGCTTTCATTCTTTTACCCCTCACAAATTTCAATTAAGGCTGGAACAGTTGAAACAAAACCATTGAATAAAATAAAAACTGACCTAAGCTAATTAAGCAATTAGGCATACACTAATTAAACTGAAGTACTTAAGAGTTTACTAATCAGGAATGAATCAAACCAAGTCAATGAACCCTAGAAAAACTGATTAAAACTAACTAACGTTAACTCTGATACCCATTGGTTGATTAATCAAAGAGAGATTCTAAATAAACAAAAGTTTGAACAAATTGAACAAACCAAGACACGGCAAACCAACAATTACCCTAAAAGAAACCTAGCTGAATTACTGCCTTATTAAAGGAATTGATTCAATTCTTTTAAATACCTAAATTAACTAATAATTAATGACTAACCATTGAACTAAAGATTAACCACAGAGCAAGGTCAAAATGTAAGAAAAATGAAAGAGAAATGAACAAATAAGATGGAATAACAACAAATAGCGGACAACACTAGGAAGAAGGAGATTAAACCTAAAATGAAGATAAGAAATGTACCTATTGAGGAAACAAAAGGAAAACCGATGCAGATTTGGCTCGACTTCGAAATAATTCGGAATTGACCCCAAATGATTGTTCTAACAATCATTTGGGGTGAGTTTCGAACTACACGAACATAAAGGATTGCAGAAAATCGGAACATGCAAGAACAAATTTTCTTTTTGATTCTCAGATCTAAAATTAGAGGAGTTCGGTGGGAATTTAAGGGAAACCGTTGAAGGATTTGAAAAGGAGGGGAGATGAGGATCGCATGGTTAAATTTTGGGGTGGTTTGGAGCACCGGAATCGCCGTGAGGCGATTTCCGGTGGGTGGTCAACGGCGGAGGCGGCGGAGAAATTTAGGGCGACTGGTCTCTAGGGTTTGGGTTAGAGAGAAGGAGACGGGGAAATGGGGGGAGGTTTGAAAGGGTATGGGGGTGTCGTTAGGACAGTTTTATAGGGGTGGGTAGGTTAGTTCCCAGCCGTTGGATCTCAATGATCCAACGGTTGTGATGACAGGGAGCAGAAACGGGGTCGTTTGGTTTAGGGTGGGCTGGACTGGGTTTGAAGGGATTGAGCTGGGTCGGGCCGGGTAAGGATTGGTAGATTGGGCCGGTTGGTGGGAATTGGGTCTATTTGAACTCTGGCCCAATTTTAAGGCCAAATTAAAACCCTCTTCAAATTCTTTTCTCTTTTTGTTTTCTTTTTCTTTCTCTAATTAATTAAAAACATAAATTAAATTCCTAAATTAATTTAAATTGTAAAATTTAGCTAATTATCTAACTATAATATTTATAAAAATTAGTTGACCCTAGATTAAAAGAAAAATTACTAATCTAAAATTAATAGCTAAAAATGTAAAAGTGACCAATTTTTTGTGATTTTTATCTTAATAAAACAACTAATTCACTGATTAATCCTAAAATATGAAAACAAAATCTCAATGCAATGCATGATATTTTTTGGTATTTTTTCATGATTTTAATAAAAGTAAATATGCACAGAAATGCAAACAATTAACAAAAAATCCTACAAAAATCCTATAAAATTACAAACAAGTGGAAAAAATCTATTTCTTTAATTTGTAGGAGTATTTCACGTAGGGAAAAAATCACGTGCTCACTAGTATTATGGTGCCTCAAAAGAAAAGTTGATACAAATAAAGGAATGGGAATTTGGTGCTCTGTATCAACTCAGAGCTATTAATTGGTTAGAATTAACCTATTTTTCATTTGTTAACATCTGGTAGCTAATAAATATATATCACAATAATTATATGTATATCAAATTATATATCACAACTTTATTTTCCTTCTTTGTATATATCAAAACTTTATTTTCCTTCTTTGTATATATAAAATATGAAATTATAAATAATACTGTTTAGAATTTATTGTTGTCTCTATATCCAAGTGTATAATATAAAAATAATTGTGGTGTTTTCATACCACAGTGTATAACACAATATATATTATAACTTCATTTTCCTTCTTTGCATATATAAAAATATATATGAAAAAAAAAATTTGTACCACATTTTATTTACTTTCTTTGTATATTTCAATGTATAACACATAATTTATGGGAACTGCTTGCAAGAACCAAAAATTCAAGCTCATTTACCCTGTTGTCGAGGAGTGCTTGCAAATTAATTATAGATGAAAAATTCTAACCATGAGAGATAGGAGAGAGAGATGAAGAGATATGGGGAGAGAAAGGGAGAGGAAGATGACAAAAAGAGGTAGAAAGGGGTTACAGAAAGAGAGAATAGATTTATTTTTGGAATTTAGCAATACATTGTTAATTTTTTGGACTGCCTTTAACAAATATAATCTAAAGCCAAAAAATTATCAATTTATATTACTCCTATATGTTATCACCTGCTGTTAATTTTCCTAAAGGAGATCCGATCACTTGGCCGATAGACTTGCCTAGTCCAGTCTGCACAGTTGGATTACTTGGAATGTCACGTCCTTAGTCGTTAGCTAAGTACACGTGCGGTACTTGACAACTTGCTCATGATCTTGCACAACTTGCTCACGTTCTTGCTATGCCAAGTCAGCCTTACTACACTCAAGATCGCTAAGAGAATGGTAGAAAGAACACAAGAGAATTGCTAAAGTAAGCTTTGTATAAGAGAGAACTTGAATTGTTTGCTTGATGAATTACAAATGAATTGCCCCCTTTATATACTAGTCTCCTAGGGGCTAGTGTGTAAATAATAATTTTTACACAAGTCCTTAATATTTACAAGATAAGGGCTTTCTCTAGAATTCTCTACAAGCCTAGAGATTCCAAGGACTTTCCTAGCAAATCCATAAGGATCTAGGTTCTTCCTAAGGAAATGTCCATACTTCTCTAGAATCTTCTCACAAATGCTAGCCTTCTTCATATGTAAGCTTCCACATGGCATTATTATATGCCAATGGTGCCTATGTGGCATGATGATGTGGCGGGTCATCACACTCTCCCCCACCTAATATTGCGACGACCGCGGCGCAATGCTGCTGCATAAACTCTCGGATCTTATCTTTGAATTGCTACAAGTCTTCATATCGTTCCCACGTGGCCTCCTCCGGTGATTGCCCTTTCCAATGGACGAGGAACATAGCGGTGGCTTTTTGCCCTTGTTTTCGCCTGGCCTGGTAATCCATAATAGCCTCAATCTCCCGATCATGCGAGACAGTGATAGTCATTGGCACTCGACTTGATTGGCCCCTACTCGGATCATCCTTATCTTCATGATATGGCTTAAGCATGCTGGCATGGAAGGCAGGGTAGATCTTAAGATACGATGGCATGTCAAGCTTGTATGAGATCTTGCCTACCTTGGCGACGATCTTAAATAGCCCCTCATACTTGCGAATCAAATTCTGATGCATGCCCCGTAGTGCCTTGAACTGTCTTGGGTTAAACTT
Organism: Nicotiana attenuata; assembly: GCF_001879085.1. Taxonomy (NCBI): domain Eukaryota; kingdom Viridiplantae; phylum Streptophyta; class Magnoliopsida; order Solanales; family Solanaceae; genus Nicotiana; species Nicotiana attenuata. The sequence goes on from NW_017670238.1 coordinate 687,172, forward strand.
CACTATGACCATGTCCCCAACTCTATAGTTCGTGGGACGCCGTTTACGGTCTGCAAACCTCTTCATCTTCTTAGCTGCCTTATCCAAGTAGGACTTAGCAGTGTCAAGCTACTCCTCCCATCCTTTGGCCATATGATAAGCCCCCAAACTCTTTCCCTCGAACGCGACTGGTAAGGAATGTGGAGTTTGTGGTTGTTGGTCTGTGGCTAGCTGTCACGACCCGGATTTCCCACCCTCGGGAGTCGTGATAGCGCCTACTAGTGAAAGCTAGGCAAGCCAATTACTCCAATTATTTAACCATTTTTATTTTTAATCCCTTAACAATTTCAAAACAACATAACAAAAGCAGCGGAAATAATAATAACACAAATAATGCGGAAGACGAAGTTTGATAGTTTAGGTTAATACAAACTGCGGAAGTCTAAGTACAACTCTACCCAGAATCTGGTGTCACAATGTCACGGACCATCTACGAATACTACAAATAAAATCTAAATAGAAATACACGAATCTGTCTCTGAATAAGTAAAAACAGAAAGAAAATCATAGAAGGAGACGCCAAGGCCTGCGGACGCTTGCAGGACTACCTCGGGTCGCCTGATGGACTGGAAGCAGCAACCTCATTGTGGTCCAAAAGCTGCAGCACCGGGATCTGCACACAGTGCAGAGTGTAGTATCAGCACAACTGACCCCATGTGCTGGTAAGTGCCTAGCCTAACCTCGGCAAAGTAGTGACGAGGCTAGGACCAGACTACCAAATAAACATGTGCAGTTAAATCATATACAGCGGAAAAGTAAAGGCAGAAATTTACAGGTAAAGATAGGAGGGGGAAAACATGCTGTGGGAAAATCAAGTAACAACAGAAAACCAATAAATAAACGTAAAGAACACCATAACTCAATTATCAACAAGAATCAGGAAATCAAACACAAGTGCACAGCATCACCCTTCGTGCTTTTACTCTCGTCCTCACCATACGAATCAATATAATCGGCACGACATCACCCTTCGTGCTTTTACCTCACATAATCATGGCACGGAATTATTCGTGCATTATCACTCATATCATGGCACGGCATTGTACATCGTGCGGCACGACATCACCCTTCGTGCTTTAACCTCACAATATCGGCACAGCATCACCCTTCGTGCATTAACACTCTCTCACAAATATCATGCACGACATCAACCTTCGTGCTTTTACACTCTTCCTTACCCAAACAACAATCACAAAGCAATACGTGCAAGGGAATCAATAAAATCACAATAGAATCTCGGCAAGGGAACAATAGCATAACAACAATATCCCGGCAAGGGAAACAATATCATGAGTAATAACATCCCGGCAAGGGAGATAATATCAAAAGCAATAACATTCCGGCAAGGGAGACAATATCATAAACCTCTTCTCTTTTCCACAATTACTTCACAACTCAATTCACAACTTGAGCCAACGCTCTACAATGTTCAATTACCAATAATACTTCCACAACTCAATTCACAACTTGAGCCAACGCTCTACAATGTTCAATTACCAATAATACTTCCACAACTCAATTCACAACTTGAGCCAACACTCTACCATATTCAATTACCAATAATACTTCCACAAGCCTTGTTCAACAATAGAAATCATCATATAAAACATGAACAATACGATACGGAGTCACATTTAGCATAGTATAAGACTCACGGGCATGCTTGACACTGACGTATAGATACTCGTCACCATGCCTATAATTCGTACTCAACAATTAACACATAGCAAATAAGACACAACTCCTAATCCCTCAAGCTAAGGTTAGACCAAACACTTACCTCAATGCCACGAACACAATTCAAGCCTCAACTACCGCTTTACCTCTCGATTCCACTTCCAATTCGCTTGTATCTAGCCACAATTTACTTAACGATATCAATAAATGCTAAATGAATCAATTTTAATGCATGAAAATAGATTTTCTAAAGATTTTCCCAAAAAGTCAAAAATCGACCCCGGCCCCACATGGTCAAAACTCGAGGTTCGAACCAAAACCCGATTACCCATTCACCCACGAACCCAAATATATAATTTGTTTTGAAATCGGACCTCAATCGAGGTCCAAATCCCCAAAATTTGAAAATCCTAAGTTCTACCCAAAACACCCAATTTCCCCATGAAAACCCTTGATTTTGGATTGAAATCATGTGAAAAGATGTTATAGATTAAAGAAAATGAGTTAGAAATGACTTACAATTGGTTTGGAGAAGAACTTTTCTTTAGAAAATCGCCCAAGAGTGTTTTGGTTTTGAGAAGATTTGAAAAATGAAGAAAAATCCGCCTAAGTCCCAATTAACTGGTCGCAGATGTCGCAATTGCGACAGGAGCTTCACAATTGCGAAGCTCACAAATACGAACAAGGCCTCACATTTGCGAACCTGGGCATCTTCTGCTAACCTCGCAATTGCGAACAAATAGTCGCAATTGCGATACTGGCATTTTCTAATGACTTCGCATTTGCGAAGGGAGGTTCGCAATTGCGAACACTGGCAGGCAAAGCTTTCTTCGCAAATAATCAAGCCCTCGCAATTGCCAAGCCTGTTGGGCTCGTAATTGCGAAGCCTGACCTCGCAATTGCGAGATCAAAGCCTGCAACACAGCTGAACCTGCAACAGCCATTTCCCTAAGTCCAAATTCACTCAGTGGCCTATCCAAAACTCACCCGAGCCCTCGGGGCTCCAAACCAAACATGCACGCAAGTCCAAAAACATCATACGGACTTGCTCGTGCGATCAAACCATCAAAATAACATCAACATCTATGAATTAAACCTCAAATTCATGAAATCACTCAAGAACATCAAAATTACTATTTTCTCAACTAAAGGTCCATTTTATACCAAACCAATCCCGATCTTTACCAAATTTTACAGACTCAACTTAATTATTATTTCAAACTTGTACCGGGCTCCGGAACCAAGATACGGGCCCGATACCATCAAGAAAATGCATCAATTCACTTCTAAAAACCTCTATATTTTCCAGAAAATAATTTTCTTTAAAAATTCATTTCTCGGACTTGGGACCTCGGAATTCGATTCTGGGCATACGCCCAAGTCCCATATTTTACTACGGACCCTACGAGACCGTCGGATCACGGGTCCGGGTCCGTTTACCAAGAATGTTAACCAAAGTCAACTTTGTTCAATTTTAAAAGCAAATTTCTATATTTTACTTAGTTTTCACATAAAAACTTTTCGGAAACGCGCCGGACTGCGCACGCAAATCGAGATGAGATAAAAAGAGGTTTTAAGGCCTCGGAACATAGAATTTACTTTCAAAACGAGTGATGACCTTTTAGGTCATCACACTAGCTCAAATGGTGTCCGCCCCGTAGGCTCACTCCGCTGCAAATTATAAGAGAATTGGGCGATGTCTAAGAGCCTTGCCCAATCTTTCTGATGCGCGCTTACATAATGCCTCAAGTAGCATTCTAGTAAGGCATTGAGTCGTTTCGTTTGTCCATCTGTCTGTGGGTGAAAACTAGTGGAAAAGTGCAGTTCCGTGCCAATTATGTCGAATAACTCTCTCCAAAAGTTTCCAATAAAACGGGGGTCTCGATCACTGATAATATGCCTTGGTAAGCCCCAATACTTCACCACGTTCTTAAAGAATAGCTTGGCAGTGCAACCTGGTGAGGCGGGCATGAAGGTGGCATATTTGGAAAATCTATCCACGACCACCATAATAGTACCATAACCGTCGGACTTTGGTAGGCAAGTGATAAAGTCCATAGTCACGCTCTCCCATGGACGCTCTGCAACTGGTAGTTGGTCCAAAAGTCCTCCGAGCTGTTGTTGCTCAACCTAGTCCTGCTGACATACAAGACAAGTCTGCACATAACATTTTATATCATCTCGCATGCGTGGCCAATAGTAGACTGACTCAACCAAGGCCCTGGTGCGACGTTGGCCTGGATGACCAGCCCACATTGTGTCATGAATCTCCCTTATGATCCGCCGTCTAATGTCTCCAAACTTAGGCACGTAGACCCGCCGACCCGTGGTAAGCAATAGGCCATTTTCTACCCAAAAACGTCTCGTCTTGCCCTGGTTGGCTAACTCGATAAGTTGTTTGGCTGCTGGATCATGTTGCATGCCTTTTTTTATAGCCTCACGAATGTCCCATCTTGTTGAAGTGATTGCAGCATGCTCGGCTTTCCGGCTCAAGGCATCGGCTACAATGTTACCTTTGCCTGGCTTGTACTCCATCACATAATCAAACTTGGCTAAGAAATCCTGCCACCTAGCCTATTTTGGCGTGAGCTTCTTCTGCGTCTGAAAGTAGCTAGTAGCCATGTTGTCGGTCTTGACCACGAAACTCGACCCGAGCAGATAATGTCGCCATGTACGAAGGCAATGCACAATGACAGTCATTTCCTTCTCTTGTACTGTGTAACGCCGCTCCGTCTCATTTAACTTGCGGCTCTCAAACGCTATGGGATGCTTATCCTGCATCAGGACACCCCCAATGGCGAAGTCTGAGGCATTTGTGTGCACCTCAAATGTCTTGGCAAAGTCAGGTAACGCCAAGATTGGCTCCTCTATTACAGCTGCCTTAAGGCCTTCAAATGCCTTTTGACAATGCTCCGTCCAAACCCATGGCTTGTTCTTCTTTAGCAACTCAGTCAATGGTGCGACCTTGGATGAGTAGCCACTAATGAACCGACGATAGTAGTTAACAAGGCCAAGGAAGAATCTCAACTCAGTTACCTTTGTAGGTGCCTCCCACTCTTGGATAGCACGTACCTTAGCCTCGTCCATGCGTAGCTCGCCATTGCTAATGACATGGCCCAGGAAGTGCACCTTTGATTGTGCAAACTCACATTTCTCCCTCTTGATGTATAGCTCGTTCTCACGCAAGACTTGGAAAACCTTCCTTAAGTGCTCCATGTGCTCCTCCAAGGTGTTGCTGAGATGACTATGTCGTCTAGGTAGACTACCACGAACTGATCAAGGTAGGGATGGAAAATCTTGTTCATAAGGGTGCAAAATGTGGCCGGTGCATAAGGCTCCATATCTCGTCACACATGCTGTCTTTGGCTCATCCCCTTCCGCAATGCGAACCTGGTAGTAGCCCTTTCGAAGATCCACCTTGGTAAAGTACTTGGCTTGCCCAAGTCTATCGAACAAGTTAGCAATGAGCGGGATCGGGTACTTATTCTTCACTGTGACCTTATTAAGTGCTCGGTAGTCTATGCACAAACGCAACGATCCATCCTTCTTCTTCTTCTGGAACAATACTGGTGCGCCGAAAGGTGCCTTTGATGGGCGAATGTGACCAGCATCTAGCAGCTCTTTCAATTGATTCCTAAGCTCCTCTAGCTCGGGCGGTGCCATACGATATGGGGCAAATGCGGGTGGCTTAGCCTCTGGCTCCAACTCAATCTTGTGATCCACCTCTCGCCTAGGCGGCAAGTTCTTAGGCAACTCCTCGGGCATGACATCTTTGTTTTCCTCAAGCAACTTCTCTATGCAAGGCGACACTATCTCTTGAAAATTCTTGTCTTCCTCTAGACTTGCAATGGTTGCCACGAACGTCGGATCCCCCTTCTTGATCCCCTTGACAACCTGCATAGCTGAGAGTTGTGCTTGGATCTGTCCGTGTGGCATAGTCACCGTAGGTACCATGCAAGCTCCTTCTCGCTCCATAACCAAGAGACGTTGGAGGCAGGGGTCGATCAAAGTATGACAATGTCTAAAGAACTCTTGCCACAGTATGATGTCAAAGATATCCATAGCGGTTACGGTAAAGTTTGTCATACCTTTCCAAGTTCCCAATTTGACACCAGCTCCATTAGCTACCCCACGAGCATTCTGTACCTAGGCATTCACGGTCTTGACGCGAGAGTTGGTTGGAGCAAGCTTCAATTCTAGTCTCTTTGCGGCAGCCTCAGTCACGAAATTATGAGTTGCTCCAGTATCCACCATTACACAAGCGGGCTTGTTGTTGATGGTGAGATCCACGTACTGATTGCCATTCTCGGTAGGTTGGATAGCTTGCTTCATGACAGCACCACATAATCCGATCATACCCAACTTTGCGGTTCCCGGACTCTCTCCTTGCGGCTGATTCTTCCGTTCACGGACCATGGCACTGAGGCTCTTGAGGTCAGGAAAATTCCTGAAGCCGTGTGGCCCTCCGCATATATAGCATCCCTTCTTCTCGGCCTGCGCCTTCTTCTCGGCGTAGCCCTGACGGCCACTCGACTTTTTGGGATCTTGAGTCTTCGAGTATTGTTGTTGTATCTCCTTGTCTTTGCCACGGTCTCCCCCACCTTTGACATAGCTAACCTTTAACTCCTTACCTTTGCCTTTGTCGTGCTTGTCATGCCTGAAATCCATCAATGATTCAGCCTCCACTATGGCTTGGTCTATATCCACGACTTGCCGACGTTGTAACTCCTGCTTAGCCCAATTTTGCAACCCGTCCATGAAGTCGAACAACAAGTCATCATTGGTCAGGTTGGGAATTTGAAGCATATGGGTAGTGAACTGCTTGACATAGTCATGTATGCTCCCTGTTTGCTTCAACTCCCTGAGCTTGCGCCTTGCCTCGTACAAGACATTGTTTGGAAAGAACTGTCGCTTGAACATGGCTTTGAACTGATCCCACGTGCTAATAGTACATATACCTTTATCCATGTCGGCCATCTTCCTTCTCCACCATAACATGGCAGTCTCTGAGAGACACAACACGGCAGTGTTGATCTTGGCCTCGTCGTCCCTCACTTTTCCGTGCCTGAAGTAGTTCTCCAAGTGCCAAATGAAGTTTTCCACTTCTTGTGCATCACGAACACCTTTGAACACCGGGAGTTTGGGAGCCTCGATCTGGGCCTCCCTCGTCACTACAACATTGCTAGCTACCTCGGTCACGCCAGCATTGACATGCTCCTCGAGTGACTCTATCTTTGCCTTCATAGCATCGATAGTACTCAAAGCCTCCATGAGTCTGCACTCTAAGGCAGTGATGGTTTGCCTTAGTTCCATCTCAGTCTGTGTATGTCCCTCCAAGTAATTTCGGATACTCTCAATCTCTTCAATAGTGTGCCCCTCAAGAACGCTAAGGGTGCCTTCCATCCTCCCCAAGCGTTGGCCAAAGATCTCCACGGCGTCCATCCCCGCGTTCATCTTCATCACCCACTCTTTGCCGAGCGAGACGTCCTCAGGCAGGACCTCCACTTTATCCTCGCTCTCCTTAATGGAAGATGGTTCTTGGGATGTAAGCCCTTCATTTGACACAACCTCGGTTGGCACCTCCTGGCTCTTGTTGGTGGAATTCCTCTTTTTGTTACGGTCGCTCTTGCTAGCAGCATCCTGGATGACGTTGGCTTGGGTGTTGGCAGCGTTAATTTCTCCGTCGTTCGCCATTCCCTTAGTTGCAACCTTTGCTCTGATACCACGTTGTCACGTCCTTAGTCGTTAGCTAAGTACACGTGCGACACTTGACAACTCACTCACGATCTTGCACAACTTGCTCACGTTCTTGCTATGCCAAGTCAGCCTTACTACACTCAAGATCTCTAAGAGAATGGTAGAAAGAACACAAGAGAATTGCTAAAGGAAGCTTTGTATTAGAGAGAACTTGAGTTATTTGCTTGATGAATTACAAATGAATGGCCCCCTTTATATACTAGTCTCCTAGGGGCTAGTGTGTAAATAATAATAATTACACAAGTCCTTAATATTTACAAGATAAGGGCTTTCTCTAGAATTCTCTATAAGCCTACAAGATTCCAAGGAATTTCCTAGTAGATCCATAAGGATCTAGGTTCTTCCTAAGGAAATGTCCATACTTCTCTAGAATCTTCTCACAAATGCTAGCCTTCTTCATATGTAAGCTTCCACATGGCATTAATATATGCCAAATGGCGTCTATGTGGCATGATGACGTGGCGGGTCATCACACTAAGCTTCGATTGATGGTCTCACATAGCGTAGAAGGCTGAACACAAAAAGAAGAAGAAAAAAGGGCAAAATATAAAATTGGTCTGTCGGTCGAAACTAATTGCATTCACTAGTCAAAAAGTATATAAAATATGTATATCATTTATATATAATAAAAAATATTTTATCGGTATTATTTTTGGGAGCGCCTAAAAATATACAATTTCTAAAGAAAAATCTCGTTGAAAGTATAGGTTGCAGTTGGGCTAGAGTGAATTAGCCCACCAGAAAACTTTCTTTCCTTTTTGGGTGATTTGCACAAATATGATATTTCGGTGCCATTATTGATTTTTTGACCCCGCTTGTCTCATGGGTAAAATTACAAATTTAAGAAGTATTACCCCTCGGTTGCCCTATGGACAATACTTGTGACTTTTGACTTTTGACCCTAAAAATTTGCCCATGGGTAAATTTGCCCAACAAATTTATCGAACTAAAAAAAATGCCAAACCCACCATAAATCCGTTTTTCACCTTATCTTAGATTATTTTTTTTTGCCAATTAATCATAATCATAATGAAAGAAACTATTTTTTCTTTCTTTTATTTGTAATTTTTTACCAATAATATAATAATATATGGATAGATCTATATACATACAGAGAAATCATAAAATTACCATATATGTTATAAACGAAAGCAACTAAATATCAAAAACGGATGCAGGATAAATATCACGATTCTTTCATAGGTCTTCTAATTAAAAATGAAATAAGGTTTTGGTCGTTTTAATTTTCATGAAAGAATAAAGTAGCGAAAGCTGGTATTCTAGGAAAAAATGTTGGCCTCAAATTGAGATCATCCATAAGAAATTAATATTGACTATTAGGAGTAATGAATATGCATAATTTAATTTATTATTTCTTGTGAAGGATTAGATGTCAAATAACTAAGCTTAGACACTAACCAATATTACCCTATCAATTTTGGGCTAATTTGACCACCTGGTGTTCATTAAAAAAAATCAAGTCATAATATTAAGAAGAATAAAGAAGAGGGAGGAAGTAGAACAACAATACATAGTTGAATAATAATTTTCTCGATGAGATTTTATGTTTTCGGGTTGGTTAGTATTTGTGTCGGGTAATTTAGAAAATACACGCCTTGCTTTTATTGTTATATCAGGAGTGTTAGTGTTGTCTGCCTATAATAATAGATAAATCAAAAACTTTTCTGAACAGCTCCCCAACTAGTTGTATGGGGTGGGATGCTTGTGAAAAACTGTTTTGGATATGAGTAATTCCTAAAAAAGTCATGCAGATAGAAAGAGTAAAACAATGACTCTGACTAAGTAAATAGATGAGGTTTTTTTTTTCTCAATGATTTTCTTTCCTTTATCTATGTCATACTTGGGATTCATTGACAACCAATTCCAAGTAGATCCTCTCTCCCCCTCGCTCCACTTCGTTTCGCTCGTTTTCTCTTTCCTTCTGCCTGCAAAATAAATTATGAGATTGGTTTTGTGTGCATTAGCGATCATCAAACATGTGACCTTCTCTCGAGAAAGATGGCCCAATTTCTCTTCTTTCTTTTTGATTTTACCTTTTTTTTCCAGGGGTCCCTAGAAGTCATAAGAAATAGGTATTATACCTGCAGCGAACTCTAAGGTTTGGCTTTTTCTTTTTTGACTTTCTTGATTCAATGTCGCATTTCGCATGCTTGGTTAGATCTCCTAACCCGGGTATTTCTTGAGGGTAGTTTTAAACCTATAAGTGGACGGAGGATAAAATTTAGCCCTTGGCCAATAGTTCAGGGTCAGTTTTGGCCCTTTTCCATTTATGTAACGACCCGGCTGGTCGTTTTGAGAGTTAGAGCCCCGATCCCATATTAACTGCTCCCGCCATATCTATTTCTGCTGTTGTGACTTTCCGTGAGGTTTCGTTTTGGGTTTTGAAGTATTTTGGGATACTTGGTCCCTAAATGAAGGCTTAAGTCTTAGAATTTGGACCGTAGTCGGAAATGTGTGAAGACGACTTCGGATGGAGTTCCATTATTTTTGTTAGCTCCGTTGGGTAATTTTGGGCTTAGGGGCGTGTCCGGACTGTGTTTTGAAGGACCGTAACCCATTTAGGCTTCAAATGGCAAAAGTCAAATTTTTAGAGTTTGGACCGATAGTGGAATTTTTGATATCGGGGTCGGAATACGATTTCGGAAGTTGGAGTAGGTCCGTAGTGTTGAATATGACTTGTGTGCAAAATTTGGGGTCAATCGGATGTGGTTTGGTTGGTTTCAGCATTGGTTGTCGAATTTGCAAGTTTCAAGTTCTTTAAGTTTGAATCGGAGGATGAATCGTGATTTTAGCGTTGTTTGATGTGATTTGAGGACTCGACTAAGTTCGTATGGTGTTCTAGGACTTGTTGGCATATTTGGTTGAGGTCCCGGGGGCCTCGTGTGAGTTTCGGGTGCTTAACAGAATGAGAGTTGGACTTATGCAATTGCTGAAGCTGCTGCACCTGGTGTTTCCGCACCTACGTACTTTGGGCCGCAGAAGCAGCCATGGAGCCTCAGAAGCAGTTTTTGCCCTGACTAGCTGGGATCGCAGGTGCGACGATTGGTCCGCAGAAGTGGATGCGCAGAAGCGGTAGGGGAACGCAGGAGCGGGCTCGCAGGTGCGGCCCAGTGCTTGCAGATGTGAACCCAGCCCATTTAAGCCGCCTTCGCACCTGCGATGGATTTTCCATAGGTGCGGGACCGCAGATGCGGTTAAAGCTTCGCAGAAGCGGGTTCACTGGGCAGAAAAGAGAGGATTTCGAGGGTTTGAATTCATTCTTCATTTTTGGACTTGAGAGCTCGAAAATTGGCGATTCTTCGAGGGATTTTCAGATAGAGCTTTGGGGCAATGATTAATAACTCGATTTTGGTTGTATTTCATTAATCCATAGTTGTTTTCTTCACTAAATTAAGGAATTTGGGTGAGAAGTTGGGAAAATGGGGGAAAAGTTCTTCAACCGAATTTTTGAGTTTTGATTGGGATTTAGGCATCGGATTTGGATAATTTTGGTAGGAGTGAACTCGTGAGTGAATGGGTGTTCATAATTGGTGACTTTTACCCGATTCCGAGATGTGGGCTCGGGGAGGCTTTTTAGGCGATTTTCCAATTTCTTGCGTTAGCTTTGATTTCATTAGCTAGATTAGTTTCTTGTAGTTATATATTATGTTATGTAATTGATTTTGGCTAGATTTTGGCCGCTCGGAGCCGGATATTCGTGGGAAAGGCATTGTGATAGATTGATTTGAGCTTGGTTCGATGTAAGTGGCTTGCCTAACCTTGTGTGGGGGAACTCCCCTTAGGATTTGGTATTTTTTTGATACGTGAGCGCCGTGTAGGTGAGGTGACGAGTACGTACACGTGCTATTTGTTGTAAGACTCCATTTTTACTAAGTCATAACCTGTTTCTCCTTATTTGAACTACACTAGCATATGTCACTATCCTGTTTAGTCTAGAATAGCATGCCACGTGTTTTAACTGTCTATCTGAACTCTGTGCAGCATGTTTAGTGAAATTACCTGCTTTCCTTGACTTGAACTTAGTCCAAACTGTAGGTTTTCTTGCTGTAACTGTTATTTCTGTTGGTTGAGCTGCATATTTACTTTGGGACTACGGAACGGTATTTCGGGAGATCCCCATGTACTGCATATTTACTTTTGGACTACGGAACAGTATTCTAGGAAATCCCTCTGCACTGCATATTTACATTGGGACTACGGAACGGTATTCCGGTAGATCCCCCTACACATTTACGTTTGGGACTACGAGACGATACCTGTTAGATTTCCGTATTTATTTTTACTGCGATATTCACTCTGTCTTATTTCATTATATTTATACTAGTGCCCTGACCAGATCTCGTCACTACTCGACTGAGGTTAGGCTTGGCACTTACTGGGTACCATTGTGGTGGACTCATGCCCTTCCCTGCACATGTTTTTTGTGTGCAAATCCAGGTACCGCTTATCAGCCACATTACCAGTGAGGCGAGACAGCTGTAGAGACTTCAAGGTATATCTTCCGCGTCCGCAGACCTCGGAGTCCCTATCTACTCCTCCCCATGTCAAACATTTCTTGTATTTTCTTTTGTTTAGACTCTAGAGTATGGAAGCATTGTTTTCTTTCTGTAGCTTGTGACTTATTGTAACGACCCGACCGGTTGTTTTGCTTTCTAGAACCCCGTTCCCCTAAATAAGACCTCCTGTACTTGCTTTTACTGATTTATGACTTGCGGAGATGGGTAGTTCGGAATTTGAAAGAGTTTGGGTTGAAATCGGAAAACTTGGTTCCTTAAGGATGACTTAAAAGACCAAGTTTGACTTCGGTCAACATTTTGAGTAAACGACCTCGGAATTGGGATTTGACGGTTCCAATAGGTTCGTATGATGATTTCGTACTTGGGCGTATGTTCGGATTGGGTTTTGGGTGACCCGGGGGCGTTTCGGCGCCTAATAATGAAACTTGGCAATTAGAGCAAATTCCATAAGTTTGGGTTAAAATGTATTTTTACATTATAGGCATCCGTTTGGGATTCTGAGCCTAGGAATAGCTCTGTATGGTAATTCTGGATTTAGGAGCGCGTCTGGAAGTGGATTCGAAGGTCCGTAGGTCGTTTCGGAGTCATTTGGCGAAAGTTAGAACTTGAAGTTTTTGGAAAGTTTGACCGAGGGTGGACTTTTTTATATCGGGTTCAGATTTCAGTTATGGAAGTTGTAGTAGGTCCGTAATATCATTTAAGACTTTCACACAAAGTTTGGCGTCATTCCGAGTTGATTTGATAGGAATCAGACGCGCGGAAGTGTTTTAGAAGTTTTTAGAGTTCATGAGTAAATTCATGCGTTTTGGCATCCAATTCGTGGTTTTTGATGTTATTTCGGTGTTCCGCTTGCGTGAGCAAATTTGTATGATGTTGTTAGACTTGTGTGAGTATTTGGTGTGGAGCCCCGAGGGCTCGGGTGAGTTTCAAACGTGTGGAAGGAGTTGAAAACACACCAGATTTCTGGTGTTCTTGGCAACAGCTGCAGGTCTCGCAAGTGCGAGAGATTGTTCGCAAATGTGAACCTCACATTTGCGATGAGGGCTTCGCAATTGCGAAGGAGACCGACCCAGGCAGTGTTCGCATTTGCGACACTTACACCGCATTTGCGATCCCAGCAGAAGTCGCATTTGCGACTCTTTGGTCGCATTTGTGACCCCAGCAGCTGAAGCCCAGGCTTCGCATTTGCGAGGCTTTTGTTGCATTTGAGACCCTCGCATTTGCGAACCTGGTGTCGCGGGACTTAGGCTATTTATTTCATTTTACTTCATCTCTTAGGCGATTTTTGGAGCTTTTGGAAGAGGGTTTTCACCTAGCACTTTTAGATAAGTAATTTCTACACAACATGAGTTAAATACATAGATTATGGGTAGATTAACATGTAAAAATTAGTGAAAATCAAGGGTTTAGATAAAAACCTAGGTTTTTGATAAAAATGAGATTTGTCCACGAAATTGGTTATGGAACTTAGTAAAAATTATATATTTATGTTCCTAAGGCTATGGGTAACAACTTTCTTCGAAAATTTTCGGAATCCGGGCACGTGGGCCCAGGGGTGAATTTTAGGAATCTTGCAATTTGGGGTGGGTAATCACTTTAATAGTGGAGATATGAACTTTTGAGCATAAATTGATTAGTTTATGTAATGTATGACTAGTTTCGAGTCGTTTGGCATTGAATTTGGAGGTTTGAGCGCATTCTTGTATTGGAAAGTAGGCTTTGAGACGAGGTAAGTCTCCTTTCTAACCTTGTAAGAGGGAATTAACCCCATAGGTGAATTAAATAAATGTTTGTACCTATTTGTGGGGGCTAGGTACGTACGAGGTGATGAGAGTCCGTACGTAGCTACTATTATGCTATTGTCCGGGTAGTTTAGGACTCGTATCATGCTATATTTGAAATGTTTGCGTCCTTACTTGCTAATATAATCACTTAAGTCATGTTAGAAATTGATAAAAAGAATTTTATAAGGTTAAATTTACTTACTTGAAGGTTTGTATGAGATACTTGGCTGTAAATGAGAAATTTATGTTTCCTTAAAAATAATTATTATTTGTGGATCGGGCCGAGCGTCTCGGTAGTAAATAGATGCATCTATGGTTCGCGCCGTTCGACCCTCCGGTAGTGTACAGTTTAAATATTATGTCGGATCGGCCGTACGACCTCGGCATAATTTGCACATAATAATTATTTGGAACTCTCCATGATTTATACTGCTTAAATTCCTTGAAATGTAAGCTGTTAAATGATATGACTGAAGTTGAAATCATAATTGTGAAAGAAGAACTTATCACTTTCTGTTATTGAGCTTTCAGTATTATTCATGATATCCATGCTTAGCATAACTCTTTAATTATATTATTGTTAGCTCATAGTAAGTGTCTAAGTCGACCCCTCGTCACTACTTCTTCGAGGTTAGACTTGAAACTTACTGGGTACATGTTGTTTATGTACTCATACTACACTTCTGTACTTAATTGTACAGGATCTGAGGCAGGTGCATCTAGTTGCCCGTCCGGCGCGCGTAGTTGATCCCCACTTCGAGACTTCACGGTGAGCTGCCTTCCGAGCCGTTCTGCAGCTGGAGTCTTCCTTATGTTTTACTTTTCTGTCTATTTCCTCTCAGACAGTAGGCTAGCAGTATTCTTTTGTATATTCTACTAGATTGCCCACACACTAGTGACACCAGGTCTTGGCACACTCACTAGTAGACTTATGATTTTGGGTTTGCTTACATGATTCTGATTAGTACTTATTGCTTCAGCTTATTTATATTACACCCGCCAATTTCTAAATCTTTTTAACCAATAAAGAAATGTTACTACTTAATAATTTATTTAAACGGGAAACCACTAGTTGATCAGTGTTAAGCCTAACAACGGTGTTGGGCGCCATCACGGCCTATAATGGAATTGGGTCGTGACACTTATGATATTCTGAGTTTTGGGAGAGCTTATGTACATTTCGAGACTGGTCAATGTATATGCCGAGCAGCATCTTAATTTCTTATTAAAGTTTACCTGTTAGTTGTTAGCTTTTATGTTTCCGTTTCATTTTCCTCAAATGTTAGGCTTACCTAGTCGTAGAGATTAGGTGCCGTCACGACGGTTCATGGAGGGAGAACTTGGGTCGTGACAAGTTGGTATCATAGCTCTAGGTTCATAGGAGTCATGAGTCACAAGCCGATTTATTAGAGTCTCGCGGATCGCTATGGAGACGTCCGTACTTATCTTCGGGAGGCTATGGAACTGTTAGGAAAATTCCACTTCATTTGATTCCTTGTCGTGTGAGATTATTGACTTTGAAAATTCTAAACTGATGTCTTCTATTCTCTCACAGATGGTGAGGACACATGCAGCCGGAGATGACCAGGCACCCGCGCCCCCTACTAGAGCCGCCCGAGGACGGGGCCGGGGATGCCCACGTGGTGCAGCCAGAGCACCCGAGCAAGCTGCTACAGAGGAGCCACCAGTAGCTCCAGTCGGAGCGCAGACACCTGAGGTGCCTACTACTACTACACCAGCTCTTGTGGAGACCCTTGCACAGTTCCTGAGCATGTTTGGTACTCTAGCTCAGGCAGGGTTGATTCCCCTTGCTCCAGCCACATCTCAGGCCCGGGGAGGAGCAAAACTCCTGCCGCCCGCACCCCAGAGCAGCGGGTTGAGGTTGATCAGATTCCAGAGGTTATAACGGTACCACCTATAGCCCCAGTTCAGCCCGAGGGTAGGGCGGCAGTTTTAGAGGAGGAGCAGCGTAGGCTCGAGAGGTACAAGAAGTACGACTCTCCTACATTCAGTGGTCTAGCATTAGAGGATGCTCAGGGATTTCTGGAGGAGTGCCACCGTATCCTCCGTACTATGGGCATAGCAGAGTCGAGTGGGGTTTCTTTCACTGCTTTTTAGCTTCGAGGAGCAGCCTATCAGTGGTGGCATACTTATGAGTTGGACAGTCCGGCTGAGGCAGCTTCCCTTACATGGACTCAGTTCTTGGACATGTTTTTGAGAGAGTATGTCCTCTAGAGCCTCAGGGACGGCGCGCGGAGTTTGAGCAGTTGCACCAGGGTACTATGACTATTTCAGAGTATGCAGTCCGTTTCAGTGACTTGGCTAGACATGCACCGACCTTGGTTTCTACATTTCAAGAGAGGATTTGTCGGTTTATTGAGGGACTCCATCCCAGCATCAGAACTAGCATGGCCCGGGAGCTAGAGATGGATATCTCGTATCAGCAGGTGGTGAGTATTGCTAGGAGAGTGGAGGGCATGCTTGCTCGGGATAGGGGGGAAAGAGAGGCCAAGAGGTCTCGAGAGTCTGGCCATTATTCTGGTGCCTGTGCCCCAGCTGCAGTTCGTCATGGTAGGGGCTATGTGAGTCGCCCTGTTCATTCAGCTCTTCCAGCCGCCAGTGGTATTCCAGCTCCTCCTAGACCTCAAGAGTCTTATTATGCACCTCCAGTATCTAGTGTGCCTCCTACACGGGGTGCTATCAGCGGTCAATCTAGCAGACCTAGCCCGAGTCAGCCGCAACAACCACACCCTCCCAGAGCTTGTTTTGAGTGTGGCGACACTGGCCATATGGTGAGGGATTGCCCCAAACTTAGGAAGGGTGCACCTCCACAGACTTTTCAGCCATAGCATGCTCTACCGGGTCCCCAGGCTATGATTACAGCACCAGCTGCCACCCCACCTGCTCAGCCAGCCCAAGGTGGAGGTCGGGGAGGTAGAGGCTGCCCTAAAGGGGGAGGCCAGGTCAGATACTATGCCCTTCCTGCTCGTACAGAGGCCATTGCTTCCGACTCTGTCATTACAGGTATTGTTCCGGTCTGTCATAGAGATGCATCGGTTCTATTCAATCCAGACTCCACTTATTCTTATGTGTCATCTTATTTTTCCCCGCATTTGGGCGTATCTCGGGATTCTTTGAGTTTCCCTGTTTATGTGTCCACTCCTGTGGGTGATTCTCTTGTTATGGACTGCGTATATCTGTCGTGTTTGATTGTTATTAGTGGTTTTGAGACCAGAGCCGATTTATTATTGCTTAGCATGGTAGATTTTGATATTATCTTGGGCATGGACTGGTTGTCGCCCTATTATCTATTCTTGTTTGTCACGCCAAGACCGTGACGCTGGCTATGCCAGGTTTACCGCGATTAGAGTAGAGGGGTACCTTAGATTACACTCCCAGCAAAGTTATTTTATTTCTTAAATCTCAATAAATGGTTGAGAAGGGGGATGAGGCGTGTCTAGCTTATGTGAGAGATGTCAGTATTGATACCCCTACAGTCGAGTCAGTCCCAGTAGTGAGGAATTTCCCTGATGTGTTTCCAACTGCTCTTCCGGGCATGCCGCACGACAGAGATATTGATTTTGGCATTGATTTGTTGCCGGGCACTTAGCCCATCTCTATTCCTCCTTATCATATGGCCCCTCCTGAGTTGAAGGAGTTGAAGGAACAGTTACAGGAATTGCTTGATAAGGGCTTCATTCGGCCCAGTGTGTTGCCTTGGGGTGCTCCCGTCCTGTTTGTGAAGAGAAAGGATGGTTCTATGCGTATGTGCATTGATTATCGCCAGTTGAACAAAGTCACAGTGAAGAACAGGTATCCTTTGCCTCGTATTGATGACCTATTTGATCAGTTACAGGGTGCCAGAGTGTTTTCCAAGATTAACTTGCGTTCAGGTTATCATCAGTTGAAGATTCGGGAGCCAGATATCCCGAAGACTGCTTTCAGGACTCAGTATGGTCATTATGAGTTCCTTAGAATGTCATTTGGGCTGACCAACGCCCTAGCAGCATTTATGCATTTGATGCACAATGTATTTCAGCCTTATCTTGACTCATTCGTCATTGTCTTTATTGACGACATTCTAGTGTACTCCCAGAGTCGGGAAGATTATGAGCAGCACCTGAGGACAGTGCTTCAGACCTTGAGAGAAAAGAAGTTATATGCAAAGTTCTCAAAATGTGAGTTATGGTTAGATTCCGTTGCATTTTGGGCCATGTGGTATCGAGTGAAGGGATCAAGGTGAATCCGAAGAAGGTGGAAGCAGTGTAGAGTTGGCCAAGACCGTCCTCAGCTATAGAGATCCGGAGCTTCCTTAGTTTGGTGGGGTATTACCGTCGATTTATTGAGGGATTCTCATCTATTGCAGCACCTATGACCAGGCTGACCCAGAAGGCTGATCCGTTCAGGTGGACAGAAGAGTGTGAGGAGAGCTTCCAAAAGCTCAAGACAGCTTTGACTACAACCCCGGAATTGGTTTTGCCTTCAGGTTCGGGGTCTTATACTGTTTATTATGATGCGTCGCGAGTTGGTCTCGTCCCGGTGTTGATGCAGGACCGTAAGGTGATTTCCTATGCATCCAGACAACTGAAGGTGCATGAAAAGAACTATCCTATCCGCGACCTTGAGCTAGCAGCTATTGTTCATGACTTGAAGATATGGCGGCACTATTTGTACGGTGTCCCTTGTGAGATCTACACTGATCAGCGGAGTTTACAACATCTGTTCAAGCAGAAGGACCTTAATTTGCGTCAGAGGAGGTGGTTAGAGCTACTTAAGGATTATGATATTATCATTTTGTACCACTCTGGGAAGGCCAATGTGGTGGCCGATGCTTTGAGTCGACGGGCAGAGAGTTTGGGGAGTTTAGCATATCTACCAGCAGCAGAGAGGCCCATGGCATTGGATGTTCAGGCCTTAGCCAGCCAGTTTGTGAGATTGGATATTTCTGAGCCGAGTCGAGTATTGGCTTGTGTGGTCTCTCAGTCTTCTCTTTATGATCGTATCAGGGAGCGTGAGTATGATGACCCCCATCTGCTTGTCCTTAAGGACACGGCCCAGCACGGTGATGCTAAGGAGGTCACTATTGGAGATAATGGTGCGTTGAGGATGTCACGCCCCGAACCTAGGCCTGGACGTAACACGGCACTCGGTGCCTGACTACATGTGACCAAGCGAACCAACTGGCTGGCTGAATCAACATGTGATATCATAACATACTGAAAGCTGAAGATAAACTAACACATGCTGATATACTGAAAGTCTGGATGATATAAATCAAAGTGCGTAAATACTAATACAATTCTGAAACATATATGTAGCCAACATTGCTTAACATGAAAAGCCTGAGACTCTGTCTAACTGTTACTCTAGTCTATGAAGCCTCTAATTTGTACTGAAAACACTGACTGTCTGAAAATACTGAAGACTGTAGTAATGATAATGCCCCGAAAGAACTGGGATCACCAAATAGCTGGTACAAGAATCCTAGCGCTCTGAATCATCAACCTTTAAATCATTACCTGCACCGTGAGATGCAGGCCCCGGGCAAAAGGGACGTCAGTACATTTGAATTGCACTGGTATGTAAAGTAACTGAAAGAAAGAATTGAAAATGCTGAAATTGAAACTAAGTTGATAACTGAGAATTGATAATTGATAACTGAAATAATAACTATTGAAACTGAAACTGAAATGATAACTGATAACTGATAACTAAACTGATAACTGATAACTGATAACTGAACTGATAACTAATAATTGAACTGAACAAAGGAAGTAAGGATATGAATACTCCCTCTTCTGAATGATGAACAACCTGTTTATCTGAATAAATAAACTGCGGCCTCAGGCCCAATATATATATATGTGCACAACTGCGGCCTCGGGCCCAAGTATACGTATACAACTGCGACCTCAGGTCCAAAATGCATAAAGCATAAACTGCAGCCTCAGGCCCAAAGATGCATAAAGCATAAACTGCGGCCTCAGGCCCAAATACAGGTGTTCAACATTCAGGAATTAAGAATCAAACTGCAATACATGATAATGAAATACTGAATCACACTGAGTTACATGATACTGGAATACTGGATCACACTGAGTTACATAATACTGGAATACTGAATGGGACTAGACTGAGACATGTATTCTTGAACTGATTATGAACACTGAAACTTCAACTTTTTATGGCATACTGAGTAATCTATACTAAGACTCGGGGGCATCAAACCCAAGTCTATATTGAATACGCACTGAGCTCACAACGTTCAGAATGAAAGTGGTGAACGAGTTATGAAGCTAGAGAATAGAAATTCTGCAACTATTCAAGGAACTAGACTTAACTATATTTCTGAGGCAATTGAAACGTCGTAAAAGAAACGTAGTGTAGGAGAATCATTAAAATTCCCAAACATAGAGAGTTAGCCTCACATACCTTAACTTCCTGCTCTTGAGCATAATACAACGTTCGCCAACCCTTTCAACTTTAATCTATATCAATACAAGTCAAAGGGATTCCATATTAACAATAATACTCATGTTTTGGTTACTTAGGCATTTTCTCAAACACTTGGTGGTATAAAGCTTCATAGCCATTATTAATGGTGTTTCTACACCCAATAACCCATTCTCTTGTTCCTAGACAATTCTAAAGTCTCGAATGATTATAATCAATATTATTCTTTATCACCCATAAGGTAAACAACATCCTTAACCAATAATCAACAATCAACACCCCAAACCTAGTTCATGCTTTTCTATCAAACCCATCAACTCATATCTTATGAACTAGGGTTTATAATCATTAAACCAGTGCTAGAATCAATTAGAGGGTGAAGACATTACCTCTTTGAAGTTCAATCCCCTTGAATTCGAGTTCTAGGGTTCCTTCTCTCACAATGATGTCCCAATCGAATATCTAATGATATAGAGGGTTTAACCATGTTAATAAGATGTTGGAAAATTAAAATTAACTTAGAATCACCATTAGAACTTACCTTGGATGGTGGATGGACCCTTAAGGAGTTAGGTTTTTGAGAGCTTTACTTTCTAGAGCAAGTTTTTATGTTTTGGGGCTGTGGGGGACGAAATAGGGCTAAAAAAATGACTTCCCAAGTTGCCCACCGCGTCCCAGTAGGCCTGACCGCGGTCCCGACCGCGGTAAATCGCTGGAACACTGCCTCACCACCGCGGTCGCGGTGCGGGCGCGGTGGTTGCGCACTGTTCTGTAAAATGGGCATAACGTTTTGCACAGAGCTCCGTTTTGGCTCCACAATATATTGTTGGAAAGCTATTTCAAAGGCCTACAACTTTCATTCTTTGAGTTTTCAGAAATTCCTTACACATTTTCACTAAACCCTTCTGGAAGACAGACCTTCTGCAAACTTAGTCAATTTTGTCAAATCTTATGCACCTCACTTTCCATCTTGATTTTGAAACAACTATTCTCACCCATAATCATCCCGATGGGACTTCACATGTCCAAAATATAACCTTACTACTCTATTAGCTCATTCATACCTAAGCCGAATGTACGGTGTGTTATATTATCTCCCCCTTGGGATCATTCATCCTCGAATGATTATCCTGACTGTAACTTCTGCAAACTCCGGACCTTAAACGGGTCTGGTGGAAACATGAACTTTCATTAACACATGCATACTAAACTGAATGAATACATGATTACTGAACTGTTGCGATACTAAACTGAATGACTACTGCATTGACTGAATATTGGTCTGCCATGGATACGTGAATACTGAACTAACATGGATATATGAATATTGAACTGGCACGAATATTTGAGAAATCTGAGTACTAAGCTGGCATGAATCTCTAAGTATTGGACTAACATGAGTAGCTGAGTATTGAGCTTACATGAGTATCTGAGTGCTGAACTGACATGAGTATCTGAGTACTGAAACTGACATGAGTATCTGAGTACTGAACTGACATGAGTATCTGAGAACTGGAAACTTGAATGTTATAACACGACACGTGAAATACTGGTTGTACCACCACTAATTATGGTGGCAACTCCAACTCATAAGCTAATTGACCGATCCTTTGCAAGATTCTATATGGCCCAATATAGCAGGGACTATGCTTCCCCTTCTTCCCAAATCTTGTAACGCCTTTCATAGGCGAAACTTTCAGAAACACCCAATCATCCACTTGAAACTCTAGGTCACTATGCCGCACGTTCGAATAGGACTTTTGGCGGCTCTGAGCCGTCTTCAAACGCTCTTGAATCAACTTAACTTTCTCTATAGTCTGATAGACCAAATCGGGTCCCAACAACTCCACTTCTCCAACTTCGAACCAACCAATTGGTGATCTACACCTTCGCCCATACAGAGCTTCGTACGGTGCTATCTTGATATTAGAGTGGTAGGTTATTATTAGCAAGGTCAATGAGAGGTATGTGATCATCCCAATTACTTTTAACATCAAGGACATATCCTGAACTGTTTAAATAAAATGCTCTGCCTGGCCATAAAGTCTACGACGTTCTTTTTCATGTCGTTCAACCAATAAATCTCCTTGGTCATGATGCATATTTTGGGAAACTGGATGGAAAGAATGCCTAGAGTTATGGGCTTCTAACATGATCTTCCCTCTTTAAGTCCATCTATGTTTGGGACACACAATCTGTCCTAGTACCTCAAAGTACCATCATCTCTCCCTTATTCAAAAGCCATCGTCTTATACTTGTGAATCTCCTCTTTCAACTGCAACACATAGGGATCATCAAATTGTTTCTCCTTCTCAACGGCTACTAAGGGGGAACAAGTCCTGTTCTAGACAACAACTCCGTCATCTTTAGAGTCCAAAGTCGAACTCCTATCTTGGCTGGTGAACTTTTTTTACCAGAGTTCTCTTACCTACCTCAATCATGAGTTATACTTCCCACACTTTATCTTCTTAAGAACTTCCTGAAAACACTTATAGAATTGTTGTGAGCTAAGTCTTTAACCAGTACTCTGAAGACTAGAGTCTCGTGCAATGGCACTACCCTCGTGATACATAACTAGGCATGATTTTATAGCTTTCTATGATCACTTTATCATCAATAACTAAACTCGGTGATCATTCTACTCACTTTGTTTTTCTTACACATGCTAGACATAATCCGTGTGGTAATTATACAATTTTCCCTCATTACCGAACTGATTTTCTTTTTCATATCCCATGCTACTATTCGAGTTTCAGATCTCCAATTGGACTTACTGAAAATTTTCACATCACCCCTTAGACCAAAGGTCTTATACTTGTGGATCCTTCTCTTTTT